>NC_092381.1:91397457-91754687 GCF_030028105.1 Mobula birostris
GCTCAGATTGAGCACAACTTTCTGTTTTCATTTTAGAATTTTGGCAATGCATTTGTTTATTGGTGTTGTACCTAGGATTCTGCTTCCTGGATATGATGGTTGTGGTTGGTACAGTCAATGTATTTATCAACAATCAGTTGATCAAGATACAACTTGGCATCATGTCAGACATCACCATTACCTCCAAGTGCACATGGCAGGCACTTGGGTTCCCACCAGTCAGATCAACTCATCACTCTGCCTGCAGTACACCGGGTGGAACCCTCCTGCTGATTGGTGATCTACACTGCATGGTGAAACTGAATGGTAAGCAAGTCAATGGTGTGTGTTACCAGACAGACCACCCAGATCTGAATGCTTTTGGCATTGACTGGATGGATGTTTAATCTCATCTGTATGTGAGGCTATACACCGACAACCACTGCAACAGCATTATGCAGCGGTGCTTCAAGAAGGTTTGGGTTGCTGCAGTAAACTCTAAGCTGAGTTCCGTCTCCATCCAGTCCCAAACCAGTCTCCTGTCCCAAGTTACTGGTACCATACACAACTTTACCAATTGTGGAGCAAGAACTAGATCATCTGCAACAGGCTGGTATGACCAAAGCTGTCATATACTCATGTTGGGCAGCTACAATAGTTATTATCAAGAAAGTTAACTGTACAGTGAGGTTGTGTACAGACTTTTCAACTTTTCTCGGTGCAGCTCTGAGGGAGACATATGTGTATTCATTACTGGTATCAGCAGATCTCTTTGCAAAATTGAACAATGGTCACTACTATGCAAAGTTACACTTCGGTGAAGCCCAACTCCAGGTAGAAGTGGCAGAAAATTCACACGAGCTTTTCAAAACTACAGTACAAACGGGGCTGTTTTCCTTCCTCTGTCTGCCTTTTGAGGTAAAAGCAGCTCCTTCAGTTTTCCAACAGTTTATGGACACAAAGCTGAGTGGTATGACCGTGTTGCTGCTTACCTTGATGACATCATTGTGATGGGCATGGATCAGACAGGAGTATGCCAGAACCTGGATCACATTTTGAACAAACTACGAGACTTTGGATTGTGACTTCAGACAGATAAGTGCAGCCTCCTCATGTCTTCAATTAAATATCTAAGATTCATCATAGATGAGCATGGCCATTGCCCTGATCTTGAAAGCTTCACTGCTACCTTAAAGATTCCTATTCCATCAGCTGTCAACACATTACTATCATGTTTTGGCATGATCAATCATTTTTCAGCATCTCTCCCACAGTGCACCAGCTGAGGGAGCCAGTTGATGCTCTGCTCAACAAGGGTGCTACATAGAAGTGGTCCAAACAATGATCAGGTGAAAAATATGCTGTCATCCAACCTTCTCTCGATGCTTTACAACCCAGAGTTGCCAATCGTCATCATGACAGATGTGTCCGACTATAGGAAGCAATCATACCCCATAATTTCCCCAATAGTTCTGAAAAAGCTGTCATGCATGCAGCCAAATCACTGACTGCAGCAGAAAGAAGCTATGGACAAATCGAGGAGGATGCCTTGGGAATCATCTTTGCTGTGAAGAAAATCCACAAGATGTTTTATTGTAGAAGCTTCGCAATCCTTACTGATCAAAAGCCACTGTTCTCCATCTTTAGGTTTAATGCATCCTAGTGTATACAGCTAACCACCTACAAAGGTGGGCAACAATGTTATTAGCGTATGATTTTGAAATTATCTACACATCAGCCCAGGAACTTGGTCAGGCAGACACCATCTCCAGTCTTATGAATTAGCTGGCTACTGAAAATGAAGATGCAGTTATGGCTGCAATTTCAGTGGAATTTGAAGTCCACTGGGTTATATAGGATGCTGCTGAAGGTCCTCTGTCACAGTTGACAAGATCAGAGTAGAGCAGCTGCAGATTCTCTTCCTCAGTTTATTCCCAGGTACTTCATTGATGGATGGCCAGTCAAGGTTGAGGAAGATATCATACCATTTTACCGATGTCATACATTGCAGTCAACTGTGGACACCTTCCTATTGTTTGGAGACAGAATAATAATTCCATGAACACCTCGACCAAAAGTACTGAAACAATTCCACATGGTCACTCGAGCAACAACCAAACAAAAGTCCTGGCAAGAAACTTTGAGTTATGGCTGGGCATAGATAAAGATATCACACCCATATACAAGCAGTGCACTCAATACTCGATAGCAACAAGAACCCAAGTAGGTCCTATCCACAACCATGGCTTCAGGTTCCCAGATCTTGGACTTGGGAACATTGACTTCACTAGCCCAATCAATGGGTGTACCTACCTCATCCTGGTTAATGCCTATTCCAAATAGACAATGGTATTATCCATGAAGTTAACAATGACTTGGGCTACCATTCAGCAGCTGCTGCAGATCTTCAGCCTCTTTAGGATGGCTGAAACATTTGCTTCTGACAATGGCACCCAATTTAGTTCACAGCAGTTTGTTGTATTCTGCCAGAGCAGCAGAATTATCCACATCTGCTCACCCCCATGTCACCCACAGTCCAACAGCTAAGCAGAAGTTTGTGGACATCTTCAAACGGTCACTTTTGAAATGAAGAGGAGAAGGAGCATTTACCAAAGCCCTCAACACATTTCTGCTGACATATTTAATTACACCGCATCCAGGTCTTGAAGAGAAGTCACCAGTTGAAGTGCTTTTGGGAAGAAAACAGTGTTGGATGTGATGCTGTCACAGCTTCCAGTGTCAGAGGCGGCAGATGGTCAGGTGCACAAAGGCAGACATACAAACCTTGGTTGATGGATGAAGTCTTTCACGCTTGGAGTCTAGATCAGCCAGTATCACAATGGGTAAGACCCTTGGGCACCAGGTCTTATTGGCAAATGAATGGGGAATATGCTCTACAAAGTCATTATAGACAGATCACTGACATTACTACATCAATCAGTTGCGACCGTGTGCTCCCGAAGGCACAAGAAGTTCGTTGAGCAGAGCATCAAGCATAACACTTGACCCTCATCTCCTCCTGGAAGGATTCGATTAACTCTGACCAAACCAACTACCACGGCCAGCACAGTCACAAACGACATTGTGACAAGAAAGTGACAGCCTGCAACCACTAAAAAGAACTGATCACCTGTAAAATCCATACTTTTCTGATTCAAATCAACCCTCAGCTCAAATCCTGCAGGTAATCATCCTCAAGGGGGAGGTGTTACAGTGAACCAAAACAACTAAAGCCTATTGGTCATCTGACAACTAATCAGGCTGATTTTCACAAATTGATTGTTGTTCCAATTAACGTCTTGAATGTTATTTGGTTAAACCACTTAAATAGTTGTGTTTTGGGATCTACATTTGTAGTTGCATGGTTTTACTGAATAGAGGAATATTTTGAGTTTGTCCTATCCTCTGGCTTTAAGTCTCATCAGTAGTTAATGTTATGTCCTTATAATTCAGGCTGTTCAGTGATGAACAATTATTCACAAGTCATTGTACATTTAATTTTAGACGTTTTATATGCATTGTAAAGTAGTAAGATGCCAATATTTTTAAAGAGTTCAAACTGAAGTTTTTTTAAATCTTTGTGAAGGAGAACATTGAGAGGAGAACCAACTGCAGTGAGGCAGTCGGGGGGAGGATGGATGAATTGAGATGGAGAGTGGGGAAATGAGGAGGAAGAAAATGTGAACAGGGATGTTATTGCAGTCAAAGAGCATGCTGAAGATCAGAGCTATTCTCCCTCTATGCCTATCTTCTGTATTTCTCTTTCGTTTTCTCACTCCCCTTGACATTATCTCCTTCTCATGTATTTTTCCATCTTCCCCTTCCCCTTTCCCCTCATATTCCTTCCTCCTCCTTTCCCTCATATTTCTTCCTTTTCCCTCTCCCTGTCTCCCTTCCCCACTCCTTCTCCTTCACGGCCCACCCCACTCTCTTTAAATGCTCTTCCTCACAGCAGCAGGAGATGAGCTGATATCTTTTACTGGCATTTCCTGGTGTTGCTGGTTCAGTTCTGGGCAGGCTCTGCCTTTCTGCTCATGCCTCATTGCAATACAGAATGTTAAGACACAGTGAACTGTGATCTGGGGAGAGACCGGATGGGTGTTAGAGGGTTTGTCCTAGTAAATTTTCATAAATCAAGTCCAGTGTACACTTGCTATTTAAAAGAAGCAGGTATACCTCTGTTGGGTCAGTTTCCTCCAGCTCATTGTTCGAACTGATTCCCTGTTGTCCATTAAGGTGAAAGGAAAAATGGATGGGTGTGCTGGAGTGCTCAGATCCCTGCATAAGTTGTGCAATTGTGTTTTTTTTCTTTTGCCAACAGTAGTAGCTCAAACTTTTGCAAGTCTTCTAACATCTTATCGCATGCTTCTCCATGAGATTATATCCCTACTCCTTAAAATTCAAAAGTGATGAAAACTGATACAAACCTGCTGCAGTTCCTATGGGGATAAATCTGTGAACAGCTGGTTACCAATTTAATTTGTAAAGCCTCTAACAGAGAACCATCTCCTCACCCATCCTAGATGGAGACAACTTGAATTGTCTGTTAAATATTGATGGTTATACAACTAAAGTAGAGAAGTCCAAAGGGGAAAAAAAAGTTGAAAATTATTTCACATTCAAAATACACCTTAAAAGTAAAGGGAATTTCCACCTGCATCTGCACACAATATTTGAAACGTAACTGAAGTTTCTGTTTTGAAACTGGTGCATTATTGAAGTTAGCTGATCAAAGTGTGTCGAGGTTGTAGAAGCATCATAGGAGTTCCTGTCACAACAAGATGTTGCTGACTTTGGTGCCAAGGCATTGCAGGATTCAATGAAATATGTGCATGTCAGCTTGCTTCATGAACTGTGGTGGTGCCACTCAAGAATGGTCTCAGCTCTCCACAGGGTTTTGTGGATTACGATTCGCTTTATCTTGTTCCAACTGAGAGAACAATCAAGGAATCCCAATGAAACTAATTTAACTGCAGCTGAATACTGCAACTGTGTTTTTAATTGTCTCTTATCTTATTCTGACATTTCTTGTCCTTTCTTCTTTTATTTTGTGAAGAACTACTGGATGCATGCTAAATCAACATCATGCTCCCACTTCATGTCAGGCACAGTTTGAAAAACTTGAATTCAAAACAGTTGTTAACTGATTGAGTACACCATTAAAGTTCCTGTATAAAATTGCTGTTTTTGCATTCTTACCCAAAGATATACGTTGAGTTAATGCAGCAATATGAAGCATAACCTTACCCATAGGACCTAAGATTTATTCAGCTGGGAATGCTGGAAGTGAAGCTTACTCTATTAATGAGTCGTATCTTCATTCAGGTACAATAAATATGGTCGAAGCAGGATGAAAAACTGTTATACTTACATAGTTTCCTCTTGAAACTGGCCTAATTGAACACTGTTAGGGAAAGAATAGTTTTCACTCTATCAAATCCTTGTTCTGTTATCCTGGGTATGTTGAATGGAGTAATGTAGAAAAACAACCCTTTCTTTAATGTCTTTTATGTGAATGGGAGTCCTTGTTAGTATAAATTATTGTGCCTTTCACCATGAACTTATGTTACAATTCCTTATGAAGTAAATCTGACTTGCCTTTAATTTGTATTATATCTTGACGAGAATTTTTGTGCAGTTGAGAATTGAGCTTCATTCTGGATTTACCTAGTATTATAACAACAATGAGTGTACAGTATATTGGTGCAGTGTGGGGAAATACTTTACTGCATTAGGTTTTAACTGTACCTGAGCTGGGAATGCTGAATAATGACCCATGATTTCATTCCCAGCTCTGGCACTGCTCACTTTAATGAGCAAAAGAATAAACTTCCTGAAAAGAAACTAATTTGAATGCAATGAGAGGACATTGTTCTCTTGGAAGGAGCCAAATCTCCCTCACGAACATTTCCATCATGATGAAACACTCAGAAATTCATTTGTGATACTGTAGATACACACTAAGCTATGGGTATCTACTGCTGAAGCCCAGTTTTAATTTTCAAACAAAATGCAAAGCCCAGAGGTTGAATAAATTAATTTCTTTGATATGCAAGTATGAAATTACTTCAAGTGTTGAAATCTACAAAGGACTTCACTTGTTCTGACTTTCCTAAAGATCAGAATTGATTTGAGGAAATGTTTGCACATGTTGTTTGTTTGTTAATATAGGTGAGAGAGACTATTGAATGTCAAAGAACAAATGGAACATTTCACAGGCAAGCTATTTCTTCAACCTCCCTCCCTCTACGTTATACACACAAGGATGCAAGACAGCAGCATCTCTCAGTGGATGTGAAATAAGTAGACTTAACTATCGCTGCCTTATTCCCAAATCTCCAATCCAAGCCATGTCCAGTCATAAGAATATCCACTGTGGATGCAATTGGGATTGCTAATATATAATTTCAATAACCTACATCCATTTCTCTTTCAATGTCTGATCACTATGATCTTATGTCTCCTGACCTGAAAGCTTACTTGTTGATGTATCATTTTTACTCACAACTTCAATCTACTAAAAATAATTGTGAATGTAATAAAAATATAAAAAGTATTCAGTGTCCCTGGTAAAGTATTCTGTCTGTCATTGCAAGACAAATAAATCTGCATATGCATATCTGAAACAAAAACTACGCAGAGAAAGGTCAAGTCCGACTGAGTGATAAGGCCCATCTCAATGTGGTCTTCTGTTGATACTTTGTCCCTTTTCCAGCTCTGCTTTGAAGAGCATAAACTCTCCAATCCAGTTCTCAGAAAGGATCATTAACATAAGACAGTAATTTGTTTCTCTTTCTACAGATGCTGCTTGACTGATTACCTCCAACTTGTTTTTTACTGTGAGATTATAACATCTCTCCATTTCAAAGTTCTAAGTTTTGTATTGCCTTTCTCCTTGAGTTGTTTTTATATGTGTAATTTCTTAATCTATTGGTAACTAGTGCCAGGAATATTCTTTTTCTTAGCCATCCCCTCACTCTTGAGGATAACTTGATTCCACTCTGGCTTTGTTGGTTCTGAAGTATCTGATGAAGCCAGTGTGGGAACCACAGACAGGGCAGGAAATTCGTCATGGGACAGGCAGGTGGGACGTACACAGTGAAAATGAGAGCACTGCTAAAATAAATGGATCTTGTTTGTTCCACTCTCTCCAACTGCACTGCACATTTGTGCAAATTCCATACTGTCATAGAATACTGCAGCACCTAAACGGACTCTTTGGCCTATCTAGTCTATGCTGGCCTGGTCTTCTGTTAGTCACATCTACCTGCCCTCCATACCTCTTTCATCTATGCTGCTCTTAAATGTTACAATTGAACTCGCATCTGCCACTTCCACTGGCATCTCATTCCACACTTGCACCACTCTCTGACTGGCACAGATTTAAAAATTATTCATTATTTCTTTGTATACAAAAGGAAGATAAATTGACATATTTGCACGCTTTTATGAATTTGTCCTCTACACAGTGATCAGGTCTTTTTAATCTTCTGAAGACATATTGGTGTTGTATCCATTTCTTGACTTGCAGGTGTTACTTCTGGGACCCGGGTCAAAATTTTATGTCATTCATTCATTCCTTTATTTATTTATATTCATTTAACACAGAGTATTCTGTTCCTGTGCTTTGAGCCAACCCTCCTCAGCAAACCCCAACAACCCTAAATTAACCCTACTCTAATGACAGGACAATTTTACATTGACCTATTAATCTACCTAGTATATCTTTGGACTGTTGGAGCAAACTGGAGAACTCGGGGGAAACCCTATACATTCCACAGGGAGGATGTAAAGAAACTCCTTACAGGTCATGCAGGAATTGAACTCTGAACTCCAACACCCTGAGCTGTAATAGCGTGGCACTGCTATGGTGCCCACTTCCACAATATCTACCGGGTCTTCTTCCTGAATGAGCTCTGAATCATATGGTACTTTAAACTTCTTTTTTATATCTCTTGACAAAATCTAGTGAACTACATGTTCCCTTTTAATTATGTCTCTCATTTTCACAAGATGTCTCTTTTGTGCTGCATATTTCAACCAACACCATGTCAATTTTGCCAGGCAAACTCTGTCATGTTTGATGGTTTCTTTCAGTCACTTGAGTAATAATATTATTTCTTTCTCAGCTTTCTCTCTGGCATTCCCTTCAGTATTTGTGTGAACTAACATCAATCATGTTCTGAGCCATGTACACATTTATACAGTAATTCAATAGGAGACTGATCTGCTCTAGAGTGTAATGTGAAACATGAGCACCCTTTGTAATATTTGCTTTTTCAGAGATTTTTGATAGCTCTCTTTGATCTTTCCATTGCACCATTGAGGCTGGATGATACAGTAAAGTAAGAGTGTGTTTAATATCAGTTCTTTCCTATAGCACCCACATATAATAGCAATGAACAAAACTGAGGAACATTAAGTAAGACCAGTTCTAATAAGCCAGGACTTGAGAACATGATTCTCAATTGTTCAATATTATGCTTTATTGTAGTAAAGGACTCAGCATGTTTCACTTTGAGTGACTGTGAGACCCACGATATCAATCTCTTTTCATCCAAGTGACAAGGTAACAGCATAGAAAAACGATGTTGATAGCCACCATGGCCTGCATAAACAGTTGATCACACACCCAGAAGATGGACAATGGCAATAAAAAAAATAGGAAATATAAATATTTGTATTGGTTCCTGAGCAGGAGTTGACCAAACCCATCAAATCCAATGAACTGCAACGGTAGATAAGATTGGAAGGAGAGGAGACCATTCAACCCCTCATGCCATCTCCTCAGTTCAATAAGTTCCTGTCTGATCCTTTACCTCAGCACTAATTTCCTGCATTTTATATCTAAAAATTCTATTGAACCCTGTTTTGGAATAAACTTGCAGTCTGGGTCACAGACCCCATGGTGAAGAAATTTCTACTCTTGTCAATCTTGAATGGACAGACTCTGATTTTGAGACTATTGACCCTGCTTCTACACATCCAAGCCAGGTAAGGTCCCTGAAGAATTTAATTCATTTAATCCATATATCATGGTGCTCATTCTACAGTCCTGGCACTTGAATTATTCTGCTATATCCAAAGTTGGGCTCGATCACCTTTTTCATCTAGAACATGTATTTCAGATTAACATTTATGTATAAATGAGCCGCTCGAACGATGCTAACAGGAGTGTATGTAAAGAAGCAGTGCATGTCTATTACAAGTATGTAGTGTATTGAGAGAGAGGAAGAGAGAGGTTTCAGTCAGTTTCAGTGAAACTATGATTTGAGATAAATGATGATAATAAGAACCTTCCTATAAAGAGGCAACCAGAACTGAACACAATACTCTAATGTGCAATCTAACCAATTTTATAGAGTTGCAACATTACCAAGCAGCTCTTGAACTCAGTACCCTTACTAATGAGTCCAGCACATAATAGACCTTTTAACCACCCTATCAACTTGTGCAACAACTTTGAGGATTCAATGGACCCGAAGCCAAGATTACTCTGTTCCTCTATACTACCATTAATGTGGTACTCCACAATCGTGTTCAGTCTTCCAAAGTTTATTATTTTACACTTTTCTGGACTGCTCTCCATCTGCTGGTTTTCTGCCCAATTTTTCAAACTGATATGTCCTGTTGCAACCTACAACAACCTTCTACACTACCCACAATACCACCAACATTTGTGTCATCCTCAAGCTTACTAACCCGTTCTTCCACTTCCAAGTAATTTATAAAAATCAAAAAGAATTAGGGTCCTAGAACAGATTCCTGTGGAACACTTCTGATCACTGGCCTCCATGCCAAATACACCTACTACCAGGCTCTGCCTTCTGTGGGCAAGCCATTTCCAAACCAATGCAGCCATGTTTCTAGGAATCCCATGCCAGATGACATTTTTGACGAGCTTATCTTGGAGGACCTTGTCAAATGCCGTACTAAAATCCATAAACATCACATCAACTACTATAAAACTGTTTTCTCACCTCCTCAATGAGGCTTATGAGTCATGGCCTGCCTCTCACAAAGCCACATTGCCTATCCCTAATAAAACTTAAAATGCTTGTAAATCCTATCCTTAAGAATCATCTCCAATAGTTCGCTCATGACTAATGAAAGACTCACTGTTCTATAATTTCAATGATTATCGCTATTAACTTTCTTGAACAATGGAACAGCATTTGCGATCCTCCAGTGCTGATATACCAATCTGGTGGCCATAAAAGATGCAAAGATTATCATCAATGCCCCAGTAATATAAGACCATAAGGTACAGGAACAGAATTAGCCCATTTGGCCCATCGACTCTGCTTTGCCATGTCATCATGATTGATCCATTTTCCCACGCGCAGCAATCCAGAGATTATTATCCTGGAGGTCCTGTTTTTCAGCTTTCTACCTAGCTCCCTAAAATCTCTCTTCGGGACCTCTTCACCTTTCCTACGTATGCCTTTGGTTCCAATATGTACCAGGAGTTCTGGCTGTTCACCCTCTCCCTCAGGCACTGCCCTGATCCAAGATATCCCTGACCCTGGCACCTGGGATATTTTCCCTCTCTTCCCGTAGTAACGGGAGATATCCCATTCAGCTCCGGGGACTTATCTAACCTAATTTTTTTCAAAAAGCTCCAACACTATCTCTTTCTTAACTTCAAGATGTTCCAGCACATTAGCCTGATCTACACTGACGTTGCATTCATTAAAGTTCCTCTTCCTGATGAATACTGAAACAAAGGACCTCCCCACCTACAGTCAACATTTCAGGCAGAGGCACTTAAGTAGGACAAAATAGTATTCCAGGAACTCAGAAGATTTAAGAAAACAGATAGAGTGAAACTCTTTGATGAATGGGTGTGGACCAGGGCCCATTGTGTTTAAATTAAATCCAGTCATCAGAGTGAAAGTAGCTAGTGTTTCTAAACTTGTGAAATTTATTCCTTCTTTATATGGTAATTAACTTGGATTAAGTTGCTAATTTCAATGTGATTATTGGTATATCGATAACCAGCAGTGCTGAGAGATGTAGAGGAGGGTTAGGTATGTAGTAGTAGACTCAAGTAGTTGAATAGTTCTGTCTCAATATTTCTTTAGCATTTACACAATTCAACAGCATATTTTGACAAATATATGCATCGCCACCTGACTAGTTCAAGATGCTCCATTTTTGTTGAATCTGTGGGAACGTTCCTGTAGCCTTTGTGTTCTTGCTTATTTTCTACTGGTGTGATGCAGTATTCAATCTGCAGTCTGACACTTGGGTGGTTTTGAGTATATCTACAATTTACAACACAATCCTCTCGAAATGTAGTCCTGGTATTTTGATGATCCAGACTACATCCAAAGTTTTCAGAATGGCACTAGACTGGTTCCGTGCCAATCAGTGTCTTGATAAAGTCTATGTCTTAGAAGAAAAATTTATTGAAGTGGTAGTACCAAATGGTAATATCTATACTCTCAACTAGCATTAAGTTTGTCTCCTACTTACTGCGGTTAACTAATAATCTTGATATTCAGTTTGCTTTTAGATGTTCGTATCCATTTAAATATAGTGAAAGTTACAAGAATTATGGATGTCATTTTCACTGTGAAATTACTTTTATAGTATTTCTGACATTTGATATATGAGAGATTCCAACCAAAATGCAAACAAGTTACAAGGTTTTTATCCAGTAATAGATGGGGGACTGGAGTTTTGAACTGAGGATAGTTCTACCAATCAAGTTTCTGAAGATGTTGATGACGGGCACAGGGTACTTTTGTCTCTAATATGTGAAAGTGTAAATAGCTCAATGACGTAGGTTACCAACAAAACATTATCATAACTTTACTAAATGCACTTGATATAGACAACCATAAAGTAAATACTTGCAGTCACACCTCACTCTCAGGTGTAAATAAGCGTACCCAACGAGGGTCACCAGTTTTAAAAAAGACAGACAGTAAGCTGCAACAGCATGCTAGTGCAAGGAGTTTTATTTAGTGCCCGAGAGGAAGAAAAAGGGAGCAAAGGTTGTGAAGAAAAACAGTATTTACAAAAAGACAAATATGTCCAAAAATTTACAAATATACGGAGGCTTTCTCCATGACACGCTTTGTCGTTAACTTTCCAATATAACTATTCACCACCCGTCAAATCCAATCTCCATACTCCTCAGCAAAGCCAAACTGATGGTTTACATTTGCCTGCATAGGGTGTAGTGTGCCTGCTCCCACTAACCCAGGCAAAAATGAAAGAGATACCGTATGAGGAACGTCTGGCAGCTCTTGGGCTGTACTCCCTGGAGTTCAAGAGAATGAGAAGGTATCTCATTGAAACAGTCCGACTGTTAAAAGGCCTAAACAGATTAGATATGACAAGGTTATTTCCCATGGTAAGGAAGTCCAGGACAAGAGGACACGACTTCAGAATTCAAGGACATCCATTTAGAACAGAGATGTGGAGAAATTACTTTAGTCAGAGGGTGCAAACCTGTAGAATTTGTTGCCACGAGCGGCTGTAGAGACCAAGTCATTGGGTGCATTTAAGGCAGAGATAGATAGGTTCTTAATTAGCCAGGGCATCAAAGGGTATGGGGAGAAGGCAGGGGAGTGGGGATGACTGGAAAAATTGGATCAGCCCATGATTGAATAGGAACGGACTCAATGGGCCAAATAGTCTACTTCTGCTCCTTTATCTTATGGTCTTATTATTTTTGGATGCCCCAAACTGTCCCTTGGGTTTTTGGGACCATTCTGCTGTCTGCAAACTGATGTAACAGTGTGAGTGAAAATAACTGAAACTGTTTGGAATGCCTGTGTTTAGAATCTTTATTTTTTTGAGTTATAAACCAGTTGAGCACATTAACTGAAGGGATTGTTTTGATTAGCCAAGCTAGCGATTGTTTTACTGTTGGGTGTGTAAATAGTGAACTCCCAAGGACCGCAGAATGGGAGGGCAAAGTGTGTGAACTACTGGGTAAACTGGACCAGGGACAGAACAAAGAGGAATAACTAACTGGGCAAAGGGGCAAGATTAGTTGGAGAATTAGCATTGCCAGCCTGTCCTGTCACACTTGCCCAAATGTTAGTTTGAATTTAAACTAGTAAAATGAATTTCTCATCAATGATTAGTTTTGTTGTTACAACTTGTTTATTTATACATCCACCAGGAGGCTCCTGAAGGAAGTACTTTATTCAAAACTCTGTCATGGGAAGTGATCATCAGGTAGACAGAAAAGAAATTATTTAGTGATATGCTCAAAGCCACTACAAACACAACATTCCCTTTGAGCCCTAAAATTTCTGATTGGTGACACCTTAGAGTATTTTGGATGATTTTGAAAACTTAAAAGCCAGTTATTAGGACAACACAGAAGCCTTACATAAATGGTAGAAGGAACACGCCCTCTCACAAGTGCCCATCCTGTCAGGTTCCCACATGAACCCCACCTGCCACATCAGAATCCATAAAGTAGAACAGAATGCAAGTCATCCTCTAAAAGTTCAAAGTCCAAAGTAAATTTCATATCAAAGTACCTATACAGTATGTCACCATAGACAACCCTGAGATTCATTTTCTTTCAGGCATATTCAATAATCCATACTAGAATAATAACCATAACAGAATCAATGAAAGACTGCATGAATTCCAAGAATATAAGAAAAGCTTGATTGATGTTGCTATGCAGTCGTTTAGTGTTTCATGTCCTTCAGGACATTTCTATCAGGTGATATATATAGATTTGTGAACCGTTTCCAAGAAGCTCCTGATACTTTCCTACAGAAGAAGAGTAGCAGAGGTTATTAGGAAATTCTAGGACCTTGGCTACACCAGACCTTTTCCCAATTTCCTGAAACCTACAAATTGCCTAGTAAAAACTGGAATTCTAATTAATCCCTCAGCAATCAAATCCATTGAAGGGAATGATCTGGATCATTGAGGACTTCCCACTATATCTGTTTTTAATGAAAAGCCATGGCCCTGGTTCAGTTGGGAAGGGTTGAATAGAAAATGCTTGGAGCCAAGGAAGATGGAAGTTGATGAGTTGAAACCCAAAATATTTGATGTTCCCCTGTTCACTCCATGCAAATTTGGTTTTCCCACAGCAAGCAGTTCAGACACAATTGAACCATAACACAAAGAACTATTTCTTCCAACTTTAATCATTTCAAGTGCTTAAGTAAATAAATCTGAGGAACTAACTACACAAAACACTTTACTTTGACTACTGATCATGTTTTATCAGGGATTTAGTTTGTTAAAGAAAAACATTGAGTAGATTATTTGAAGCTTTCAGAGTTGGCCGCAAGATTGACAAATTAATTTTCAAGATGATTTGCCTGCTTTTTAATCTTCCTGCCTGTGTTGGGTTGCAATCGTCCTTTGTAGAAGAAGTGTTGTCATTCTTTTTATTTGAAGCCCATGAGAAGAAACCAAAAGTTGCATAAGAAATTTTATTTTGTTTCCATTCTACTGAAATATTTCTTTTAGGGCAGCCTAGTAAAATAAATAGTTTGAAGAAAAATAATCTGTACATTTTCTCTTAATGAGATAATATTTGGGTTTGATGGAGAGGGTTAGTCGAAGCCTGACATGAATGCTTGGAATATATATTCACATTTGGTTTCACTAAACTTTGACATACTCCATTGATGACATTAAATCTCTGTTCTTTCTGCTGTCACCTGTTGTGGCTTGCGATGGTTAATTCAATAGCCAATTAGAGGGCACAAATTTAAGAATGCTCTCAAACTTGGTGGTGGAGCCCACCAAGAAAATGTAAGAAACAAAGTTGTACCCAAAACTGTTAAGCAGATAACCATCCTGACGTAACAACGCAGTGTCCAAATTATCTAGTTCATTTCATGTGATAGCAAGAAATTCTCCATAAAGGATAGAAGAGTTGAAGAGAAGAGGTGAAGTGACAGTGACTGACTTGGAATTAAGGGAGAATTTAAGTGAATAAAGTATTACAACTGAAAGACAATTAGAGTAGAGATGGAGTCATACCCAGACGATGATATTGATTGTTGTTGCCAATCACTCTGAATCAGGGCATTAGTTCAGGAAATGTTCTGCATCCAAACTAAGACACCTTTTTCCTGCGTTGTCAGTGATGGTTCCCTCCTTTAGGAGACTGCAGTATGATTACTTAGTCATAGTCATAGTCATAAATTGGTTTTCATTACAGTTGCACCATAAATAATAAATAGTAATAGAACTATAATACTTAAATAGTGATATGTAAATTATGAAATAAGTCCAGGACCAGCCTATTGGCTCAGGGTGGCTGACCCTCCAAGGAAGGAGTTGTAAAGTTTGATGGCCATAGGCAGGAATGACTTCCTATGACGCTCTGTGCTACATCTCGGTGGAATGAGTCTCTGACTGAATGTACTCCTGTGCCCACCCAGTACATTATGTAGTGGATGGGAAACATTGACCAAGATGGCATGCAACTTAGACAGCATCCTCTTTTCAGACACCACCAAGAGAGAGACCAGTTCCATCCCCACAACATCACTGGCCTTACGGACGAGTTTGTTGATTCTGTCGGTGTCTGTTACCCTCAGCCTGCTGCCCCAGCACACAACAGCAAACATGATAGCACTGGCCACCACAGTCTTGTAGAACATCCTCAGCATCGTCCAGCAGATGTTAAAGGACTTCAGTCTCCTCAGGAAATAGAGATGGCTCTGACCCTTCTTGTAGACAGCCTCAGTGTTCTTTGACCAGTCCAGTTTATTGTCAACTCGTATCCCCAGGTATGTGTAATCCTCCACCATGTCCACACTGACCCCCTGGATGGAAACAGGGGTCACCGGTGCCTTAACTCTCCTCAGGTCTACCACCAGCTCCTTAGTCTTTTTCACATTAAACTGCAGATAATTCTGCTCACACCATGTGACAAAGTTTTCTACCGTAGCCCTGTACTCAGCCTCATCTCCCTTGCTGATGCATCCAACTATGGCAGAGTCATCAGAAAACTTCTGAAGATGACAAGACTCTGTGCAGAAGTTGAAGTCCGAGGTTGAAGTGGTGAAGAGAAAGGGAGACAAGACATTTCCAATTTCCAATAACAGTGAGTTGATGAGCATCATCAAGGCAGCCTTCACCCACTATGACCAAACCCAGGTCCATTCATTGGGCATAAGGTGTGTTGTGCTGACCATTGCACTGGTCACATACCTTACGTGCATGAATGATGTCTCTCCCAAACAAAAGGAAAATCTCAGTTGAAGAGTCAAGTGGGGGAATCTTGTCAGCTATATCTTTAAGGTATGAATGACCGCATGCAGCTTTAGGAGTTGGGATTTAATTCCCGTTGTTGGGAATATGGTTGCACTCTCTGAGGATTGGCAAAGGTAAGCCGATCTCCTCTGCTATTCACTCCATGACAAATTCACTGGTTCTCCTGACAACTTCTGTTGTTCGAGGATATGTCATTAGTGTGTATGTGGAACCAGAGCCTTGATTACAAAATGTGTCAAAGAATGTAGGTTTTGCGAATGACACATTGCTCTGTTCATCTAGTTATCACATATGGCTTTGTTTTTTGCTGAGGATGTCCCTTCCAGTAGATGTTGACTAAAGAAAAATTAGAGCAGGATTTGCACAGCTTAAATGCCATCTGTAAATTTGCTGATGATACAACCATTGTTGGTAGGATCTCAGATGGTGATGAGAGGGCGTACAGGAGCAAGGTATACCAGCTGGTTGAATGGCGTCGCAGCAACAACCTTGCACTCAATGTCAGTAGGACCAGAGAGCTGATTGTGGACTGCAGGACGGGTAAGACGAGGGAACACACACCAGTCCTCATAGAGGGATCAGAACTGGAGTGAATGAGCAATGTCAAGTTCCTGGGTGTCATATCTCTGAGAATCTAACCTGGTCCCAACATATCAATGCAGCTATAAAGAAGGCACATCAGCGATTATATTTCATTAGGAGTTTGAGGAGATTTTGTATGTCACCTAAAATACTTGAAAATTTCTACAGAGAACATTCTGCCAGGCTGCACCACCGCATCGTATGGGGAGTGTGGGGACTGCTGCTGCCCAGGATCGAAGTATGCTGCAAAGAGTTGTAAATTTACTCAGCTCCGTCATGAGTACTAGCCTCCGTAGTATCAGAATCAGATTTATGAATCACCAGCATGTGTCGTGAAATTTCAAGGCATCTTCAAGGAGCAGTGGCTCAGACAGGCAGCGTCCACCATTAAGGATCCCCACCATCCAGGACATGCCTTTTCCCATTGTTACCATGAGGGGGGAGGTACAGTAGTCTGAAGGCACTCACTCAGCGATTCAGGAACAGCTTCTTCCCCTCTGCCATCCAATATCAAAATGGACATTGAACCCATGAATACTATCTCACTACATTTTTTATATATTTCTGTTTTTGCACTAATTATTTAATATACATACATATATTTGCATAATTCACATATTTTTTGTGATATTTATAATGTATTGCATTGCACCCCTGCCACTAAGTTAACAGGTTCCTCAACATATGCAGGTGATATTAAACCTGATTCTGATTCTGATAGCTCTCTGCATGAGGAAGCAGCTACATCTGAGGATGCTCAGCTGCCCATCGTGCTCTGCTGCAGACATGCAGGAACCAGAAGTAGCCCAACATGCCGGCCCTGAATGAAGTGCTGATATGTGCTGGTTTCTGCTGCACTCAGTACAGTGCATGACAGCTCCACTGTCATTTGCTTAGTACTGTGTTGAAGCACAATATTTGAAACACAGTGAATGATCCTTTATAAATCACCTTCAGTCTGTGAGTTCTCTGAATTCTCTGCATTTCCTTAAGGGGAGAGGTTTCTTATAGACCGAACCTTGTCTATTGAGGGTCTCGATGGAGTTTCCTACTTCAGTTTCGTTGATCGTGACAGGGGTTCAGATTTTCCATGCTTTTGCTGGAGACTCCTCTTTGAATTATGTATTATCTGGAGATGACAGCATAAAACTAGGGTCATTTCACATATTTGAATTCCACAAAGAATGAAAATAGTGGATAGTGGGCATGATGCTTCATTTTATACTTGAATCCTTCAGTTATCCACTGTTCTTGCATGTTGCTTGGTATGTAACCCTTGTGTTTTAGGACTTGCAGTTCTGACAACACATCTGCAAATTCCAGTTGCTCCGTGGTTCTTTGTGTCAGAGCTTTGGAAAGTTATCAACTCTGCTGAAGAGAGTTTTCTCAATTGCCTCTTGAGAGACATAGCACTTGTCCAGCCTCTGCCACAGCATATGTGAATCCATATCTGGATTATTAATGTGATCTACTCTAACCCTTTTGTATGTTGCAGTGACTCCCCATTAAACTACTTACAGAGAAGGTCTATATCTTTGCTAGGTTGAGACTTAGTCCTTCTATGCCATTGCGAAAGCACGACTTCCAGGACAGATAACTGACAAACTAGTTCTTGAACACTTTTAATCCTGCTGTGACTAGGTCTCAATGAACCAGACACCTAGCCAAATCTCATGCACTTGTGACTCCTGCAGCTCCTGAATGAGAGCATTGTGGAGACTGGTTTGCCAAGTATGTTTGGGGATGGAAGGAAGTTCAGTCCGTCCATGTCTGTGCAGCTGGAACTGGCATCAGTAGCAACTCTTGACTGAAGTCTTCACTGTGATGAAACTGCAGAAGGGGGTGTTGTAGGTCTTTGCTGTTGCAGACATTGTCAATACCTGGGTGATGTGAAAGGCATCTTGGCTGCATGGTGTGGACAGCTTCTTCTTGTAGTACTGTTACATTAAGTCAGCTGCCTTTTCCGATGCTTTTGGCTCTGCTAAAGTAGCTTCAGCTTCACGCTCTTTCTTGAGTGCACATCATGTTGCCCCTACACAAACTTCCTCCAAGGCTAGGCATTTTTTCTCCATTTGCATCTCAACTTCATGTTTAAAATAATCTAATCTCAATCTTGCTGCTTCAGCTCTGCTATGAGCTAAGCCTATCATGGACTTATTCGAACACCTAATGATGTGATCGATGCACCACACTCTGACCTGACTTCCAGGTCTTGATGATCGATGTTGCTTGGGTTGGAAGCTGACATTGTCCTGTATGGCATTCAGACATGTCTCCAGTCTATGGATGATGCCTTTGAAGGAGAGTTATCATTTTGTTCTACTGCCCTTGCAATGAATATGTAAAGCTATGCAGTGAGTTAAATACTTTCTCAAAAATCACCTGAGACAGAAGCTTCCTTCGGGGTCTTTAATAAAATATTACTCTTGAAACTGCAGAAAGTAAAATACACATTAAATTCAATGCAGGATCATCGTGTGCCTGAATATACTAATGCTGATTATTCTCGCAATTGGTGTTAACCAAAATAATACACACATGCACCACTCCATAACTGTGCTCTGCAGAAAAGAGTAAATTTGGGGCACAACAGTATCTTAGTAATGATATGCGACACTGCCTTCTAAATATATCTACCAAATGTTTACTGACATTAAGAAAGCTTAAGACTCACAGATATTGCTGCTTCAAGGGGAAAAAAAGAGCAGATGAAGATGGATATCTTTCCACTGTGTGTGCTTCAAATTGAAATCCAAATTAATCCGCACCGGAAATGAAATTTGAAAAATAGCTTAGGTACAGAAAGTGATATTCATACAAATCAAACTGCGAACCAAATGGACTGGGAAGTGAAGTATGTGCAGTCAAAATTGCAACTAAGAAGGTGCTCAGGAAGCTTAATGGTCTGAGGGTGGATAAATCTCCTGGACCTGATGGAATGCACCCTTGGGTTCTGAAGGAAGTAGCTGGAGAGGTTGCAGAGGCATTAACAATGATCTTTGAATTATCGATAAATAATGGCATTGTACCAGATGACTGGAAAATTGAAGATGCTACTCCGCTATTTAAGAAGGGTGGGAGGCAGCAGAAAATAAACTACAGACCCGTTAGCCTGATATCAGTGGTTGGGAAGTTCTTGGAATCGATTATTAGGGATGAAATTACGGAGTACCTGGGGGCACATGACAAGATAGGCCAAAGCCAGCATGGTTTCCTAAAAGGATAATCCTTGTCTGACTAACCTACTTGAATTTTTTGAGGAAATTACAAGCAGGGTAGATGAAGGAGATGCAGCAGATGTGGTGTACTTGGATTTTCAGAAGGCCTTTGACAAGGTGCCACACATGAGGCTACTTAGCAAGATAAGATCCCATGGAATTACAGGGGAGTTACTAGCATGGGTGGAGCATTGGCTGATTGGCAGAAAACAGAGAGTGGGAATAATTGGATCAATCGCCATAGGTTTTATCCATCATCGTTCCAAATCCACTTACGAATTATCACCAATAGTAGCTTATCACAGGGGTACTGTCTTCAAAGGGAATTACCATCCACCCTAGAGTTAATACATAGGTAGATTCCACAAGGTTGCCCTAATCACACAATGTGATAGCCACTTATCGATGTGCTGGGTCGATGCTCAACCCACCCTTGTGGGCACTCGAAAGTTCCAACCAGTGACCCCTTAGTCACTGGCTTCCTTCCATTGTCCGACTCCAACTGCGACTGACCGTGTGTGAGTGAGTATCCTTGCCTAAATCAATACAAGCTGCAGAGTCAAATTGTTCCGCTTCTCTCCCTCAGTAAGAATCAAACAGGAGCCGAGAAAGCTGGTGGCTGATGTCACTCAGGCATTCTCCCTTAAAATGACAGTCCACAGCAAGATAAACCTAGGGGTTCATCACACTTTCCCCAAAAAAATAAAATTTTGATCAAAGAGCAAAATTTTAACTGCAAACTATAGAATGTAAAACAATATAGAACATAGAACATAGAATAATACAGCACAGTACAGGCCCTTCAGCCCACAATGTTGTGCTGACCCTCAAACCCTGCTTCCCATATAACCCCCCACCTTAAATAACTCCATATACCTGTCTAGTAGTCTCTTAAACTTCACTAGTGTATCTGCCTCCACCACTGACTCAGGCAGTGCATTCCACGCACCAACCACTCTCTGAGTTAAAAACCTTCCTCTAATATCCCCCTTGAACTTCCCACCCCTTACCTTAAAGCCATGTCCTCTTGTATTGAGCAGTGGTGCCCTGGGGAAGAGGCACTGGCTATCCACTCTATCTATTCCTCTTATTATCTTATACACCTCTATCATGTCTCCTCTCATCCTCCTTCTCTCCA
Organism: Mobula birostris; assembly: GCF_030028105.1. Taxonomy (NCBI): domain Eukaryota; kingdom Metazoa; phylum Chordata; class Chondrichthyes; order Myliobatiformes; family Myliobatidae; genus Mobula; species Mobula birostris. The sequence goes on from NC_092381.1 coordinate 91,418,599, forward strand.
CAGAGTGAAGCCCTAGCTCCCTTAATCTCTGATCATAATCCATACTCTCTAAACCAGGCAGCATCCTGGTAAATCTCCCCTGTATCCTTTCCAATGCTTCCACATCCTTCCTATAGTGAGGCGATCAGAACTGGACACAATACTCCAAGTGTGGTCTAACTAGAGTTTCATAGAGCTGCATCATTACATCGCGACTCTTAAACTCTATCCCTCGACTTATGAAAGCTAACACCCCATAAATTTTCTTAACTACTCTATCTACCTGTAAGGCAGCTTTCAGGGATCTGTGGACATGTACCCCCAGATCCCTCTGCTCCTCCACACTACCAAGTATCCTGCCATTTACTTTCTACTCTGCCTTAGAGTTTGTCCTTCCAAAGTGTACCACCTCACACTTCTCCGTGTTGAACTCCATCTGCCACTTCTCAGCCCACTTCTGCATCCTATCAATGTCTCTCTGCAATTTTTGACAATCCTCTACACTATCTACAACACTACCAACCTTTGTGTCATCTGCAAACTTGCCAACCCACCCCTCTGCCCCCACATCCAGGTCGTTAATAAAAATCACGAAAAGTAGAGGTCCCAGAACTGATCCTTGTGGGACACCACTAGTCGCAATCCTCCAATATGAATGTACTCCCTTCACCATGACTGTCTGCCTTCTGCAGGCAAGCCAATTCTGAATCCACCTGGCCAAACTTCCCTGGATCCCATGCCTTCTGACTTTCTGAATAAGCCTACTGTGTGGAACCTTGTCAAATGCCTTACTAAAATCCATATAGATCACCTCTTCTGCACTACCCTCATCTATATGCCTGGTCACCTCCTCAAAGAACTCTATCAGGCTTGTTAGACATGACCTGCCCTTCACAAAGCCATGCTGACTGTCCCTGATCAGACCATGATTCTCTATGCCCATAGATCCTATCTCTAAGAATCTTTTCCAACAGCTTTCCCACCACAGACGTAAGGCTCACTGGTCTATAATTACTTGGACTATCCCTACTACCTTTTTTGAACAAGGGGACAACATTCACCTCCCTCTAATCCTCCGGCACCATTCCCGTGGACAACGAGGACATAAAGATCCTAGCCAGAGGCTCAGCAATCTCTTCCCTCACTTCATGAAGTAGCCTGGGGAATATTCGGTCAGGCCCCGGGGACTTATCCGTCTTAATGTATTTTAACAACTGCAACACCTCCTCTCCCTTAATTTCAACATGCTCCAGAACATCAACCTCACTCATATTGTCCTCACCATCATCAAGTTCCCTCTCATTGGTGAATATATATATCACATATATATATGTGTGTGTGTGTATGTGTGTGTGTGTGTGTGTGTGTGTGTGTGTGTGTGTGTGTGTGTGTGATTATCATGTAACACATTGTAGAAACGTATATAAATACCAGTATTTTTCTTGAACTTAGCTTAGCATCTGGATAGACAATCTGCAATGATATTGTCTGCGCATTTCACATGCTTTATTACCATGTTGTATTCCTGCAAAATCAGACTCCAGTTTAAGAACCTTCTGTTTTTTTTAATTTACCTTACTCAGAAACACTAACGGATTATGATCAGTGTAAACCACAAGTGGTTTCTGCGCCGGACAAACATAGACGTCAAAATAATGTAAAGGCAAAATGAATGACAACAACTCTTTCTCTATAGTGGAATAATTCCTTTGATGTTCATTAAATTTCCTCAAAAAGTAAGCTACAGGATGTTGAACATCATCATCATCTTTTTGTAATAACACTGCCCCGGCAGCTTCATCACTGGCATCCACAGCGATAGAAAATGACTTTGTAAAATCAGGTGCTCTGAGCACAGGTTGATGACATAGAATAGTTTTTAATTGATCAAATGCCTCCTGACAAGGCTCAGTCCAAACAAGCTTCTCAAGCTTCTGTAGGAGATTGGTTAGGGAAGAGCGATATCAGCAAAGTTCTTACAAAACTTATGGTAATATCTAACCAATTCCAAAAAACCTTATAAGAGCCTTCTTACCTGTTGGAACAGGAACCTCAACAATTGCCTGGACTTTTGTCTGAACAGGAGCCAACCTTCCTTGACCTACTACATAGCCGAGATAGGTCACAGAGGCATGGCCAAATTCACTCTTAACTAAGTTGACTGTAAAGTTGGCCTTGGAAAGCCTGTCAAACAGCTTTTCTACTGCTGAGATATGTCCTTCCCAAGTGTCACTCCTTATGTCAATATAGGCATCTATATTTTCTAACCCCCGAATTACAGAGTTAATCATTATTTGGAGGTTTCCTGGAGCATTTGACATTTGAAGCAGCAAAACATTATATTCATACAATCCAGAAGGTGTCACAAACGCAAAGATTTCTCTGCCTCACTCCGTCAATGGAACACACCAATACCCTTTTAACAGATCAATCTTTGTAAGGAATTTAGCTTTTCCAACCTTATCAATGCAATCATCCACTCTAGGGATAGGGTAAGCATCTGTCTTTGATACTGCATTTACCTTCCTATAATCAGTACAAAATCTAATGCTACCATCAGGTTTGGGCACAATAACACAGAGTGAGGCCCAATCTGTTGTTGATGGCCTGATAATACCATTTTTCAGCATATATTCAATCTCCTGCTCAGCCAATTTACTCTTTCCTACGTCTATGCAATAGGGGTGCTGCTTAATGGGGTCAGATTGACCAACACCTACATCATGCACAGCGACTGAAGTTCGTTTGGGTACATTGGGAAACAAATCTTCAAACTTTAGAATTAATTCTTTCAGTTGTTGTTGTTGTTGCTTTGGCCGCAAATGGATCAATTTGTTATCAATGTTTTCCAAAATAACTGAGTTCTTAAGCCTGACTGAGATTATGCTTGGCTTGTTAAAATTCTCAGACAAGTCAGTTATCCCTCACTCAGGCCCTCTAGTTTCACAGGCTCCCACAACAATGCTCACAAATGGCATCTCCGGGTATAAACAACACTTTATCATATTTACATGTACCACCTGTGTGAGTTTTCTTCGATCTGGTGTTTTAATAACAAAATTCAAAGAATCAATTTTAGAGATTATTTCGTATGGACCACTAAACTTTGCTTGAAGCAGATTTGTCAATATTGGAAATAACACCAATACTATGTCTCCCACTTGATATGTCCTTTCTTGAGCTCGCTTATCATACCAAGATTTAATTTTGTTTTGAGAATTCTGTAGGTTTTGACTTGCGAGGCTACAGACTTGGTGTACTTTATTTTTGAATTCCAAAACATAGCTTAAGAAGTTAACATGCACTTTTTCATCAGTCCACTGTTCCCTCAGCAAGGGTAAAGGTCCCCTCACTCTGCGACCAAATACGAGTTCAAATGGACTAAAACCCAGCAATTCCTGCACCAATTCTCTTACGGAAAATAGGAGCAAATGTACCCCCTCATCCCAGTCTTTTCCATTCTCAACACAGTATGTCTTAATCATTGTTTTGAAGGTAAAATGTAATCTGTCTAAAGCTCCTTGTGATTCTGGATGGTACATAGATGATGTAATTTGTTTAGCTCCCAGTTCAGAAACTACCTGTTGGAATAATTCTGATGTAAAATTACTGCCTTGATTAGATTGAATTTCTTTAGGCAAACCGAACAAAGTAAAAAACTTGGTGAGAGCCTTCACCACAGTTTTAGCTTCAATATTTCTCAGAGGGATCATCTCTGGGAATCTGGATGCAGTACACATAATGGTTAACAGATACTGATGGCCAGCTGTTGTCTTTGGCAATGGGCCAACACAATCCACTATAACTTTGGAAAAAGGTTCACCTAATGCAGGTATAGGCCGAAGTGGGGCCACAGGGATGGCCTGATTAGGTTTACCCACAACTTGACAAGTGTTGCAGGTTCTGCAAAAGGTCACAACATCTTTCCTCAGATTAGGACAGTAAAATTCTTTCCTAATCCTGTTTACAGTTTTATTCACCCCAAAGTGTCCCCCTAAAGACATACTGTGAGCCAAAGTTAAAATTTCAGTCCTATAGACTTTATGAACTACAGATTGGTGAACAATTGCCCATTCCTCCATCACAGGTACAGTAGGTGGTCTCCACTTTCTCATCAATACCCCATCCTTGAGATAGTACCCTACTGGCACTTTTTTAATCTCATCATCTGAGAGAGCTGTTTCTTTTAAAGCTTCAATCTCAGGACCTCGACTTTGTTCTGCTACAAACTCTTTCCTAGACAAAGATAAATCTTTCTCATCAGACTTACTCCCTGAGTCTTGTTGAAACAATGAAGGCAGAAAAGTCCCTGACAAGTCAACATCACCTAATTCCCAATTTTGGCTGTCCTGAGCATCAGAATTATGCTGCACAGAACCATCTGCGTTGGCAGACTTTTTAGTCATGCTTCGTGTTACTGCGCAGGCAGGATAAATACCAACATCCATCTGTGGGTCATCAGTAGCAGGCTTATTTGTCAGCTGCACTGCTGGATAAACCACCACCTGCTATGTCATTTTCTAACAACAAAGAAACACCCTTCACTGGTAACTTTGGTTGGATCCCTATCTTGACAGGTCCGGAAAAGAATTCAGACTTCAAAATTTCCTTATGCAGAGGTACAGAAACAACACTTTTCCCAATATCTTTAATAAGATTTACCTGATCAGTTTTAGTCTCATCGCCAAACTTTAGAACACTGTCTAATATAAGTGACTGAGAAGCCCCAGTATCTCAAAGAATTTTCACTGGTACCAGGGTTGACCCTTCCTTTATTGATACAAACCTATCTGACATAAGATGATCGAATCCCTTCTTAACTCGGTCAAACCCCACAGTCCTTAACTGAGCCTCAGCAGAACGTTCAGAACCTGATGGGTTTTTAGGTGCTTTGGCATAATGAACATAGGCATTTGGGACTGCCTCCTTTTCCTTTTCCCTTCTCTTCTTCAGAACAGAACAATTAGCCATCATGTGACCAGCTTTCTTACAATAGTAACAAGTAAGACCAGAAAATTTCTCCTTCGACTGCCTGCCCTCATCCTTACTTTTGTCACTAGTCCCAGATTTAAGTTCTGGTTTACCCTGGTTATCCCTGCTACTCTTTTGGAGGCTCTCACTCGGGGTAAACTTAGCTTTGTGGGTTAAAGCATACTCATCTGCTAATTTAGCAGACTCCTGCAAAGTGGCAGCATCCTTTTCATCTAAATATGTCTTTATGTCATCAGGGACATACCTTTTAAAATTCTTCAATTAAAACCAACTCTTTCAAGTTGTCAAAATCATCATCCACATTCTTAGATGTGTACCAACAATCAAAATACACAAGCTTCTCATAAGCAAATTCCACATAAGACTGGTTCATAGACTTTTTCAAATATCTAAACCTTTGTCTATAAGCTTCCGGAACCAACTCATAAGCTTTAAGCACTGCCCGTTTCACAATATCATAATTAGCTGCATCTTCAAGTGATAGGTCCAAATAAGCTTGTTGGGCTTTACTCTTAAAGACACTTTGTAACAAAACAGGCCAACTTCTTTTCCACCTCTTTTGACTCTGAGCCACCTTCTCAAAATGCAAGAAGTATTTATCAATTTCTGCTTCGTCAAATGGAGGTACCAATTTAGCCTTCCAAATGGCACTATACCCATCGCCAGGGTCTAGCACTAGACATCCTTGCTGCAATCTCTCTATCTTTTCCAGCTCAAACTGCCTCTGTCTTTCTGCCTCTTCAGCCTCGAGCTGCTTTACTTGTAACTCAAACTTGAACTGTTGCTGTCTTCACCTATCCTCAGCATCCATCTCTAATTTTTCCATCTGATACTGGAGCTCACACTCAGCAGGTTTACCCTCTGGAAACAATTCCTTTTTTTCAATCTTTTTATTAAGTTTCAGATTAGTATACATAACAATATTAATGATACAAAGATATCGGTATAACATTGATAATGGTTAACATATACAAGCATAATTCCAGTAAAATATATTATTCAAGCCTCCCAATCTCTAAGTAATTGAACATGAAAAAAATTTTAAAGAACCCCTTAAACTAAAACAAACAAAACAAAACAAAACTGGGATGTCATATTCCTTTGGATAAGAACGTTATTTGTCATTAACTCCACTCCTCCATAGACAAACGAAAGATTATTAAAAAAGGAAAGGGTTCTGAAACGGACAATTTACATCATATGAAAATGTTGAATAAACGGTCACCAGGTTTCTTCAAATTTAACTGAAGAATCAACCATTCCACATCTAATTTTTTTCCAGGTTTAAATACAATATAGTTTGAGAGTACTATTGAAAAGTAGTCAGAGGATCAGAATCTTTCTATTTAAGTAAGATAGATCTTTTAGCTATTAGTGTAACAAATGCAATCAAACGGAAAGCTGAAAAGGATAAATAACCAACATCTGTCACCGGTAATCCAAAAATTGCAGTAATAGGGTGAGGTTTTAAATTATTACTCAAAACTGTGGAATAATGTCAAAAATATCTTTCCAATATTTATCTAAAAGAGGGCAAGGCCAAAACATATGTGTCAGAGAGGCCACCTCAGAATTACATCTGTCACACACAGGATTTATATGTTGGTGAAAACGAGCTAATGTATCCTTAGACATATGAGCCCTATGGACTATTTTAAATTGTATCAGTGTACGTCTAGCATACATTGACGAAGTATTAACTAGTTGAAAATTTTTCTCCCATTTCTCTATAGGTAAAGAGTCCTGAAGTTCTCTTTCCCATTCATTTTTTTTTATTTTATCAGATGTGCCTAGATGTATTTCCGTAATTAAATTGTACAAAACTGCTATTAAGCACTTCAGATAGGGATTTAAGCCTAATTTTTTTTCTGTAATATTAGTTGGGTAAAATAGTGGAAAGTTAGGTAAAATACCATTCAAAAAACTTCTAATCCTCAAAAATTTTACATAGCCATAGTGAAAGTAAATTTGAAAAAGACTTATAAAATTCTACTGTAAATCCATCCAAACCTGGTGCTTTTTCAGTATAGATCGCAAAATTTGTTTTCTTAATATCATCTTCCATAATGGATGCATCTAGTTCTAAGCATTCATTAAGTGGTAATTTCGGAAAGTTCAATTTCCTTAAAAATTCATGCATAATGGTAGGCTTTTCAGAAAATTCCGATTGATATAGGGAGGTATAAAAGTCTTGAAAAGATTAATAAATTTCGTCATGATCAACCGTCAAGGTACCATCCCGTTTAGAAACTTAACTAATCAGAAGTTTAGTCCAAACAGCTTTCAGTTGGTCTGCCAATAATTTACCCAATTTATCACCATGTGTATAAAGTTGACTCTTAGTTTTAAGTAATTGATTTTCAAGCGGGGAAGTTAATAACAAATTATGTTGCATCTGAAGATTAACCCGCTTTTTATAGAGTTCTAAATTAGGAGCAACAGAATACTTTTTATCAATTTCTTTAATCTTATCAACCAATGTATATATTACATTATTAACTCATTTTTTCAATCCAGCAGAATATGAAATAATTTGCCCACGAATATATACTTTAAAAGTATCCCACAATATTCCACTGGAAATTTCATCCATAAAATTTGTTGAAAAGAAAAAATCAATCTGTTCTTTAATAAAATTGGCAAAATTTGAATCCTGATGTAAAGTGGAATTGAACCTCCATTGTCTGGCACTAGAAGTCATGTCAGTGAATTTAATTGAAAGTTTCAGAGGTGCATGATCAGAAATAGTAATTGCATCATATTCACATGCAATAACAGACAAAATTAATCGAGAATCAATAAAAAAATCAATTCTCAAATAGCCCTGATATACATGGGAGAAAAAAAAGAACTCTTTCTCATTATGATATAAAAGCCTCCAAACATCTAAGATTCTAGAATCAACTAAAAAGGAGTTAATAAAAATAGCGGATTTGTTTGGAGATATTTGATTAGAGGCAGACCTATCCATCAAAGGGTTCAAGAAACAATTAAAGTCTCCAGTCATTATCAATTTATGTTCATTTAAATTAGGAAAAGATGCAAATAAATGCTTAAAAAATTCAGGATAGTCAGTATTTGGTGCATAAATATTTATCTGAACAATTTTTTGATTATAAAGTAAACCAGTAATTAGCAAAAATCTACCATTCGGGTCTGAAATAGTTTCATAATGAACAAATGAAATTGAGGAGTCTATAAAAATAGAGACTCATTTTACTTTAGATTGTGAATCCGTATGAAATTGTTGTTCCTTCCAAAACCTAAAAAAAAACACTGATTATCCACCCTGTTCTCATGAGTTTCTTGAGCAAAGATAATCTGAACATTCAGTCTACGAAAGACATTGAAAATCTTCTTCTGTTAAATTGGATGATTCAAACCACTTACATTCCATGAAACAAAATTAATAACATTATCCATTTTACTACAATAAGCCAAATGGTATGCAAAGGGTTAACCTTGCTGCACAGGAAACCCATGACTCAGGAAGAAGAAAAAGTTTAAAGAGGAACTGGAATCTACGACACTTCAGACATATTTGTAGTTTCAGAACATCCCAATTGGAAAATACTAATCTAAAAGAAATACCATCCCCCACCCACCAAACCCAAAAAAAAAAACAACTGGCCCCAGCCAGCCAGTACGCTAGCTAATCCCAAATACATTACCCCCAACTCTCATGAAGACATAACTTCAAATGGAAGGAATGTAATAAACCACCCACAGACAAAACATTATGAGAGAAACACCAAGAAAAGGACAAAACAAATATTGATAAAAAGAACCCAGTCATTGCAAGACATTTTGAAGGGCGAAATCTTGAAAAATGAAACAAAATACAATCGTATTAATATTTCAAAAAAAGAACAATCTGTCGCCAAGTCAAAATATTAAACTAAAAGTTAAAAATATTTTCATAGACTAATAAAAGGGAAAAGAAATTTTAACTTAAAAGTATAATAAACGTCTATACTCCAAAAAAAATACAAGTATAATCCAACCAAGAATGAGAATTCCTGAACTTTAAAGGCAAATCTACACATTACTTTTAAACTAATAGACAACTACATTCAAACATGAGAAAGCAGTAAATTTATTAAACAGTTGAAAATTAGTCAAGGAATTGACGTGCCTCCATCACTGATTTAAACCACTTACGTGATTTATCTGGCAAAGCAACCCTTAAACGCGCAGGATATAACAACGCAGGATGTAATTTCTTGTGGTTTAATTCTGACATCACCAATTTAAAAAGAAACCGCTCTTGTAATAACACTGGATTAAAATCTTCCAGCAAATGAAATTTGAGATCCCCGTGCTCAATAATTCCTTTCCGATGTGCAGCTTGAATTAACTGCTTCTTAGTATGCACATAGTGGAATCATAGAACAACTGCCCTGGGTTTTAAATCTTTCAGGGGTTTAACCCTTAACGAGCGATGAGCACGGTCTAGTATAGGGGGGTTAGAAAACACTTCAGTACCGAATACCTCCATTAAAAATTGAGCAAAAACCCTAGTAGGATTGCCACTTTCAACATCCTCACGAAGTCCTATAATCCGTAGATTTTGAATGCGACTACGATTTTCCAGGTCAATGATCTTCGCTTTATATGGTTCCGGCATTTGAGTGGTCGAGAGTACCTTCTTTTCCAACAAGCTTAATCTACAGTCTCTTTGTCTGCCATTTTTATCAAGATCTGAAATTAGTTGTTGTTGCTTTTCATTCTCACGTTTAATCGCTCTGAGTTGATCTTCGATATTATTTAACTTTATCTCAAGATTAGAAAATTTTTTATCAAATTTAACAAGTTTATCATCCAAAAGCTTGGATATAACCTTGAAAGTCAGTTGTGCCTGTTTAGGTTGATTAGACTGTTTAGGGTTGCCTCCTTCTCCTTCATTTCCATTGTCGACTTCCTTTCTCTCAGTAAGTGCCTTTTTCCCTCTTGTTGCAATTTCCAAGAATTAAAAGTCAAAATTCAAGCATACAAAAATAATGTAAACACTTCAATGTGAATACTAAACAGGTGGTAAATAAATGAAAAAAAGAACGGAGCAAAGTCAAGTGCGACTTACTCCATCTAGTGCTGCAAGACTAGTCTGAAACAATTCCAACTCTTCTGCTTGAAACACATTCTCGGCTGTAATCCTCTGCATTTGTGCCCTCTTCATTGTCGACTTCACCTTAAGGTTTAACTTCTTAATTTCTTAGAAATCATCATCAACTCAATTCATCCCTTCTGGCATCATCTAACACCTCAGAGGATGGCGCCTCCAGAAATTCATCAGCATCCATTGCAGCTGATTTTCCTGCACAAACAGATCTAAAGTGATTTCCCCAATCAAGTCGGTATTTGATCAAGTAATAAGCCCCCAAATTTGTTCATATCCCGGATGAGCCCCCAATTTTTTTACATACCCATAACAGTCATGCTTGGAGTCTGGTTTTGATGTTAAAACCACTATCTTTATTAGTATCTACTTAATATAGCAACTTAAACAAGAATAATCAAAAGTTAAAAGTGTTATCAGTATACATATGAGTAAATGTAATTCCCAAACTACTGAGCTCGGGGGGGCAACAGGCTTAAAATCTTGAGATGGTAAAGTATGAAAGTTCAGTTCATCCATGGATTAAACGATGTGAGAGAGATAGTTGCAGTCCAAGGTGAATGTCGAGAGAAGGCATTTATGTTGTATTCTACAGGTTCCACGGTGGTAAAACAGGATAACAATCGCCATAGGTTTTATCCATCATCGTTCCAAATCCGCTTACGAATTATCACCAGTAGTAGCTTATCACAAGAGTACTGTCTTCAAAGGGAACTGCCACCCAGTCAAGGGTTAACACATAGGTAGATTCCACAAGGTTGCCCTAATCACACAACATGATAGCCACTTATCGATGTGCTGGGTCGATGCCCAACCCACCCTTGTGGGCACTCGAAAGTTCCAACCAGTGACCCCTTAGTCACTGGCTTCCTTCCATTGTCCGACTCCAACTGCGACTGACCGTGTGTGAGTGAGTGTCCTTGCCTAAATCAAAACAAGCTGCAGAGTCAAATTGTTCCGCCTCTCTCTCTCAGTAAGAATCAAACGGGAGCCGAGAAAGCCGGTGGCTGACATCACTCAGGCACTCTCTCTTAAAATGACAGTCCATAGCAAGATAAACTTAAGGGTTCATCACACTACACTTGGAGTATTGTGTGCAGTTTTTCGCTCCTTATTTTAGAAAATTCACGAGAATGCTTCCAGGAATGAAAGGGTTACCATATGAGGAACATCTGACAGCTCAGGCTATATTCCCTGGAGTTCAGGAGAATGAGGGTGGATCTTGAAGAAACATTCCAAATGCTAAAAGGCCTGAACAGATTAGATATGGCGAAGTTATTTCCCATGGTAGGGGTGTCCAGGACAAGAGGGCATGACTTCAGGATTGAAGGACGTCCATTTAGAACAGAGTTGTGGAGAAATTATTGTAGTCAGTGGCTGTCCTTCTTAACAATAAGTATTCCTGCTTGAGTACTGCTGCGGGGAACGGCCTACCTGGGGGAAGCAACAGTGGTCACACCTCTGGCACAGTGTCTGGCCCTGTGGCTCAGAAACGTAGGGAAAGTAAGAGGATGGCAGCAACGATAGGAGACTCTATAGTTAGGGGGTCAGATAGGCGATTCTGTGGACACAGGAAAGAAACGCGGATGGTAGTTTTCCTCCCAGGTGCCAGGTGATCGTGTCCACGATATCTTGAAGTGGGAGGGAAAACAGCCAGAGGTCATGGTACATATTGGTACCAACAACATAGGTAGGAAAAGGAAGGAGGTCCTGAAAACAGACTACAGGGAGGTAGGAAAGAAGTTGAGAAGCAGGACCTCAAAGGTAGTAATCACAGGATTGCTGCCTGTGCCACATGACAGTGAGCATAGGAATAGAATGAGGTGGATGATAAATGTGTGGCTGAGGGATTGGAGCAGGGGCAGGGATTCAGATTTCTGGATCATTGGGACATCTTCTGGGGCGGGTGTGACCTGTACAGCAAGGTCGGGTTGCACTTGAATCCAAGGGAGACCAATATACTGGCGAGGAATTTTGCAAAGGCTATTGGGGGGAGTTTAAACTAGAAATGCTGGGGAGTGGGAACTGAACTGAAGTGACGGAGGAAAGGGAGGTTGGCTCACAAATAGAGAAAGCTTGGAGACAGCGCGAAAGGGAGAATAGGCAAGTGATAGAGAAGGGATGAGCTCAGACTGATGGTTTGAGATGTGTCTATTTTAATGCGAGGAGTAATATGAATAAAGCAGATGAGCTTAGAACATGGATCAGCACTTGGAGCTATGATGTTGTGGCCACTACAGAGACTTGAATAGTGCAGGGGCAGGAATGTCAACTTCAAGTGCCAGGCTTTAGATATTTCAGAAAGGATAGGGAGGGAAGCAAAAGAGGTGGGGGTGTGGCACTGTTGATCAGAGATAGTGTCATGGCTGCAGAAAAGGAGGAATCATGGAGGGTTTGTCTATGGAGTATCTGTAGGTGGAAGTTAGGAATAGGAAGGGGTCAATAACTCTACTGCGTGCTTTTTTATAGACCACCCAATAGTAACAGGGACATTGAGGAGCAGATAGGGTGACGAATTCTGAAAAGGAGTAATAATAACAGGGTTGTTGAGGTGGGAGATTTTAATTCCCCAGATATTGATTGGCACCTCCCTAGAGTGAGGGGTAGAGTTTGTTAGGTGTGTTCAGGAAGGTTTCTTGACACAACATGTAGATAAGCCTAAAAGATGAGAGGCTGTACTTGATCTGGTATTGGGAAATTAACCTGGTCAGGTGTCAGGTCTCTCAGTGGGAGAGCATTTTGGAGATAGTGATCACAATTCTATCTCCTTTACCATAGCATTGGAGAAGGATAGGAACAGACAAGTTAGGGAAACGTTTAATTGGAGTAAGGGAAATTATGAGGCTATCAGGCAGGAACTTGGAAGCATAAACTGGAAACAGATGTTCTTAGGGAAACAAATGGGAGAAATGTGGCAAATGTTCAGGGGATATTTGTATGGGGTTCTGAGTAGGTACGTTCCAATGAGACATGGGAAGGATGGTAGGGTACAAGATCCGTGGTGTACAAAGGCTGTTGTAAATCTAGTCAAGAAGAAATGAAGAGCTTATGAAAGGTTCAAAAAACTAGATAATGATAGGAATCTAGAAGATTATAAGGCTAGCAGGAAGGAGCTTAAGAATGAAATTAGGAGAGCCAGAAGGGGCCATGAGAAGGCCTTGGCAGACAGAATTAAGGAAAATCCCAAGGCATTCTACAAGTATGTGAAGAGCAAAAGGATAAGACATGAGAGAATAGGACCAATCAAGTGTGACAGTGGAAAAGTGAGTATGGAACCGGAGGAAATAGTAGAGGTACTTAATGAATACTTTGCTTCAGTATTCACTATGGAAAAGGATCTTGGTGATTATAGGGATAACTTGCAGTGGACTGAAAAGCTTGAGAATGTAGATATTAAAGAAGAGGATGTGCTGAGCTTTTGGAAAGCCTCAAGGTGTGTAAGTCATCGGGACCAGACAGGATATACCCCAGGCCACTGTAGGAAGCGAGGGAAGAGATTGCTGAGCCTTTGGCAATGATCTTTGCATCATCAATGAGGCTGAGAGAGGTTCCAAAGGATTGGAGGGTTGCCGATGTTGTTCCCTTTTTCAAGAAAGGGAGTAGGGATAGCCCAGCAAATTATAGGTCAGTGAGTCTTACTTCAGTGGTTGGTAAGTTGATGGAGAAGATCCTGAGAAGCAGGATTTAGGAACATTTGGAGAGGCATAATATGATTAGGAATAGTCAGCATGGTCAGAATAGTCAAAGGCAGGTCATGCCTTATGAACCTGATTGAATTTTTTGAGGATGTGACTAAACACATTGATGAAGGTAGAGCATTAGATGTATTAGATGCATTAGACATTTGATAAGGTACCCATGCAAGGCTTATTGAAAAAGTAAGCAGACATGGAATCCAATGAGACATTGTTTTGTGGATCCAGAACTGGCTTGGCCAAAGAAGGCAAAGAGTGGTTGTAGATGGGTCATATTCTGCATGGAGGCCGGTGACCAGTGGTGTGCCTGAGGGATCTGTTCTGGGACCCCTACTCTTTGTGATTTTTATAAATGAGCTGGATGAGGAAGTGGAGGGATGGGTTAGTAAATTTGCTAATGACACAAAGGTTGGTGGTGTTGTGGATAGTGCGGAGGGTTGTAAGAGGTTGCAATGGGACATTGATAGCATGCAAAACTGAGCTGAGAATGGTAGATGGAGTTCAACCCAGATAAGTGGTTCATTTTGGTAGGTCAAGTATGATAGCAGAATATAGCATTAATGGTAAGACCCTTGGCAGTGTGGAGGATCAGAGGGATCTTGGGGACCTAGTCCATAGGATACTCAAAGCTGCTACGCAGGTTGACTCTGTGGTTAAGAAGGCATACGGTGCATTGGACTTCATCAATCGTGGGATTGAGTTTAAGAGCCAAGAGGTAATGTTGCAGCTATATAGGATCCTGGTCAGCCCCCACTTGGAGTACTGTGCTCAGTTCTGGTCGCCTCACTACAGGAAAGATGTGGCAACCATAGAAAGGGCGCAGAGGAGATTTACAAGGATGTTGCCTTGATTTTGGAGCATGCCTTATGAGAATTGGTTGAGTGAACTCAGCCTTTTCTCCTTGGAGCGATGGAGGATGAGAGGTGACCTGATAGAGCTGTACAAGATAATGAGAGGCATTGATTGTGTGGATAGTCAGAGGCTTTTCCCCAGGGCTGAAATGACTAGCATGAGAGGGCATAGTTTTAAGGTGCTTGGAAGTAGGTACAGAGGAGATGTCACAGTTAAATTTTTAATGCAGAGAGTGGTGAGTCCATGGTATGGGCTGCTGGCGGCGGTGGTGGAGGGGGAAATGATAGGGTCCTTTAAGAGACTCACCACTACATAGAGCTACATAGAGCTTAGAAACATAAAGGGCTATTGATAAAGCCTAAATAGTACTGAGGTAGGCACATTTTCGGTACAGCTTTGTGGGCCGAAGGGCCTGTACTGTGCTGTAGGTTTTCTATGTTTCCACGTTATGTGAAAATCTGTAGAATCTGTTACCACAAGCGGCTGTGGAGGCCAAGTCATTAGATGCATTTAAGTCAGAGATAAATAGGTTCTTGATCAGCCAAGGCATCAGAGGGTGTGGGGAGAAGGCAGGGGAGTCGGAATGACTGGAAGATTTGGATCAGCCCATGATTGAATGGCGGAGCAGACTCGATGGGCCAAATGCTCCTAAATCTTATGGTCTTGTGCACTGCACCTCTGGAAGCCAGAACAGTACGTCATTACCCTGGAATTATGGTCACAGAGGAACTCGGTGGAGAGTAGGTCGTACAGTCAGCAGTTTCACATCTGCTTTCTTTATCACTTTGACAGTGAATTTGTCTGCTCATACCACAGTAAAGAGAATTTGCCTACATACAATCAGGTGTAAGAACTGTTGATATGGACTCTCTGACCATCTATGTTGATCTGAACACTGGCTTCAATTCTGTTTTCCTACTTGAGTTCCATACCATTAACCAGAATGGAATTGAATTTTGGAAGCCAGTAGGACACGCAGGCAGCAGCATAATAGTGCATTTGGATAATCTCTATTGTATGATTTGAACAAAAACATTAAACAGAAGGAGGCCATTTGATGGTTGAACAAGAATGACACAGACTGTTCCTCTATTCCATTCTAGGACCATAATCCTGCATGTCATGGTTCTACTATTGCACAGCAATTATGTTTAAGTGTGATGAGGTTTCTGCCCCTACCATTTAGGCAGTGAATTTCTGATTTCTACACTGTAGAACCAAAACAAAATCTTCTCTTGCCTTCTGCTCCCTCTGCCAAATACTTGAAATCTATGCTTCCTGAACTTTATACCCTCTGCTGAAGAACTATTTACTTCCCATTTAATCTACTTTATAGAGGTCAAGATTGTATCACCCTGAACATTCTAGCTTGAATACCATTCCAGGGTACCACATATGAGCTCTATCATGACTTGTCTTTCATGGCAAGAAGTCACTGACACTTGTTGTGCTGGGAAATTGAACTTTATGTTTACTTCAGCAGACCATGCATGGCTGAGTGAGCATGGAAATCTGACAATATTGCCAGCTTCCATGGAGTTCAGAGGTAACAGACAGCCCACATAAGACATTCCCATTCAGGGTACCCTTTAGAAACTAGAGCCTTTTGTGAATCACAAGGGTTCTCTCTCCTTTGAAATCCAAGCCATGGTTGACTACAAGAACTTTGACACAATCAATTCCAAGCATCCAGGAGGTTGACATGACCTCCCAACTCCACTTTGCTTGCTAGCTATTGAAGTTGACATATCTTCATACTGGGATCTTGAAGTTGTCCCTTTCCTCCTTTGGCTTCTGATTCCTGTCCACATGCCATTTCTTTCAGCTGGCCATCACTCCCAGAAAATCAACAGCACTGCCAGATGTGTGGATAATGCCTTTGGCCTGCTCAAAATAAACTTTCATTACCA
Source organism: Mobula birostris (assembly GCF_030028105.1). Classification (NCBI taxonomy): domain Eukaryota; kingdom Metazoa; phylum Chordata; class Chondrichthyes; order Myliobatiformes; family Myliobatidae; genus Mobula; species Mobula birostris. The sequence goes on from NC_092381.1 coordinate 91,435,143, forward strand.
GCAGCAACTAGCATCTCAGGAGCACATCTTTTATCTGCGTCATCTAGTACCATATAGACAATGGTTCAATGTCAGACTCGCCTGAGAATTTAGAGCCAAGAAATTGTTGGTGAAATCCTTTTTGGTGTACTTTTACCTCTGTCCTGCCATTTAAAAGGTTAATCTTTGTCCACTTATTGAATAACAAAATTATACTTGAGGGAGACATAAATTTTATTTTCTTTCTCACTGTTGATTTTATTTATGCCCATAGATTAAGCAATTCAGTTTTTACACAGACAAGTTAAATATATGGAAATCTCTAATTACAGAAGTTTGCCAGAAGATCCTAAATCAGGAAGCTGCCGGCTTAGCATTCAGATATTTTTTAGCATGGCGTACTCTGGCTGTCACTTAGTACATCAGGGACAGATGTAGCTATGGAAGTCTTGTAGAGAAGGTTCAGATGGGAAGAGATATGCTTTACCCATTGTAGGGCAGAAGTTCTGCTCGCCGTTCAGTCCCTTACTTCCCCTTCCCACTGTTCTGCCAGATCTCCATCTTTTCCCCAGCTAGACCAAAGGAGGTTCCAAGCAAGTTGCTTATGATCAAGCCTTCCTGTTCTCCTGTGACAACTTATAACATGTTCAAAAAGGTGGAGCAGCAAAGCACTGATTTTAGACAATATCTAGAATAAGTTATGTTATTGCCTTATTAATTCTGATAGTTTCCCAGTAATATCACAGATCATCTTCAGAATTCAATAGACAACAGACAATAGATAATAGGTGCAGGAGTAGGCCATTCAGCCCTTTGAGCCAACACCACCGTTCACTGTGATCATGGTTGATCATCCACAATCAGAACCCTTTTCCTGCCTTCTCCCCATATCCCTTGACTCCGCTATCTTTAAGTGCTCTATCTAACTCTTTTTTTCAAAGAATCCAGAGAATTGGCCTCCATTGCCTTATGACGCAGAGCATTCCACAGAACCACAACCCTCTGTGTGAAAAAGATTTTCCTGAACTCCGTTCTAAATTGTCTACCCCTTATTCTTAAACTGTGGCCTCTGGTTCTGGACTCCCCCAACATCAGGAACATGTTTCCTGCCTCTAGTGTGTCCAATCCCTTAATAATCTTATATATTTCAATCAGATCCCCTCTCATCCTTCTAAATTCCAGTGTATACAACCCCAATCGCTCCAATCTTTCAACATATGATAGTCCCTCCATCCCGGGGAATTAACCTCGTGAAACTACGCTGCACTCCCTCAATAGCTAGAATGTCCTTCCTCAAATTTGGAGATCAAAACTGTACGCAATATTCCAGGTATGGTCTCACCAGGGCCCTGTGCAACTACAGAAGGACCTCTTTGCTCCTATATTCAATTCCCCTAGTTATGAAAGCCAGCATGCCATTAGCTTTCTTCACTGCCTGCTGTACCTACATGCTGACTTTCAGTGACTGATGAACAAGGACACCTAGATCTCGTTGTACTTCCCCGTTTCCTAACTTGACACCATTCAGATAGTAATGTGCCTTCCTGTTCTTGCTACCAAAGTGGATAACCTCACATTTATCCACATTAAACTACATCTGCCATGCATCTGCCCACTCACCCAACCTGTCCAAGTCTCCCCGCATTCTCATAACATCCTCCTTACATTTCACACTGCAGGAAACCATCTAAATATCATTTGAAATCCATGTTGATGTTCTGCTCCTTTCTCAACAGCTGGTGGCTATTAGGAAAAGCATTGGAAGAAATGAAACCATCATACAGTTGTAGTCTCCCAGATGAGTGCTACCAAGGATTACCATCAGTAATTAGTCCTTTAATGTGCCTCTGATCAATCTTTCCTAAAGCCGATTTCAATTCTTTTACCGAGATAGAATCTTGAATTAAAAACATGATAAATAATGGTTCATCTCAGAACCCTATCTTAGAAAATGCCTTGTGCCTGGTCCAGCTGCCAAAAATTGCCAGTGGAATTTTTTTTTTTCATTTGAACAAAAAAAATCCTTTTACTTTCATTCAGCAATTGAAAAACAGGAGGCAAACACTTCAGAGTTATTAAAGTCTCATATGGCTTCTACTTCACAGAATTGTTGCTTCTCGTAGTAATATGTACAATGACATTGAAAGCAAATAATAAACATTCGGTAATTGGAAAATATGAGGAAATTGCATTAGCTTCTGTCTGTATATTTATCTGTGGACCAATTCATCTGTTCTAATTAAGTAGTTTAGTGAAAAATGGTGACCAGAACACAAGGCCTCATCTGTTCTGTAAGTGGTACTGTAAAATTGTTTTGTCACCCTGAGAATGGCAAACTCACGCAGAGCTGCACTCTCTCAGTACTTCCATGAATTGTGCATTTAGCTTGTACGACAACATTAATGGAAAACTATTCCTTTTAACAAGTGAAGTAAACAAAATGTCAATCATCTCTGCAGCTTGTAGAAAATGAGGTAATAGCCTCTTGTTTGCTTCAGATTGCTTTCACAAGCAGAAATTACATTCCACTTTGGCAAGAATCTGCATTAGATAACATATTCAATACATTGCCTTGCCATCAAAGCAGATCATCTTTAACTACTAATTTGGGAATTACAGCAGCAATTTTTCCCCCTCACAGTACACTTCTCTTTCTGAGTCACCATTTTGTACATGGTGAAAGCATTTCCTTTTAAAGGAACAGTGATCACCATACAATAAAAGTGCTATTTACCTCAAGTATAATGGACCGATTGATTACACATGCTTGAAAGTTTCCATTATCTTGGACCTATGAGCAATTATGGCATGAATTTTCTTGAGATTGTGTTTCAATGTTTAAAATTAAAAGAAAGTGCACACAGAGTAGGGTCTGCAGAAGCTTCCAATGCTGTGCTGAAAATATTTTAGTTAAACCTCATACATCACCAAAATATAGAGACTGACACCTGCCTGTCTTGGTGTTAGTTTGAAATCATCTTTTGTTTATTAATTGTCAAATATCACTAATTGCCTTTATTGTTGACATTTTACTGCAGCTTTAATTCAAAGAGTAATATTAATTTAAAATGTTGCTGAAAGTCACTGTTATAACAGGGTTTTAATGGTAGTAAGTCAAACAATTTTGCCCTTCCTTTCTTTTGCATAATTGAACTTGTTGACATGAATGAGAGTTGATTTCATCATCAACCACACCTCCAGGCACTGTTCTGCATTACTTTATTTCATCACTATCTGTTAGTAAAGCGTTCTGTAAACAACAAGTCCATGTGAACATTGTAAGATTCTTTTTTAAAATGTTATTGCATGCACCTTTTATTTTGGATAAACCCTCTGATTAGTGGCAACAAATGAAGAGTCATCTGAAATGGTTTAGTCGTAATCTGGTGTTGTTTATTGCAAAGTCCAGAAAGAAGTAAGTCACATAGAGCTGCTGCTGTTCAGTATATACAGTATAACACACAACTGAAAAATACTGAGTGTAACACAAAATTACCATGGCTCTAGTTATTGGGATTTGTGGTTCCGAAGCTGTGTTTCCAACACAGTACTGCAGTTATTCGGCAACATTTGCACTTTCTTACTGTTAATAATTTTGTATACCCAGCTGCCTTGGTCAACGGTTATTACTGATAAGCACACAGCAAATAAAGACTGATATAGATTGCAAAGTGTTAACATTACAGCTAGGTTTACAGTGGAACTTTCTCTTGATCTGTAAAGTTCACTGCTAGAGTATTGACAGATTGGCTACCATGCTGCCATTTTCTGGCTCTTTAGTTTTCTTCATATAAGTTATTATAAGATGGGACTTCCATTTTGAATCCTGCTGTGCTGTCTTCACAGGGTAGCTGACCAGCAGGGTCTGGCAAATTCCTTTTCCAAGTGGATATCTGATTCTGAAATGAAATATTTCACACACAAAAATGTTAAAGTCTACAGAATGAAATGTGAAGCTATATTAACATGCATTAATTCCTTATTATCAACAGTGCTGCCTAGTGACCAGTGTAGTGATGCTGCTAAGAGAGACATTGACTCACGGCTCCCGTGTCCCAGGTTTAATCCTGACTTTAGGTGCTCGCCATGTGGAGCTTGCATGTTCCCCTTGTGATCCCTATACTTTATACTTTACTTTATTTTACTTTATTGTCGCCAAACAATTGATACTAGAACGTACAATCATCACAGCTCCCTGGATTACAAATTGATAGTAAATATTAAAAATTTAAATTGTAAATCATAAATAGAAAATAGAAAAATGGAAAGTAAGGTAGTGCAAAAAAACCGAGAGGCAGTTCCAGATATTGGGAGGGTACAGCCCAGATCTGGGTCAGGATTCGTTCAGCAGTCTTATCACAGTTGGAAAGAAGCTGTTCCCAAATCTGGCCGTACCAGTCTTTAAGCTCCTGAGCCTTCTTCCGGAGGGAAGAGGGACAAAAAGTGTGTTAGCTGGGTGGGTCATGTCCTTGATTATCCTGGCAGCACTGCTCTGATGACGTGCGGTATAAAGTGAGTCCAAGGACGGAAGATTGGTTTGTGTGATGTGCTACGCCGTGTTCATGATCTTCTGCAGGCTTCTTCTTGGGTGAAAGATGGGGGTAGGTAAACTGGCCTCTGTAAATTATCCTCAGAGTAGGGGTTCCCAACCTGGGGTCTACAGACCGCTTGGTTAATGGTATTGGTCTATGGAATAAAAAAAGTTTGGGAACTCCTGCCTTAGAGTGCAGCTGATTGTAGGATCTGGCGGGAGATGATGGGAATGAGGACAAAATAAAAGTGCATTGGGGTAGGATTTGTGTAACAATGAGTGCCTGATGGTTGATGCAAACTCAAGCCAATTGGGGTTAGTCTAGTATGCGTGGGTATGCAGTATGTTATTGTAACTAGGACTTCAACACATTAATTCTGCTCAGTGCATAAAAAATATTGTTCTGTAAATGTCAGAAAGCAATTGACTTCTGGCAGGATTTTCACTCTTAAATACCTTATTTACATGCTGACACTTCAAGGCAAGGTCCTATTTTTACTAATCTTGAATAGCAGCTGATACATTTGTAAGGATTACCACTTTCGAATGTAACACTTCAATAAAAATTTAAACTGCTATTTTCTTCTGGTTTGGTTTGTCTCAAACCTCCAGATGAAGAGGATTTGGGATAAAAAAACAAAATTAGTAATGGGACCTTAAATGAGAGTGTTGCCATGACAGTACTAAGCTTCATTTGAATTTATGTAATCTCCTCAGCTAGTAGTTCCATTCGTCAGACTGGCTGGGTTGACTTAATTTAAAGCTAGCAGACTTTTCCCCAACTGCATTGACAAGACTTGAGGTCATTCAAAAAAAACTGCTAAATTCCATGCAAAATGAGGTGTTTTTTGGACAATGAGTTCGACACAAGCATTCTGAAACAAAGTCAAAGGAATTATAGTCTGGCAGTTTGAAACCTGCAACCTTTTGTATTCATCTTCCAAACACTGTTGAATAGTCGAATGTCATCACGTAGGTACTATGTGTGGGGATAATTCTGGTGACATCAGATGTGCTCAAACATGAGGCAGCTGAGTCAGATTATGTAATGTCAGACTTTTTCCTTTCACTCATACACTGTGGCATCACACATCCAGCAGTAAGGATGGTAAAATTATGGAGCAGTTTCCAAATTAGTTGGTGTTGGATGTAGAAGATTTGGTGGCGATTGATGTTTATCCCATGAAAAAGACAAAAACAGCTTTTGAAAAACCCGAAGACAAAACAAACTGTTAATGTAGTAATGAACAAAAGTCTTAGGCACATGTACTATATGCAGCTATGTGCAAACTTTTGCACAATACGGCATTTGTCAACATGAAGCAGAAAGTGAGTTTGTAAACCTGGAAATGGTGAGGGTGGAGCACCGCAAGAGGAGAATGGAACAGGTGGCGAAAAGAAGTGCCAAGGGTGGAGGTGGGCGGCGTGTGGCAGTCTGGATGTAGACAAACCCAGCCCTGGGACACTAGGCAGGTCATTTGATTCCAAACAATTGGTTCATTGATCATTACAGAATGTCTCTCTAGTGCTTCCCACTCCCTCTCCTCTCCTTTTCCCAACCATGATTCCCCTCTTCCTGCTCCTTCTATTCTTAGCCCACAATTGAGACCCATAGCAGGTTTATCATCACTCACATATGTCAAGAAATCTGTTTGTTTTGCGACAGCGGTACCATGCAATACATAAAATTACTACAGTACTATATGAATGTCTTGGGCACCCTAGCTAATGCTAAGGCATGCCAAAGACTTTTGTTCAGTACTGTAGGCTATTGTTTCTGATTGGCATGGCTTAGCATTATCACTGTTATCAGTATGCAGGATTATGAAAAGAAGCTGTCTAGGGTTCGAGAATATAATCTAACTCTCTGTTCAGTATTATATTAAAAGCATAAATACACTGTTGGAGATACCACCCATGAGTCAAATGTAAAACTGAGGGCACGACCTGAGTGAACAATCTCATGACATTATGAAGTAAGCTTCTAGCACTCAGAATTGACCACTGATTGAAGTACACTTTTTATTGATCATTGCTGTGCACAAACTGGCTGCCACACTTCGCTCCATGTCATAGAAGTGTCCACATTTCAAAAATAGATCAGTATCTGTGCCATTGTTTGAGATGTGACTCTCTGTATAAATAGAAGACATCTCTGTTCTATATCCATGAACAGCACTTTCAGACACTGTTTTTTGGAAAGGTAAGGTGCTTTCCATAATCACTCCAATTTATTCAGAGACAATCCCACCCAGATCACTCCAAAACTCAGTGTCAAGACTAATTTCAATCCTTGATGTTCCAATATATCACAAGTTCAACATGGAAAGTGTAACCTTATCCCTGGGTTAGTTTAGCAGCTTGCAGGCCAGCTGATTATCCTAGATGGGTTGAGTAGTGGGAAGCTGAGCGCTGGATATTCATTGTAGTCTTGCATTTGGACTTGACCTTAACAATTTCTGCTTGTCACTTCAAATTCAAACAAATCCAGGAAATTAAGGTAAATTTTTCTTCACAGCAACATGGATAAAACAATGTCTGTAGCCTTTGTGCCTGAGAGCTTTGTGCTGTACTGTATTCACCCAGCCTGATATTGTTTGTCAGCAGCATATTGCAGAACCAATGTCTACCCCTTATAATTTGCTCATTTTCTTTGTGCATTTGCTTTGAGATTTTAAAAAAGAGGAGGCTGTCAGCTTCTTGTTAAACCTGCCAAAGATGGGAATTCATTAAAGTAAAATCATATCATAGTGAATGGAACTAAATGTCTTTCATCTGAAACAGTGGGGACTTGCAGAAAATGACTTCAGATGTAGAAATGGTAGGAAACTGCAGGTATTGTCTTGATGAGGCTAACAAAATGGTATCACTGCAGCCCTACAAATATTACCAACCAAGGATATGCAGCTTCTTTGATTGTGTTCCTTGCTAGACAAATAAACTGTTAGACTCAGTGATAAAATGATTTCTTTCATTTTCACTTTCATTCTGCACTTTTCAAATGAATATCATGGGGTTAACTTGACCACAAATTGTAGTCTTTCCCTAAATATTGGTGGACAGATTTTAAAATCAGTCATTACTGAAAGAAACAGTTCAAACTTTGATACTTTTGTAAGATCAGAAAACTCATTTCCCCCCATATATGCTTTAAAGCTACAGTTGTTTGATAAGTAAAAGCTGTTGGCAAGATTTAAATTTTGTTCACACATGTAGAACAGGCTGAATATTTTTCCATGTTTCTGAGCTGGGATGTTTAGACTGACAGGTGAGGTAGGTGTACTTTAGATTGAATCAGACCTCAAAAGCAGAGGAAGTGTTAACTAACATTACTTGTTTCTACCTTTAAAATAACGTTTATAAAGGCCCACACACTAAATAAGAAGTAAAGAGCAAGTTATGAATCATGATATAAGAACATGAGAAGAGGCCTCTCAGGCTTCCTGTTCTATTGTTTAAGGAGAGTCTCAGTCCTAGGTCCCACCAGATTTCTCTATTTTCTATGATTCTACATTATATTGCTCAGTCTTAAGTGTGCTCAGCTGACTGGATCAAGCTTGATCTGACGAGATTGGCTGCTCTCTTATCTCGGGCCTGCTTAGATTTTATGACTCTGCAGAGTTATTATGACTGAAGCCTTTAGTGTCACAATCAATCCACAAGGTAGAGTAGGTTGTTGGTGGCAACTGTTGCCGGTCGCTGACCCTAAGGCTTTTAACAGCTTATACATGTCTAGTTCAACAATTTTTGTATGTCTTCAAAAATAGAAACAGTACCAATGGATTTATGTTTTTAAAGATGCATGTTAGTATTTTTTAAATAGTATAAGGTAAAATAAACAAACCACTTTCCTAAATTTCGGAAAGGAAGTGACTACATTCAAATAGATTCGACTGAGGGACTGGATGTAAGGTGTATCTAGCCCTTGGGTAATTACATTGTGTTCGGCCATTGGTTTCAGTAGCGAGGTCAGGTGCATCAGAGCCTCGCATTCGTTTTGCCTCTGGTCTCAATATTGTGCTGCTGCATTGCAAGGGAAAGATTCAGCATTCTTATCAGAACTGCTCAAGGGTCTCTGCCTGAAACGTCGACTATACTCTTCCATAGATGCTGCCTGGCCTGCTGAATTCCTCCAGCATTTTGTGTGTGTTGTTTATCAGAATTACTGGCTGGAGATGGTCACATTCTAACCATGTGCCGGAGCATCCACAGTCTTAGAGGCAGAGAATTCTGAAGATTGACAACTCTGGGATAAACATTTCTCTCTCAGGCTTAAATCGCTAATCACCATGTCTGAGAGTTTGTCATTTGATTCTAGATTCTATCGATATTCAACTGGTCATTTCTTCTCCACAATTATATATGATTCCCTACCAGTATCAGCCTGTTAATGTAAAGATGAACTGTTCATTCCAAATCTTTATTTGCTAATCAGTTTTTAATTCAATTTGATACGTAAACTCAATCCCCTGAGACCCTACTTTCTGCAATAGCTTTGTGTGCATTGCTTTATCAAATGCCTTTTATATCCATTGCTGCTACTTTCTCTACCCTATTCATTGCATCCATAAAATATCCATTTATATTTTGCAGAGGTAAGGCAATATTCAGTCTGCTGTTGCAATCCTCTCAGCGCTTTATCCCCAATGATGGGTAACAACACAGCACCTGTGTGTGAGACTGACTGCTTTCGAGTTCCTTGTGTTCCTCTCCCCTTTCCTTCAATAGTGATGTTATGTTTCCTCCTTCCACTCTACTGGAACTTCCAGAATTGAGGTGAGGGAATTTTGGAAAATCATCACTAAGGAATCACTTGTCTGTCAACAATATATCTATTTTCTCCCCCAAACATTACTTTTGAGATTCCTGGCTTGCAGTCCAGGGGATTTGTCAGCTTCTAATTCCCCTTTACTTTTTGCCAGTGTATTTTCGCCAGTAGAAACAATTACTTCAATCTGTTACAATAGTTAAGATTTCTTTTTTCCCTCTTTTATTTCTTCTGCAATAAAGATGGATTTAAATATTTGGTTATTATCTCAATGTATTTTTAACCTTCATTATAATATCTCTGGAAGATTGTCTCTAAGAGTTCCATATTAATTTTTGCGATTGTCTTCTCTATAAAGTTAGAGCAGCTTCCTCATGATTTTTTCTTTCATATTGTTTTAGTCTTTTGATACACTTGGTTCTCTTTATTACATTGTAACTTTGGGGATCATGTAACCTAATCTCTGTAACTGCTATAGGTTAAATTACTTGTCCCTTTTTTTGCTGCTCATTAGCATGCATTGAGGTATAACACCTCTAACTTGGTGTTTCTTGAAAGAACTTTGTTTCTCACCGAACTATCAATCTTATCTCTCCATCCCTTCCTGTCTCATTCTGTTTATTGTTCTTCACATTGCTGCTTCATGACCTTCACCCTGACTTTTTGTCTTTCCCGACGAGAACCTTTTCTCTCTTACGAGTTAAAGGTTCTCGCCACAGTCCAAGTTTAGTTTTTGCCTTGTTAGTCAAAACTCATTTCTCTTTAGTATAAAAAAAACTTTTGTCTTCAGTCTAAACCAATGCTTGATTAGCATGTGGCTCAGGAAATAGACCTGTCATTATTACCCTTGAGGACCTGTATTCTAATTCTGGCTTTAGCTCATTAAGCTCTCTCAGGTGTGCCTCATTTCTAATTCCAACTATGTTGTTGATTCCTGTGTTACTCATGACAACTAGATTCTCCCTCAATTAATTTATTCCCCTGCAGCCCAGAAAAAATACTGAAGCCTGGCATCAGGTCAGGAATATAACCCTACAGCCATGGTTTCAGAGAACAGTATCTTTTCCCTAATTGTATATATACCCAGCACGACCCTTCCTTTCTGCTTCCTTACTGGAATTGTCTTGCAGTGAAGTGGCATAGTTGGATTACCTGTGTCCTCCCACTGTTTCGGTTCATGAATATATAAGAAATAGAAGCAGGAGCAGGCCATCTTGTTTGTCCCCGCTCAGTAAGATTGTGACTGATCTATTACTTAAATGCTACAGTATATTCCTGCGCAAGTCCCAAATCTCCTGATTCCCTTAATATTCAAACATCCCTTGCTCTCTTTCTTTATGAACTTATGAGACTGAGCCTCTACAGATCTCCAAGCTCGAGAATTAAAAGATTCACCACCCTCTGCATGAAGGAATTTCTTCTCACCTTTGTCCTGAATGGTCGACTCATTAGAATACAACAATATATCCTAGTTCTGAGATAGAGGAAAGGTGATACCCAAATTGACCCATAAAATTTCTGTTAAAAAATGATAGAAATATGAACAAATTCACTATTCTAATCTTACCAGAGTGTAGGCCTGATCTAGTTAATTACTGTTATTGGGTAAAGGTCTTGAATGTTGGATTTTTATGCCAGGAGTGAATCTGATGAATCCCTATTGTATTCCTTCTAGTGCAAGGGTAGCCTTTGGTGAATAGATCTGATCTGTACATGGCATTTCCAGGTTGCTTGTCTCAATCAGTTGACATAATCATTTGAAATGGGTCAACTTAGCCTTCAGTAACTGACTTAACACTACAAGACTTTAAAAGTTAAAACTTCATTGGTTACAAGCTAATGTCTTCAAAAATGATGAATTCTGATCTCTAAATCTTTAAAGTGTTCCTATTTCTATAAATGCTTTATTCCTATGAATGAATAAAAATGCTTTTAGTGGGCCAGAAATTGAAACACTGCTAAGTGAGTGTGAGAACATTACTCTGTTATCTGGATTTGAATAATGCATCATATTTTAATACAAAAGTAAATATATATATCTGCAGAAGGTGAACATCTGAAATATAAAAAGAAAAATTTTGAAAACAGCAGATCAGACTGCACTTGTGGAAAGAGAAACATCTAGTGTTTTAGGTTAGAGATTCTCATCAGAATTAGGAAAGAGATGTGGAAAAAAGGCTTCTTACAGTTTTTTTTTAAACGTCCGGGGCACCTTGAAGATGACGATCTCGTGCAGCACAGGTTGATGGATATGATTAAATGTTCCCTTTTCAGCCTGATACAGCTGAGAATCACAATTGCTTCCAGGGTCTGTACAGTTAATAAAGATGTCTTGATGTGATTGAATAATCTATCGCTGCTTAAAACCGATGGAATCAATGCCGATTGTGGCCATACTTCTTGCTAGAAGAAACTTTCTCATAGGAAATGTGGCTGCAGGTCAGGTAATACTAGTGCATTTAAGAAAAGGGGATGGTTGACTCCCATACCGACTATCTTGCTGGCAAATATACAGTATCTAGTAAATAAAATTGAAGATCTCAGAGCTAGGGTGCTGTATCAAAGGGACATTAGGACTGCTTGCGTCCTTTGTTTCACAGAATCCTGGTTAATACGTTCCGAACCAGAAGCAGCGATTCAGATTGACAGGTTCACTAGGACTGTCAAGTCTTGCAGAAGCAAAGGTGGGGGTGTATGCCACATGATCAATTCCTCTGAGTGCACAAATGTATCAGTGTTGTCCCAATTCTGCTCACCAGATCTGGAACATCTGGCAATTAAGCGCTGTCCATTTTGCCTGCCGCAGAAGATTTCAGCAATCATTTTGGAACATTCTACCTCAGGCCAATGTCAAGCAGACTTTGGTTGATCTAAGCAATAGGATCAACCTGCACAAAACAACACACCCTGATGCCTTCACCATCATTTTGGGGGAAAAAGTCACCAAATAATTACCAGCATCAAATAACTTGTAGTACCAGAGGAAACAACAGACCACCATCAAGAATGCCTACAGTGCTATTCCATGCCCTCACTTCAGGAAGTCTGATCACCTGGCTGTAATTCTACTCCCTGAGTATAGAGAGAGCCTGAAGACTGCAGCGCCAGTAGTGAGGACCAAGAAGGTATGGACAAGAGAAGCAAAGGAGCACTTACAGGACTGCTTTGAATAGGTGGATTGGACTGTATTCAGGGATCTTCAAATCTGGATGACTATGCTGCGGTCGTTACCGACTTCATTAAAAACTGTGTGGATGAGTGTGTGCCTACGAAAACTTGCTGTACATTCCCAAACCAAAGGCAGTGGATGAGCCAGGAGGTTCGTCGTCTGCTGAGGGTTAGATCTGTAGCATTTAAGCCACCCAGGTCTGTACAAGAAAACCGAGTATGACGTGCAGTGGGCTATTTCAAGAGTGAAGAGATAATTCTGAGTGAGGTTGGCAACATCAGATGCACGTTAATTCTGGCAGAGTTTGCAAAACATTACCTCTTACAAAGCAAATCCCAACAGTGTGAATGGCGACAATGCTTCACTACAAGATGAGCTCAACGTCTTCTATGCCTGCTTTGAAAGGGAGAACATAACTACAGCTGTGACGATCCCTGCTGCATCCAGTGACCCTGTGATCTCTGTCTCTGAGGCCGATGTTAGGCTGTCTTTAAAGAGGGTGAACCTTCGCAAGGTGGCTGGCCCTGATGGAGTACCCGTCAGGCTCTGAAAACTTGTGCCAACCATCTGGCAGGAATATTCAAGGACATTTTCAACCTCTCACTGCTACGGTCAGAAGTTCCCACCTGCTTCAAAAAGGCAACAATTATGTCAGTGCCAAAGAAGAGTAGTGTAAGCTGCCTTAATGACTATTGCCCAATAGCACTCACATCTACAGTGATGAAATGCTTTGAGAGGTCAGTCATGGATCAAATGAACAGCCTCAGCCAGGTCCTGGACCCACTGCAATTTGTCTATCATCACAATAGGTCTATAGCAGATCCAATCTCAATGGCTCTTCACACGGCTTTAGATCTCTTGGACTATACAAACACATATGTCGGGATTCTGTCCATAGACTATAGCTCTGTGTTTAACCATCATTCCCACAGTCCTGATTGACAAGCTACAGAACCTGGGCCTCTGTACCTCCCTCTACAATTGGATCCTCAACTTACTAACTGGAAAGCTACAATCTGTGCGGATTGGTGATAATATCTCCTCCTTGCTGATGATCAACACTGGCGTACTTCAGGGTCATGTGCTTAGTCCACTGCTCCAATTCCTCTATACCCATGTCTGTGTGGCTAGGTATAGTTCAAATGCCATCTATAAATTTGCTGATGGTAGAATCTCAGATGGAGATGAGAGGGCATAGAGGAGCGAGATATACCAGTTAGTTTAGTGGTGTTACACCAACAACTTTGCACTCAATGTTAGTAAGATGAAAAAGCTGATTGTGGACTTCAGGAAGGGTAAGAAAGGAACACAAACCAATCCTCATAGAGTGATCAGAGTGGAGAGAGTGAGCAATTTCATGTTCCTGGGTGTCAAGATCTCTGAGGTTCTAATCTGGTCCCAACATATTGATGTAGTTATAAAGAAGGCAAGACAGTGGCTATATTTCATTAGGGTTTGAGGAGATTTGGTTTGTCAACTAAAACGCTCGAAAATTTCTACAGATGTACCATGGAGAGCATTCTGATAGGCTGCATCATTGCCTGGTGTGGGGATGGGGGGTCGGGGTTCTACTCCATAGGACCAAAAGAAGCAGCAGGAAGTTATAAAATTAGTCAACAACATCTTGGGTACTAGCATCTGTAGTATCCAAGACATCTTCAAGGAGCAGTACGTCAGAAAGCCAACATCCATTATTAAGGACCCTCATCACCTAGGGCTTGCCCTCTTCTCATTGTTACCATCACAAAGGAGGTACAGAAGCCTGAAGCCACACACTCAGCTTCTTCCCCTGTGCTATATGATTCCTAAATGGACATTGAACCCATGCATACTACCTCACATTTTAATAAAATATATTATTTATGTTTTTGCACTATTTTAATCCATTTAAAAGGGTACTTACTGTAATTGTTACTGTACTGTTATTGTAATATACTTACTGTAATTGATTTACTTCTTTATCTATATTATCATGTATTGCATTGTACGGCAGTCACAACATTAACACATTTCATGACACATGCAGGTGATAATAAATCTGATTCTGACAATTGCAGAGAAAGTGGTGGGAAGAATGGATAGGATGAAGCAAATATCTGAGATAGGATGAGAACAGTTCAGCTGCATAAATGAGGCAGTTGGAGAGCAATTTTTTTTCTCTTATCTGCTTTATGTGCTGCCAATAGTAGGACTACGGGACCGGTTAGCCTAACGTCGGTGGTGGGGGAACTGCTGGAGTCAGTTATCAAGGATGTGATAACAACACACTTGGAAAGCGGTGAAATGATCGGACAAAGTCAGCATGGATTTGTGAAAGGAAAATCATGTCTGACGAATCTCATAGAATTTTTTGAGGATGTAACTAGTAGAGTGGATAGGGGAGAACCAGTGGATGTGGTATATTTGGATTTTCAAAAGGCTTTTGACAAGGTCCCACACAGGAGATTAGTGTGCAAACTTAAAGCACACAGTAGTGGGGGTAAGGTATTGGTGTGGGTGGAGATTTGGTTAGCAGACAGGAAGCAAAGAGTGGGAATAAACGGGACCTTTTCAGAATGGCAGGCGGTGACTAGTGGGGCACCGCAAGGCTCAGTGCTGGGACCCCAGTTGTTTACAATATATATTAATGACTTGGATGAGGGAATTAGATGCAGCATCTCCAAGTTTGCGGATGACACAAAGCTGGGTGGCAGTGTTAGCTGTGAGGAGGATGCTAAGAGGATGCAGGGTGACTTGGATAGGTTGAGTGAGTGGGCAAATTCATGGCAGATGCAATTTAATGTAGATTAATGTGAAGTTATCCACTTTGGTGGCAAAAATAGGAAAACAGATTATTATCTGAATGGTGGCCGATTAGGAAAAGGGGAGGTGCAACGAGACCTGGGTGTCATTATACACCAGTCATTGAAAGTGGGCATGCAGGTACAGCAGGCGGTGAAAAAGGCGAATGGTATGCTGGCATTTATAGCGAGAGGATTTGAGTACAGGAGCAGGGAGGTACTACTGCAGTTGTACAAGGCCTTGGTGAGACCACACCTGGAGTATTGTGTGCAGTTTTGGTCCCCTAATCTGAGGAAGGACATCCTTGCCATAGAGGGAGTACAGAGAAGGTTCACCAGATTGATTCCTGGGATGGCAGGACTTTCATATGAAGAAAGACTGGATGAACTGGGCTTGTACTCGTTGGAATTTAGAAGATTGAGGGGGGATCTGATTGAAACGTATAAGATCCTAAAGGGATTGGACAGGCTAGATGCAGGAAGATTGTTCCCGATGTTGGGGAAGTCCAGAACGAGGGGTCACAGTTTGAGGATAGAGGGGAAGCCTTTTAGGACCGAGATTAGGAAAAACTTCTTCACACAGAGAGTGGTGAATCTGTGGAATTCTCTGCCACAGGAAACAGTTGAGGCCAGTTCATTGGCTATATTTAAGAGGGAGTTAGATATGGCCCTTGTGGCTACGGGGGTCAGGGGGTATGGAGGGAAGGCTGGGGCGGTGTTCTGAGTTGGATGATCAGCTATGATCATAATAAATGGCGGTGCATGCTCGAAGGGCCGAATGGTCTACTCCTGCACCTATTTTCTATGTTTCTATGTTTCTATAACTAACAAGGTCAAGCTACACTCTATTAATGGAGAATGGGCAACTCATCAAAAACACAGGTTCCCTTTGCTATGTCCATCCTTCCCATTATCAACTCTGCAACTTAAGATTACCTTTTTTTTCAATTTTTCTTTCCAACTTCTAACAAAGGACTCCTGACGTGAAACAGAACCTCTGTTTCTCATTACACAGATGCTATCCAACCTGCTGAATGTTTCTGTCATTTTCTCTTCACGCTCTTGAAAATGCAGTATGGATGTGCACATTCACTCTAAAATAATACCACTGGAAAACACATGATGATGCTCAATGTACTTGTGCAATATTTATTTCAGTACATAGTCCCATTCATAGAAAATAAGCCAAGATGCCAGAAGATTGGCAGCAATGGATGATGTCTAAGTATACGTAGCCTCTTCAATGTAGCAAGATGCCCCAGTAGAGTAGATGAACAAAGAGAGAAATTTAATGACTGTTTAAAAGCAGATTTAGAATGGCTAGAACTGCAAGATTGCGGCTCCTTCAAAGGATTCTATGGATGCAAATGATTATTGAGAAAGCAGAGATACAAAATTGTGATGGGATTTGGAAACAAGGATGAGAACTTACTCTTGCTATAACTTAAACTGGCTATTAATGTGGGTGGGTAATGCTTAACATGGATTCTTTGGGCTGAAGTGCCTGTTTCCACACTGTGACAATGACTTAAATAGGATCTGAAGTATGTCAGCAAGTTAAGGGTCAGTAGGTGGAAGAATTGGTCTGACATTGATTATAAACATAGGCATCTTGGATAAAGATGAGATTGTGAATCCTTTTCTTTCAGAGCTTTCATGAATATTCAGGATATCACTGTCATTTTAATATTCCCTTTTCTCTCTGTGGGGCACTACAAGCGGCAGGCTCTCTATTACTGAGAGACAGTCCCAATAAACAAGCTAAGAAAATAGCTCCAGAAAGGAGTGAGGAGATGAAACTATCCCTTCCTGTCCATACATCTATCCAATTTAACTTTAAACGACAACAGCCAACCTGCCTCAACCACTTCTGCTGGAAGCTCGTTCCACACAGCCACCACTCTGAGTAAAGAAGTTCCCCCTCATGTTACCCCTAAACTTTTGCCCTTTAACTCTCAACTCATGTCCTCTTATTTGAATCTCTCCCACTCTCAATGGAAAAAGCCTATCCACGTCAACTCTATCAATCCCCCTCATAATTTTAAACACCTCTATCAAGTCCCCTCTCAACCTTCTACGCTCCAAAGAATAAAGACCTAACTTGCTCAACCTATCTTTGTAACTTAGGAGATGAAACCCAGGCAACATTTTAGTAAACCTCCTCTGTGCTCTCTCAATTTTATTGACATCTTTCCTATAATTCGGTGACCAGAACTGTACACAATATTCTAAATTTGGCCTTACCAATGCCTTATACAATTTCAACATTACATCCCAACTCCTGTACTCAATGCTCTGATTAGTAAAGGCCAGCATACCAAAAACTTTCTTCACCACCCTATCCACATGAGATTCCATCTTCAGGAAACTATGCATGATTATTCCTAGATCCTTCTGTTCTACAGCCTTCTTCAATGCCCTATCATTTACCATGTATGTCCTATTTTGATTAGTCCTACCAAAATGTAGCACCTCACATTTTTCAGCATTAAACTCCATCTGCCATCTTTCACCCACTCTTCTAACTGGCTGAGTGAGTGCAGGTCAGTGGGACCAGGTGAGAGTAGGAGTACAGCACGGACTAGAAGGGCCGAGATGGCCTGTTTCCGTGCTGTAATTGTTATACGGTTATATGAAGAAAGCCTGCCCTGAGCAGGTGGTGTGAAATCCTACTGTATACATCAGCAAGCTCCTTGGCCAATGGGACCATCATAAACCACATCCTCTATTGTTTCCTTGGCTCATACTTACTCATTGTGTTTCTCCCACAGAATTACAGATGAACTAGTAGCACTAGGCACTTGTCCAATTCTATTTTTTTTTTCCATTCTATCTGACAATGATATGAGAGTTCTTGGTATTTCAAAAAAAATCTCTTGGTAAGATGAACCAATTCTATCTTGCCTGCAATTGAAAACAGCTTTTTTATGTCTGCATAACACAACATTGCACCATTCATGCTATAGTACTGCAGAATGGTAGTAATAGGGTGGAGGTACATCTCTAGCAAAGGGGGTGTAAGGTGCTTCTCCCCTCCACTGGCCTACAGGTCACCTTTGGGGAAGGTGTAGCACTTGCTTAGCCCCCGGATCAGGGTCATGTGAAGCCATGGGAACAGGTGGTGGTTGGTCATATGAGCAGCTGGTGCATATCATATGTCCTGGTTATACGAACATTGACGCCAGGCAATCTCTGAAGAGTATTGATAATGGCCGGGGTCACCAGTCTTGCATAGACACTACCCAGAAGAGGCAATGGCACACCACTTCCAAAGAAAAACTTCCAATGTTACATGGTCGGCAACAATGAATTATAGGATTGAGTCAGGTTTTATAAACAAACATAAACATTTATTAGACTCTGCTCAACAATAGTGAAAAGTAAACAAATGACTAATTTAACCAGAAGTTAACTGCTATACGGCAATTTAACAAACCCCCAAACTCTGGAATAGTTCTTAAAGTCGTAAATTTAAACACAGTCTTAAAGTGGTAAATTCGAAAGTTCACGTGATTTATAGAGTCAGTAAGGAGAGACTTCTCTGAAAACCAATTTCTTCAAAGACGTGACATTACTGCTGATCCTAGCCAAGAGATACCTTGTCCAAAGGATTCACGATGAAGGAAATAAAATGGCTTAAAGGAACTGACCTTTTCCTGGAGGATGAACACTGCACAAACCTTCCTGATCTTGCAGGGGTTATCTCAAATGCAGGCCACTATTTCTGAACGAAGATTCAATAAGGCCGATCCATTATAAAACCGCCAAATGACACCAACTTTACTCAATCCTTCGGGCTCGCGTAATTTGGTAAGGTCTTCACTCTCCAATACTAGACTGTAAATTTAAAACAAAGATGCAACAAACAAGAACTGGCAGCGATTGGCAAAACTGCTGGTACAACGTGTTTGTACCTCACAATAGAAAGTGAAAACTCCACTTTAAAATGAATCTGCATCATGAGACAAATACGCAGCAAAGCTAACGAATTAACTGACGAACTAACTGCGTGACAACAGGGGTTTCCCCTTTATATACCTGTTGGAACATGCCATCACATGACCTCACACTGGCAGGAAAGTTACATCATGTGACCTCACACTGGCAGGAAATTTACATCATGGTCATAAGACAGTCACAAGATACACACGAGGTATGTAACACCAAGAACAGTCACGGTTATGGAAAGGCCATGATCGCCCACGTCATATGACATGGCACATAACGAACAAACAATTCCAGAGTGACTGATACAGAACCAAAAATTTGAAAGCTCGCTCTCTTGGCAGGTATAAAATGAAGTTTTTGATAGAATCTGCTCTCTGGGCCGAAAACATGTCAAACAGCACTCCAGCTGAAGATATTCCTATGTACTTTTCATCTTTTCCTGTGTTCATTTACTGTAATCAAATTAAGGTGATGATTAAAATCTCTGATTACAAATTACTTCCTGGTGTGAAGTAATTCCTAATTTGTCTTATTTGTAAAAACATAGGAAACAGGAACAGGAGTAGGTTAATTGGTTATTCACCTCTCCTCTGCTATTCATCAGGAACATGGTTGACCTTCCACCTCGGTGCCATTTCTTAACTATTCCTATGCCCCTTGATTTGATTAATTTCCAGAAATACCTCAATCTCTATAACTGGTTCTCTGCACTCTCTGTGGTCAAGAAGTCCAATGATTTTGCCAACATCTATGTGAAGAGACTTCTCCTTATTTCAGTCTTAAATGACCTGCCCCTTATTTTGAGACAAGAACCCCTGATTCCCAACTCTTCATCGTGAGAAATATACAGCCAGTCAAGCCTTGAAAGGGTTATGTGATTTTTTTTTAATCAGTTCTCCTCTTTCTATTAAACTCTCGAGTAGGGGTTCCCAACCTGGGGTCTATAATGGTATTAGTCCATGGCATAAAAAAAGTTGGGAACCTCTGCTTTAGAGATACATACCTTTCTGCTCAATCTCTCCTCATTGATGAGCCAACCAATCTAATGGATCTTCCCAGCGCTCCCTACGTGGTAAGTTTGCCCTTATTAGGGTAAGGAGACCAAAACTTTACCCAGTTCTCCAGATGCTCCCAACAGGCTCCCAGAGAACTGCAGTAAGGTTTCTTCACTCCTGTACTCAAGTGAAAGTCAAGTTTATTGTCACGTGCACAACTACATTTATACAAAGGCACAATGAAAAACCTATTGCAGCAGTGTCACAGGTACCAAATAAGTAGCATTCACAAGAAAAACATTAATCATAACTTATGCACAGTGTTGCAAGAAATCACAATTGGAACAATTGGGGTGGCACAGTAGTGTAGTGGTTAGCACAATGCTTTACTGTACAGGCAACTTGGGTACAGTTCCCATCGCTGCTTATAAGAAGTTTGTATATTTCCCTGTGACTGCTTGGGTTTCCTCTGGGTGCTCCGGTTTCCTCCCACATACCAAAGACATATAGGTTGATAGGTTAATTGGTCATTTTAAATTGTCCCATGATTAATTTGGTGGATTGCTCGGCAGTGTGGGTTGAAGGGTCATAAAAGCATATTCCCCATGCTGGATGTCAATAAATAAATAAATAAATAAACACACAAACAATGAAGTCCATTTGAGTGCAAGGTGATCAAAGCAGCAAGAACCAAATGGTTGAGGTACCTATTCTTGAAGCTGGTGCTGTAGGTCTTCAGGTTTCTGTACCTCTTGCCCAATGGTAGCTGTAAAAAGATGGCATGGACCATGGTAGGGCTCGCTGATGACAGATGTTACCTTCTTGAGGCAGTGCCCCCTATAGATACTATCCATAGCTGGGAGGGATGTGTCCATGATGTATTCACTAGAATCCATGACTCAGTGCAGCCAGCAGTCTTCATTGGAATACTCAATGACAAGCAAACTTTCTTGACCACCAAAGAAAATAAAGACATTGGTGTGATTTTCTTGTAATCTTACCTATGCGCAAGGCCCAGGACTGACGAAGGGTCTCGGCCTGAAACATCGACTGTACCTCTTCCTAGAGATGCTGCCTGGCCTGCTGCGTTCACCAGCAACTTTGATGTGTGTTACCATATTAGCTAATCTCCTGTCATATAAAAAAAGATACAAACTTTCTGTTTTGTTTAACAAATGAAAGCGTAGATTGTCAAAATGTCTGGCATGAGCATGTTTGGCTGAAGGTCCCGTTTCTGTTCTGGACAACTAGATATTCTATATAAGGTTATCAGATCAGTAGTCCTTCTTTACTCTCTTGTATCACACTTGCTCTCCAATCCACAGGAACAATCTGAGGACCTACTGTATTTTGGAAGCTGTTAGCTAAGGAATCTATTATTAGCATAGCAACCTGTTACAAAGGTCTGTGTTGTAGATACTTGGGTCCTTGGGATTTATCAAGCTTTAGTCTCATTATCCTCTCTAGTATGACTTTTTATATACTTAATTCCTTCAGTTTCTCGTTCGCAATGGACCCTCTAGTATTTCAGGTTTATTGTGTTTTCCATGAAGACAGATACAAAATTATTGCTTAGCTTCTCTTTTAAGTTCCATATTTCTTATTATAATTTACCCTATTTTTTATCTGTAAAATGCCCACATTTTCCCTTGTGAGTTTTTATCTTTATCAGTCCCCATAGAATCACTTGATCTTTATATTGAAATTCTTTATGATGTGTTAGTCATTTTTTTAAGTTTCGAAATGCTCCCAAACATCAGACCATCTTTTATTTCCAGCAACTGCATGTTCTTCTTCTTTACATAGGGTGCCCTTTCTTAATTTCTCCTGACAACCTCTTCTGTTGGGTTTTGTGCCTTGAGAGTATTAATTGGACTATGTCTCATTGCCTGTCTATCTGTATATCTTTCAGTGTGTTCTCCTAATAATCTGCAGCCAGTTCTCCTGTTGTACATCGATAATTTTCCTTGCATTTAAGACCATAGTTTAAGACTTAAAACTTAATGCAAAATTCTGCCATTGTATGGTCACACATCCTAAAGACCTCTTTTACAAGATGATCAAGATCAACCCTTTCCTGTTGTTCAGAAATACCCTTTAGCTTGTTGTTTCATCAACACATTATCCTGGAAGTCTTTTTATACATTCTGCGATTCATAGTCAACATTACCATTCACTTATACAGTCTATAAGTGTATTAAATTCTCAAGATAACAATACATTCTTACATTCTCCTTGGTACATTTCATACCCAATGTCATATCTACTCTTTGGTGGCCTGTAATTGCTATTAGCTCTGTCCTTTGCTGTTTCTGAATTTAATCCAAATTTTACTCAGAAGGAAAATGGAAGACATCCACCTGTCACCTGCAGCCATGTTCCCATTCCTTTTATTCCATGTTGTTAATTGACTTTGTTGTAGGTGCTGCAGCTATTCAGATATAGTGACTTTAGTTTTTATCATCTTTTGAACTTTGGCTCCTTTTTCCAATTATCTTTGCTTCTGACATCTTTTTATTTTATTTAACACTTTTAAGCTGCCATTTCCTGCTTCATTTTTCTCCTTCCTGAATTCTCTTTGAACTTTCATCCCTTAAACACAACCTCTTCTCACCCCTGCACCTCCTTCCTGTGTGAATATGAATTCCAGTCTTGCCTAGGTAAAAAAAAATCAATTTATACAGGTACCACATGCCTTAGAAATAGTTCTAATGCCTAATTTATATGGAATTCTCCAACTACACAGTCACTTGCATTATTCTGCTGTTTCTACACTTGAATGATACTGCCTTTATAGACCTGCTTTTGAATCTCTCTCCTAGATCCCAATCATCTGCTTACAGGCCCTCAACCTTTGTTCTACATATATTATTGGCACTGCTTCAGACCACAACTAGTTCCCCACTCTCCTCTTTCAGAATATTTTCAGTATTTGTATTGCTTCGGCATTTATCGTCTAAAATATAGTTTATCTGCTTTTCTCAGTATGTTCCTTCTGGGAGGATTTAGTCCAGATGCTTAGAGGAAGAGCAGACTTTGAAATTAACAGGTAAATTCTGTATCTAAATTAATAGAAAAACTTTTGATCTATCCAACCACATAGCTGAACAGGAAACAAAGATTCCTCTTGAGTTTCAAAATTATTTTTTACATATCATAACTCTTGAAGTGTAACTTCAATGAGTTATTTTTAATTCCTCTGATATCTTATTGTATTGTACCTTCATTGATGCTTTCACTTACAAAGCATCTGAATTGCATCCCACGATAACATACGCAATTGTAGTCAGTCAACCAGTCCATGTGATGTACAAACGTAATTAGGGCCAGCGTCATGGAACATGGGGCAGAGCTCAGTAATCGTATCTTGGTTCTTCCATCTCATCTCCAGAACAAGGTGCAGTCCTCTGAGATGGAACAAAGTAATTTTTGGGAGATGATTTGATTCCCTAGAATATCTAACACCTGGTCGTGAATCAGCTGAGCTTATTCAGTGTGGAGGTTGTACAATTTATTGTTGTGCAGCTTTAATTTTTTTGAAATAATGAATTTAATCAACAGCCCTCTTGAGCTTTCACTAATTTTCACAACTGACAGAGAGCTCATCAGATGCACTTTTCAAAAAGCGAAATTTATGAAACAACAAAGACAAAAACTAGAGACGTTTTCATAAAATCCCTCAATCTTCTTTCTGTTCAGAAAGTTATTTAATTGTTTCTGAGGCTCAGTTGTAACGTCCTCAATGATGACCTAACCTTACAATCAACAATCTGACAGTGTAGGAAACTATAGATTGCTTTGATGTTGCGATACCAATGAACTCAAAGTACACACCTGACCATTTGGTAACTTTGAAGCTATCAGCCTTCACTGAAGCTAACATTGAAATGAATGGTGTCCACACGTATGCAGTAATCTCGGGATTGCATCAAGAGTTCAGTACTGTAAACCTGCAGTGAAGTTTCTGGAAAATGGGTGAAATTGTGATACTTATGTGGAAAACAGACTAAAAGATTTAGACAGTAAAAGTCCACTCGCACTTCAGTATTTAATTGTGGGTGACTTTTTGTTGTTTATTCTTTGTCCCTTCCAACTCACTTTTTTAATCCAATCTTTCTTACCCCCTTCGCTAAAACAGCTGCTAAATTGACCTTGTATTGCTCGAATTCATTTGATGCTGCATGACTTTCTGCAATTTTCACTCTGTTTCCCCAGTCTTTTCCCTTTTCACATGCATCCCAGATAATCTGAAGGATTTGCATTGTTTTTGTAACTCCCTAATCAAATTCCAGTGCAAAATTGCACAGTCTGTGGGCAGATGTAAGATGTAAGAACTATGATTTTAAAATCAAGTTTAGAAAATCTGAATTCGGGACCTGTATGTAATTCCACAGCTGCCAGGTGACACTGTTTATTTGACGGACCATTGTTTGAAAGTGAATCAAAAAATTATATCGCCATTTTAACAAATGTTGCATCACTGATTGTTGACATGATTCACTGACAGAAAACCTGTGAAAACAAATTGCTCAATACTTCTTTTACATTGAAGAATTTTATGGTGCATAATGAAGACTTCTACATATGGTTATTGACTTAAATCACAGGACTAGTAAAGCAGATAACCTGGACTAACAATCTACAGACCTAATTCAAATCCCACTGCAGCAGCTGTGGAAATTAATTTTAAATAATATAATTCTATTTTTGTGTGATTTTAATGCATAATTATTGATGGCCGAAAAATTATCAGAGTGTTATGGAAACTTCTTTAGTTTCTATCTGTCCTTCAGGAATGGAAATCCATTATGCTTTTTTAGTTGAGCCAATCCTCTTTTTAGGCAGTCCTTTAGCATTGAGGATGACTTGCTTATATTCCAGTTTTGTGGATTCTGGGATGACCAATAATGACAAAGTTGGAACCACAGATTCTTCCACAGGTAGAGCAAGAGAAGCTGATAGTTTGTGAACTGGTGTGTTTCTTTAATTACACAGAGACTCTGTGAGTTCCTGATGCATTGCCGTAAGGTTATTAACTCCATACCAACTGTTGCTCATCCACTTCCCGTGGAGGCTTTGAGTATTTTC
Organism: Mobula birostris; assembly: GCF_030028105.1. Lineage (NCBI taxonomy): Eukaryota > Metazoa > Chordata > Chondrichthyes > Myliobatiformes > Myliobatidae > Mobula > Mobula birostris. The sequence continues at coordinate 91,460,401 of NC_092381.1, forward strand.
CTCCATCGGCCTGCTGACCTCTCCCTGTGATGGAGTTGGAAGTACAACTTTTGTGTCAGGAGTCTGGTTTCGTATGTATGAACAACGTGGTACACTCAACATAATTGACTGAGTGTAACTTATGCCCCAGAGATGGGGATGTGTGCTTTTGGGAGAAAACACTGACGTTACTTTTCTTTATTCTTTCAAGAATTTGGTAGATGATGTGGAAAAAGCATTAGTAAAGCATTAGTAATATCTTTAAGTGACTGAAAGTGCCTGCTGTAAATTAGAAGCACAGCAGGGATTACTGCTGCCCAGATTACTTTAAGCATGGAGCTGGGTCTCAGGTCTTAAACAACTTTATCTTAGAGTGACAAAAGGCTTCACTGGAACATAGAATGCGATGATGAATTTCATCATCCTTGGTTGCCTTCAACAGGAAATGACTCTAGAGTGGCCCATGATTTCCCGAAAGTCGCTGAGAACCGATCTTATCAGAGGGTAGTGTCATAGAGTGGGTACAGTAATTGAGTAATAAAAGAAGGTAGAAAAGCAATGCAGAATATTGTGTTACAATTCTAGAGAAAGTGCAGAACAAGAAGACAAAAAGTGCAATGGTCATGGCAAGGTGAGTTGAGAAATCAAGAGTTCATCTTTATTGCATAAGAATTCCATTCAAAGTCATGATGGTGGATAAAAGCTCTTGCTGAGCCTTGTAATACATGTTCTCAAGGTTTACCACCATATTCAAAGTCAACAAGTACAATGTAGGCACCCATTGATAACCATCAATATCCATTTTCTCCAAGCAAGTCTTTGGTGGCTCGCTGTTCCCCATTAACTTCCCAGTACAGTTTTCTCCCCACATTCACATCGACTCCACCTCCAGAAAATCGCATCCACCTAATCTAGGAACAAGTTGCAGCCACCAGTTAACCTACCAACCTGCACCTGTTCGGGATGGGAGAGGAAATTGAAGCATCTAAAAGAAAACCCACACAATCATGGGCAGAATGTACAAGTTCTCCAGAGATACCAGGGGTGAGAATTGAATCCAGTCTCTGGAACTGCAGTAACTGCTCTACCAGCAGAAACACTCTGCTCACTTACAGGGCACTTACAAGGAATTGGAGACCAAAACCAATCCTTCAAAGTGCTAAAGATTGATTGTTTTTTATAATATTTTCTTATTCTGCCACTGAGCTCTGTTTGTGTTACTTCTGCCAACACACCTCGAGTCCCTTTTACTTGCCTCAGTACAAAGGGATTTGGTTATGTGTGGTTTCTTTAATTCAGAGGTTTACTAATCTCACTCCAGTAATGCTTACTCTTGCTGAAGGCACCCACCCTTGTTTCCAGTGTGGTGTATTGGGTGGTCCCTGGACTTATACTGTGGAGAATACATACGCTCACTTGGCCTTGGAGCATTGATTTACTGAACTGAAACAAAAGTCGATAAAATATTGCTAAACTATCCATGTGACCAAGGTAATTTGAACTCCATCAAACCTGAAGTAATTAGGAACATACATCAGCTGGCCAAAACAAGCCACACCCAATATAACATCAACACTTGTTAAGAGTTTTTTGTCAGTGGCGAGGACAATGAGATTCCAGTTCTAATCCATTCAATGCAAAACTGCATACTGGCAACTCAATAACTAAAACCACAATGACTAGATTTAAAATAACATCTGAGTTATTTAGAATGACATCTGAGTTTTAAATGAATTAAAAACAAACAACTCTAAAATTAAAAGAAATGTGGTTGTGGTTGTCGGATTCAAGTATTGCACATGTCAATGTTATAAAATACAATGATTAAATATAAAATAACTTCAAGAATTAAAGCTGAATTTTAAAAAAACCAAGAGCTCTGAAATCAAAGGAAGGTAGCTGCCCCATTTGAACCCAAATATTGCACTGCCTATGTCTCGTACTTAGAGATTATCCATAGTGCCTATGGGCTATGGTTGGGAAGGGAATTGTTCAGTTTCACGACAGCCCTGGGGAAGAAAGCTGTTTTACAGTCTGGATGCCCATGCAAATATGTTTCTGTATCTCCTGCCAGATGGTAGGAGATGGAACAGGTGATTTCTGTGGTGAGATGAGTGCATTTCATCATAGGCAGTGTGAACTGTAGATGGTTTCCATATCTGGTAGTTTTGTACAATGATGTTCCGTGCAATCAATCCAGATCACTCGTTGAAGTGCTTTCAACTAGCTTGTTCCAGCTAGTGAATCATGCTGTCAATGCAGTGGGTCAGTATGCTCCTAATGGCACATTGGTATAAAAGTTTACCAGCAGCTTTTGAAGCAGATTTGCTCTCTTTAAATTTCTAAGATCATATAGGCACTTTCCCTACCATCAGTGGCGCTGGTGGTCCAAGAGAGCGCCACTGTGATGTTCACTCCCAAGAACTTTTAAGCTGGAGACCCTTTCCACCGCTTCACCATTTGAGTAGTGGAGTTTATTCATACTTTCTTGATCTCCTGAAGTCGGTAATAAGTTCTTTGTTGTTTTTGATGTTCACTGAAAGGCTGTAGTTATTGCACCATTCAGACAGTTTCTGCACCTCCTCTCTGTATGCTGGTTCATTTGTAAGTGTGACTGATGTGCAAATCATGATCAGTCACAACCTGGTTTAAGCCCATTAGTGCTTGGTAGAATTTATAAATGGAAGGAAAATGACTTTGGGGGTGGTCATTAATGCATGTAATGTTCTGGGGAAAATATTTGCATAATACTGAAAATTAAGCACTACGCAATTGAATTTTCAGGTTATCAAGATACTAAATCTGCCACAGAATTTAAGGAGAGGTCCCCCTCGAGACTCATAAGCATTAACGGGTCAACAAAAAAATTGAAACACACCAGGGAGTCCTTGTGTAGTACATACTGTAAGATTCACATGAAAAAGCAGATCATTATCTAAATGGAGAGAAGTTCAGAGACATTTAAGTATTGTCATCTACGAATTATAATTTTAACAGGCAAATCCAACACAAAGATAAACAGTATGTTACCCTGTATTGTAAAATGATTGGAGTTTAAGAATAGAGAGGTTTTGCTACAGTCATACAGGATGTTGGTGAGATCAAGCTGGTATACTCTGCAAAGTTTCAGTTCCCTTACCTAAAACATAGTAGCATTGGAGACAGTGCAAAGCAGAACCAGGATTCAAATGTACTTTTCAGGGCATCCATAGGTGGATAGGACATCCCATAGGAGTTCCCTTGATACTGAGCCAAAGGCTTTGGTGAGGTCAATGAATGCCATGTACAAAAGTTGAAGTTGTTCACAACATTTTTCTTGTAGTTGTCGCATTGTGAAGATCATGTCGATTGCTCCACGTGATGGTCTAAAACCAGCTTGTGTCTGCAGAAGGATCTTCTCAGCTAAAGGCTTGAGCCGGTTGTTCATGATGCGGGTGAGGATCTTGCCTGCTGTTGCTAACAGGGAAATTCAGGGAAACAGGGAAAAACAGGGAAAAACAGGAAAAAGCAGTGGAAATCCCAACGCTCCTATATGCATCAGAAACCTGGACAACATACCGACGACATCTGAAGGCACTTGAAAAGTTCCATCAACGCTGTCTTCAAAACATCTTAAGTATCAGCTGGGAAGATAGAAGAACCAACGTCAGTGTGCTAAATGAAGCAAAAACAACAAGAATTGAAACCTACGTCATCAAGAACCAACTAAGATGGAGGGGTCATGTTGTTCGGATGAAAGACGAACGTCTGCCGAAACAAATCTTCTACTCCCAGCTTAAGGAAGGCAAACGTAAAAGAGGCGGACAACAGAAGAGATTCAAAGACGTCTTAAAAGACAACACGAAGAAATGTGACATTGACATCAACAATTGGGAAACCAATGCCAAGGACAGGAAACTCTGGCAAGCCATCATCCACGAAGGAACAGCAACTTTTGAAGCCAACAGATGTGCAGAATTAGAAGAAAAGAGAAGAAAATGGAAAGAGAGGCAGCAACAACCAAAGCCCGATCTGCCATCTGGAACTATCTGTCCTGAATGTGGGAGAACTTTCAAAGCCAAGATTGGACTCATAAGCCACTTGAGAGTCCATAAGTAGAACACCAGAACGAAGACCATCAATCTTGACCTCGAGGGATAGCCATGGCGATGAAAGCAGAACCACCAAGCTAATTCCTGGAATGAGAGGGCAATACTGTCAAGAGAGTTTCAGTCTAGATTTCTTCAAGTATAGAAGATTGAGGGATGACCTTATACAAACATACAAGATCTTAAGATGACTTGAGAACAAAGTACAGATTGGGATGTTGCTGTTAGTGGGAGATTCATGAACAGTGGGAGATAACTACAAGTTAAGGGACTGGTCATTTAAAACTGAGGTGCATTGAGATTTGTTCTCTGAGAGATAGTGAATCTTTGGAATTCTCTACCGTTGGTGATGATAGCAGGCAAATTATTAGATGTATTTAAGGTGGAGATGGACAAATATCAGAAAGGTTGAGGGACTACGGGTTATTGGGAACTGGCACAAAAGAGAATGTGAGGCCAGCATAGAACAGCCGTGATCATACTGAATGTTAGGGTAGGCTTGAGGGGCCTGGGGGTCTACTCCTGCTCCTATTTTCTTGTGTTCTGGTGAAGAATTGTACTTTCACCTGCAACTGCTTGGGACTGTGTTGTTGTAGCAATGTATGAAGTACAGGATTAGGTTGCTAGAAATACTCAAGAGGTCAGCTACATCTGTGGAGAGAGAAGCTTTGGCTATGTATTATTTTATCAGAACTCTATGAGAAGATTCAAAAAGGTTAACAATGGATGGTCAGCATTGATTTCACAAAGAAAGGTCTTTTGTGATGGAAATTTAGAAGGGAGATTGTGGTAATGCAGTAGGAAGGAATAAAATCCAGACCTTCTAAAGGTGTTTAATAAGATACCACACAATAGACGAATTAATATGGTCAGAGGACGCAGAGTCAGGATCTCTGGCTTTAAAACAGGATACAGAGAGTGGGAATAAAGAGTAGCATTGAGAGAAATAAAATGTGTAATAGTGCGCCACAAGAAGCAGTTTGGGACCACAGCTGTTCACAATTTGCAATAAAACTTCTGACCATGGGATCAAAGATACTAAATTAAATGTTGCTAGGAGTTTAGGTTGCATACTGCAGAACATTCATAAACATCCAGACTGGACATGTGATTGGCAGAGATGTAAAAAGCAGTACAATGTTGTGAGAGACATGAGGTCGCATATTACTGGGAAGCTAGCAGTCTGGTAGATTGAAACGCAAAGGAAATACGGATACGTCAATGATTTTTAAAAAACTGCACTACCATGAAAAACAATAAAGAAAACCAAATACTTCAAGTTGATTTTAGAGGACAGAATCAAAAAGTGGCAAAATTATGTTGTCTTTTGGAACCCTGATTAGATCACATTTGGAGTGCTATGTACAGTTCTGGTCACAGCATCATAAGATAAAGGGTGCAGAGAAGATTTACAAGAATAATACCAGAAATGCAAGAGTATATAAAGCAGGAATAGAGCAATAGACCAGATTTATTTTCCATTATGTGAGACATCTTCAATTTTGTATGAAATCTTAAAAAATCATGAAGAATTTTTACTTTTAAGCAGCACAACTAGAGGCTATCGACCACCAAAATAATATTCAACAGGGAATTCCAAAAGAAACATACAGTTTATATAAAAAAAAAGGTGAGATGAGATTTAATACCACAAGGAGTAGTTAATCAAAGTGTTCTCGATGCTTTGTACAGAAGGCTGTATAAGCATTACAGCAAAATGGGAATGATATATTCACGTGAGGAAAAATCTTAAGTATCAGGATGGATAGATAATATAGCTTTTGCTGTGTTATATATCACATGTAAACATATGAAAGATCAATGTGCTACAACCTTAACACTGCCTGATCTGCTCAGTATTTCCATCAATTTCTAGAAAGTGAAATAATTCGCCCCTCTTAAATGAAAGTGATGCTAAACCTGGACTCCGGATGACATGTTCCAGGATTTTGACATCAGTTGTAGATTAGGGACTTTAACGTCAGTAATGATCCCTTCATGTCATGTCAGGTTCTTTGATCTCCAACTCTAATCATTAATACAAAGGTGAGTAATCCAGATTCCTCACAGCAGGTTTAGTGAAGTAGCATACTCAGTGTGGGATAGTCTCTACTCTCCATCTCCTCTCAATGGAAAACTGGTTCTGAGCTACCATTAATCAAATTCTGTAAGTTTTCAGTCTGTCCTGTTGGACTGATAGGTTTTAATAATATAAAGGTCCTTCATAAATTGCAAAAAATACTCGATTGAGGCAATAGTGGCCTTATAATCAAGCTAGGAAATGCAAATCATAATTAATTCATGGATGCCTTGTGTTTTGAAATAAATTAATTTCTACATATCATGCTCCAATTGAGAAACATTTGGTTTTAAGGTGTGAAAAAATGCACAATATTAATTACATTCTTTAAGAAAAGACAGAGTGATGCTGAACATGTTTTAACTTATCAATTTGTCAATGTTTTCCTAACTCTGATATTTCAGTATTCAGAAAACTGCTTGCATCAAGGCTGTAATTTCCACTCTGTTCCACTCTCTCTCTCTTCTTTAGACAGAAGAATTTTGTGACTGGCATCCCGCAGCAACTGCCAGATGGAATGGTTGCCTCAGCTCTGCCCAGTGAGAGCCAATGCCAGGAAGAACTGTCTGAGCCTGTACCAGATCCGGACTACCTCACAGGTCAGGCTGGCCTTGCATATTCCTTTTCATGCTTTGCTGAACATAAACTTGAATGTAATAAGAACCTAAAGTAATTAGTATTTGACTTAGTGAGGTATAATTGATGGCTCACTATTCAATAAACCATTGTTATCGAAATGCAAAAAAAAAAACACCTGATGCCAGAAGTTTCAAATATAGATCAGCAGATCAGGCAGCATCTGTAGAGAATGAAGCAGAATTAACATTACAGATTAATAGCCTTCCTGTAGTAGTGATGTCCTTTTCAATTATAGACCATAGCCACTGGTTATGTGAAATCATATTTTCCCAGTCAAAATACAACTAGCAATATTGTGATTATTTTTAAAATTATTTCAGACCAATCTACCCAAATTGCATTGTATACACCACAGTGTCAATGCTAAGGCTGTATTAATAAATTATATCATTAATAATGGCGGTTCTAGATACTTCCATATATGAACTGCGTCAATGTACTGCAGCTGTAGAAATGATAATTATTTTCTTTACATAAGAATTAAACCTATTTTACACTATATTGTACAGTACCTGATGTGTTGTTTGTGCTATGGCTTTAAGAGAATAGATTATGGCGATTGGCAAATGTACAACCATATTCTAAGCTACACTAGTGGTCAAAGCAGCAAGAAGCAGTGGAAGACCCTATGATGGAATTCTGTGTCAGATAGGCGTCCCCACATAAGACCTATTAAATGTTAAATGGGGCACTCTGTCAGAAAGAAACATACTGGAACAGAATTAAACTATTGAACATGCTGAACTTTTTCTTTAAATTATTTATTGACATACCGTGCGGAGTAGGCCGTTATGGCTCTCTGAGTTGTGCTGCACTGCAACCCTCAATTTAACCCTTGCCTAATCATGGGACAATTTACATTGATCAATTATACTGGTTGATTGGTTGTCTTTGCACTGTGGTAGGGAATCGGACTACCCAGAGGAAACCCACAGTTGCAGGGAGAACATAGAAACTCCTTGCAGGCAGCATCAGGAACTGTACCTGGGTTATTGATATTGTAAAATGTTGGCTCTCCAGCTTCATTCAGGCACATTTGATTCATATCTTAATTTCTAGCCTTTTATTTTGTCTTAACTGAGAGAAGTGTAAGAGTTCTGTTCTTGAGATTGTCACTTGATCCAGCTAGAACAATTTATTTTTCTGGAGAAACAAGATCCCTGCTATTGTGTGAAAACTGATTCCCGACAGCTCCTGCTTTAATATTAAAGCAGTGCTTTCTGAATCTGGACACCAATAGCACTTGAAATAATTTCTTTCAATCTGCCCTTTCTTAAACTCTGCTTTAGTCTTTTTTGTCCAAGAAGATGTGCCTGTGTACTTTTACATGACCCCACTTTAGCAGTCCCTTTCAGCCATCTTGGGTGAGATGAGTCATTGCATCTCTCTCTCCCGTAAATTCACACAGTTCTGTTAAGTATAACCATTTGCCGGCAAGCTGATGTCGTGTTTCCAGACAGCCTTTTGGTGCCATCTGGAGACATTTTTTGGAAACATGCATTCTGAACTGCTTATGAACTAACTGCGGGCTGAGGGAACAGAATCAGATTTATTATCATCGGCATGTGTCGTGGAATTTGTTAACGTAGCAGCAACGGTTCAACGCAATACATAATATAAAAGAGAGAACAAAATAACAACAACACAACTAAATAAGTAGATCAATTACAGTATATGTATATTGAATAGATTAAAAATCGTGCAAAAACCTGAATTTATATATTAAAAAAATGAAGTAGTGTCCAAGGGTTCAATGTCCATTTAGGAATCAGATGGCAGAGGGGAAGAAGCTGTTCCTGAATCGCTGAGTGTGTGCCTTCAGGCTCCTGTACCTCCTACCTAATGCTAACAGTGAGAAAAGGGCATAGCCTATGTGCTGGTGGTGGCATCCGTTAGTCTCGCGAGACCATGGATCTGCGCCTGGAAAGGTTCTCCAGGGCGCAGGCCTAGGCAAGGTTGTATGGAAGACCAGCAGTTTCCCATGCAGCAAGTCTCCCATTTCCACAACACCGATGTTGTCCAAGGGAAGGGCAAGGACCGATACAGCTTGGCACCAGTGTCATCGTAGGAGTTGCCAGAACGAGGTTGAAGGCAACGTCGGACTTCCTTAGGGACTCCAGCTCTGGATTTGTCCTCAGGGTTTACTCCCGAAGCCTTTCCGATGAGTGAGTATGGCCACAAGGCAGCGGTGGTTTGAAATCAGAGTTTTCCCTCTCTTAGATGGACTGCCTTCCCAGGCTGACGAGCTCTATCTACCCGAAGCACTGGTTTTAAGGCGCCAGGACCCGTCTTTGCCCCTTCTGCTGTCAGTAGAAACAGTTCCGCCGGGCTTAGAGGCTAAGCCACACGAGAAGGCCAGGAGTTGGACTTGGTTGTCAGAGACTATTTGAGGCGCATGCCGTGAGGAGCATTTTTAGGAGGTGGGAGCTTGTCCCCACTACCACTCCTCAGCTTGACAACCTTGGAACCTTTAAACTTGGGTGCTGGAGGCCCTTAATAATAGACACCGCTTTTCTGAGACACAGCTCCCCGAAGATGTCCTGGGTACTATGTAGGCTAGTACCCAAGATGGAGCCAACTAAATTTACAACCCTCTGCAGCTTCTTTTGGTCCTCTGTAGTGCCCCCCCCCCCATACCAGATAGTGATGCAGCCTGTCAGAATGTTCTCCACAGTACATCTATAGAAGTTTTTGAGTGTATTTGTTGACATACCAAATCTCTTCAGACTCCTAATGAAGTATAGCCGCTGTCTTGCCTTCTTTATAACTGCATTGATATGTTGGGACCAGGTTAGATTCTCAGGGATCTTGACACCCAGAAGCATGGTTGCTGAAAGTCAGGGAACAGAACATAACCAGTCATTAGACATGGTGAGCACTTGACTCGAATCAATTAGCATCAGCCAGCTGTGCCGGTGGTGGTGGTAGGAACTGCAAACTTCCTTCCAATGTGATTCTTGCCACTGGAACATAGAACGTAGAACAGTACAGCACAGAACCGACCCTTCAGCACATGATGTTGTTCTAAGCAGTATAAAGCTACTCTATGGTCAACCTAACCCTTCCTTCCTACACAGACAATAGCCTCTAGGTTTTTTACATCTATATGCCTAAAAGTTATGTTTTAAAATATTCCGTTTACATCAGACTCTACCACCCCAAGCAGTGCATTCCACACACCCAGATGACCTAATCCCACATCTCCCCTAAACTTTCCTCCACATTTTAAATGGAGGTTCTCTGGTATTGACTACTGCTGTCCGAGGGAAAAGGCACTAGCTGTCCAGTCTGTCTGTGCCTTTTATAATCTTATACATCTCTGTCAAGTTGCCTCTCATACTCCATCATTCCAAAGAGAAAAAACCCTGGCTTGCTCAACATTTCTTCATAACACATATTCACTCATCCAGGCAGCATTCTGGTAAATCTACTCTGACCCTTTCTAAAGCTTCTGCATCCTTCCTATAATGAGGCAACTAGAAGAGAATGCAATATTCCAAGCAACACACAAGGGGTCCTGATGGAGAGTCTTGGCCCAAAACGTCCACTGTACTCTTTTCCATAGAATCTGCCTGGCCTGCTGAGTTCCTCCAGCATTTTGTGTGTGTGGCTTGGATTTACAGCATCAGCAGATTTTCTCTTGTTTGTGATTGCAATATTCCAGGTGTGGTTTAACCAGAGCTTTATAGAATTGCTACATAACTTTGCAGTCCCCGAACTCAGCCCCCCCAAACTAATGAAAGCTAATACACCGTATGCCTTTTTAAGCACCCTATCAACTTGTGTAAATTTGGACTCCAAGCTCCCTCTGTTCCTCCAAACTGCTTAGAATCCTGTCATTAGCCTTGTTGTCTGCCGTCAAGGTCGATCTTACAAAATATATCATTACACTTTTCTGGATTGAACTCCATTTGCCATTTCTTTGCCCAACTCTGCATCCTGTCAATATCCTGTTGCAACCTATGACAGCCTTCTACACTATCTACAACTCCAATCTTCTGTAATCTGCAAACTTACTAACCCTCCTATCTATGTCCTCATCCAAGATTTCAATTTTCTTTCAGCATTAAAGAAAGAAAAATTGTGTTTATGCAGCACTTTGCTGAGCTTAGGACATCTCAAGACAATGTGGATCCAGTACATTTTGAACAGTTAGTTACTGCTGATTAATTATGAGGAATGATATACCATGACGAAATCTCCTAGGTTTTTCTTTTGTTTTACAAAGGCTCTGGCATTTAAGTTGAAAGTGTGGTGAATTATAGGAGTCCTCTTTCTGTGATACATACAGAGGATCTTTAGTCTTTTTCTCCATCTGGGACATTTTGCTGACCTAATCTCAGCTCTATTAATCTGCTCTGTAATTTATTCAGGCAATAAAAAAAAGCCTAACCTTTCTTTATCAGTCCCCAAGACTCCCAACGGGCATTTCTGCTTCTCTATATCGTGTCCTTTGCAGCTGTTTTATGTTATGTATGAGTATGTGTGACTTGTCTGACTAGAAGAGGCAAGCTATTTAATTCTGAGCACATTCAGGATTAAAGCACTTCATTACCTACTGTTTTCAGTCAAAGATATGTTGTTTTGCTCAGATTCTCTCTCCTGCTGAACTACTTAAATGACCTTTTTGGTGTAAATGTACATAAATGAATGAATAATAAATATCTGCAAACCATGCACTACAAGTTTATGTAATTAGCTTGCAATGAAGGAACACAGGAATGATTTATCTGACCTGAAGAAGATTAGCATCTTGGAGCATATGGAAATTTTCCAGTTGCATGCTCTGAATCTGCTGTATAGAAATTAATAAGATGCATCCTGCTTTTCAGTTTAGCGTTATTCAGATCTTAATTTCCATACCTCACCGAGGAGAGCATCAGAACACGAGATATGGAAGGAAAGTGGGCCATCGTTTGCCTGTGTCTGCTCCACCATTCAATCAGATCATGTTTTATCTCTGCATACTTCTTTTTCTCCACTAATCCTATATCCCTTGATTCCTTTAATAGCTAAGTCTGTCAGGTTGTTTCTGAGATATGTCTGAGCCTCAACTTCTTTGAATGGCTAACCCCTTATTCTGAATTTAGGGATGTCAGCCAAAGTTTCAACTACTCTGTCAAGCCCTGTAAAAAAGCATGTACGTTTCTGAGATCACTTCTCAGCACCTCCTGTCTTTTGGAAAAAGCCTGTCGCCTTAGGGCTCATTCTTTACTGCCAAAGTTCTTCACATAATGGTAGATTAAATTTTGATTTAATTTATCAGGCTAGCAGCTGATGAGATGTAGGTTACAAAGAGGCTACCTGTGTTAATTTTAATAGTTAGTCTGTTTTTACCATGAAATGGACAGGTTTCCCAGGCCTTTCAGCTGAAAGGGAGAGGGAAGGGTTAAGTTAATAGTAGAAGGATTTGTTAGCAGCTGTTGGACAGGGAGGAGAATGAAGCTTTGAATCAGCCAGTCAGTAGAAATCATTGAACTCCCACCCTCAATCCCCAATCAAAATCCCACCCAGTGGGCCTGGACATCCTCTTCCCTGATCTCTCTCTGCTCTGATGTCTTCTCAGAGGCTTCAGCTTTGTGAAGTAGATTTCCCATTCATCACTTAAAAGAACCCCTTAGTTAAATTCAGCAGGATGCCTGATTCACCTTGTTTAAATTGCCTCCAGGCTGAGATCTAGCTGTTTTTTCTCTCTTGCTCAAAATGTTCTTGTCTTATTTTGTGAGCCTAGGTAGTAGTGTGGATCCTGTTAATGCGCAGGGAATTTAGTTTCACACAGAGTGTTATATAAATAAACTAAATTACACCAATTGGAATGAAAATGAACTTCCTCCCAGAGACAGATGAAGATAGCCAACTGTTGTTGAGATGGTGGAAATGTTGTTTTAAGGAAGTGAAGCTCATAAAACAAGTAGCCTTCTTCTTCCATAATCCCAGTAACTCAGAAGATTCCCAGCTTTACCTTTAAGGGGCAGAGACTCTTTACAGAACTTCTCCTCGGGCAGTTAAATGAAAGAATTTATTTTCTGTTTGAGAGAAGAATCAGCCATGTTGTCACCTTTGCATGATGATGTGAGAGTTTCTCATCAGCTAAAAACTGTCTAACCTGTCTGATGCCTAGTATCTGTTAAACTAATACAAGAGTGAACCGAGATGAGAACCAACAAGTGAAAATTCATAATGGGTTAAAATTGACTAACAGCTTCCATAAAACACAAGCTGACAACTCAAAATCAACTGTGATGTGAATTCTCATACCAGCAATTGACCTAACAAGCCATAGGATTGTGGGCAGATTATTTTTTTCCCTACTTCTCAGAGAAGCTATTAGTTTGTGTTCTGTATCAGATGTTCAGATTCATTTATTCAGATTTGTTTATCTCTCACGTGTACATTGAAACACATGAAATGTATCATTTGCGCTAATAACCAACACAACCCAAGGGTATGCTGGGGCAGCTCAAGTGTTGGCACACATTTGGTGCCAACATAACATGCCAATGTTGTTCAGCAGAACAACACAAAAAACAGCAAACAACAACAGAACATCAGCAAAATAAGTCCATTTTCTCCCTCCCACCCACCCACACACACAGACAGGCATCCAACCTTGGGTCAGTCCATTTCTGGGCTTCCAACCTCCTGCCACTAGTCTGGATCCACATCTACCGGGCACCTGACATCCAAACATGACGTCAGAGATTCTTCAACCATCTGGCCTTGTCTTCCAGACTCAGTGTCTTCGGTCTTTGACTTTCTGTATTGACCCTAGGACTTGTTAATTGTGGGCTTTGAAATCCCGGCTTCACATTCCTGACTTTCACAGAACTCTAACCCTAGAACTTGCTGACCTGGGGAGTCACTGGTCTCATCCTTCCTGCCCACACAGGCTTCTGATTCTGGGACTCGCTGACCTAAAGGAGACTTACTGAACTGGGCGATGGGTCACCAGCCCTCACCCAGGGTCCACCAACCTCACTGACCACAGGGATCACTGGTCTTCATCTCAGCACCTGCCACCCAACATTCGTCCTCCGGATTGACCGGCCTTCTACTGCAGAGTGCTCTGACCTGGACTCCAGCTCCTGCCCCTGACAGTTCATTTACTGTCTCTTACCTCTAACTCCCCCTCATTCCCGAAACACTTCATTCCCTCAAACCCTAACTCCCCTCAATCTCATCAACCCTACACCCTAACTCCTCATTCCCCTCAAACCTTAAACCCCACAATCCCTAAACCTTAAACCCTAACTCCTCTCATATCCGTCCTAAATCCTAACCCTGTGCTGTCCCCAAAACCATCTGTACAAGCCTAACAGTACAATGTAATCTGAACCACGACCTCGATACACATCTCAGCTCAGTGGCATCTTGACTGGAAGTCTAACTTTCATTTGCTGAATTGCTTTAAAGTGAATCTGTTATGATTATAGCAGGAAAACAGAGACTTTTCAGTCGTTTCTTTCGCATCCCTTCTTATTGGTATGTAGAGTAGCTCCTCGAACAAATGAACACCACTGTTTGAGACCAAGCACAAGGAGTTGATCCTATATAGAACATAGAACCCTACAGCACATTACAGGCCATTCAGCCCACTGATCTAATCCAATAATAAGGTTCAAAATCGAAGAAATGTATTTGATCCTTTATTAAAGAACTGGCAAAACAATCCCGAAGCGCTATTAAGCTTAATTAAGCAATTATGAAAATATATCATACCTGGCGGTCTCTAATTCCAACTGTGTCCAACCCAAAAATCGAAGACAAAACGTGAATACATATAATACAATAACGTGAATACAATAAACTCTTTGCTTTTACCACAGCTCCACCCATGTGACTAACTACACAACACAAAATACAATGCTGACACATGGCTCCTACAGTATATCTTACTCTTCCATTTTCTGTTGGAGCTTCAAAGAACTGAATGCTGTCATTCACCATATGGATGAATTTTTTTCTATCTCTTGTCATCTACAGCCCAAGGTCACAATGTTAATCTTCTTTTTCATATGCCTGATCCAAATTCAAGCTGTCCTGTCTGTTTCACCCTGGTCCATGCCAGTATTTTTGAACCTTGCCCTTGTGTTGCTCTGCCATCTTCCTGTTGTCTCCAAAAGTTGATGTAACCCCCAAGAGTACCCGGGAAATAGGTAATGAGAATATATGTGCAATAGTCATTAACAATTTTGTAAATTTCTCTTGGATGCTGTGTAGTTAGATTTGGTAAATGTAATGGTTAGCACAACGCTTTATAGACTGCCAGCGACACAGGTTCAATTCTGCTTGTAAGGAATTTGTACACTCTCCCCGTGATCACTCTGGTCGCTTTGGGTTCCTTCCACTATCCAAAGATGTACTGGTCGATTGGTTAACTGGCCATTGTAAGTTGCCCTGTGATTATGCTAGGATTAAATTGGAAGATTGCTGTGCACACATGCCTTGAAGGGCCTACTCAACACTGAATGAATAAATAAATAATCGTTCAGTGATTTGAAAGAGGATGGAGGGTGAATCCAGATAACTCCCAAGTCATGAAGTTAACGGAAGACTATCAAAGAGAAAACAACTGGACAATTGAATGTACTGACCTGATGGATAGATAAACAGCTGTGAATAGTAGATCATGCTGGACTAACTTTTGTGATATGTGATTAACAAGAAGGAAAAGGATGTGGCTCAGCTCATGATCAGTGGATTTCCGGAACTGATAAGGTTCCACACAAGACATTTTGAAAGAAAATGTAAACACATAGGTGGGAAATCATCTGGTGGGAAATATGGATGAGAATTAAGAATATGGGCCCTGGTTGATGGACGGAAACAGTAGCTTCCTCCTGGACAGTTACTGCATCCATCACTTTCCCATTATATCAATACCTTATGTGAATGAATAGAAAACTGCATATTAAAATTTAGGAGGCAGTTTTGGATTAGACTGTATAAATAATTATTTTCTTTGTATTTTAACAATTACCTGCTTGTATTTTATTTAACTACTCAGGCATCATTTATGGAAATGGATAGATAGTTGACCTTTCAGGACCTGTAGAAGGGTCTGAGCCCGAAATGTCGACTGTTTATTCATTTCCATAGATGCTGCATGATTTACTGAGTTCCTCCAGCAGTTTTGTGTGCGTGTTGATTTGAATTTCCAGCATCTTCAGAATCTCTTGTACCTATATACATACAACTGTTTAGCACATTTCCCAACTTACAAAGAACCTTGGATGAAAACATCAGAATCTAACAAAGTTGTGCAAGTGACAGGAGGAGAAAGGGCTGAAGATTGATTAACTGAACAGAAATCATGGAGGAGAAAGGCGTTCAACATAGAAAAGTTGTTCTTGGATGCAAAGGGGGAAAAATGCATTATTTATGGCAAAAAATTAGAAACTGAAGACCACCAAAGTCTTTGATCATTTGTTAATCAAAGGCAGTAGGCCGTAACAAAAGATAATGGAAAAAAAAAAGGTTACTAGAATTTTGGCTTGCATCTTGAGATAACTCAGAAAAATTGCTTCTATTCTAGTCAAACCCCCACCTAGAGAATATCTTCAATTCTGGACATCAGAGCTCAAAAAATAAAATGCTGGACTTGGAAAGGGTTTAGCACCAGAATGTCAATAAAACTTGAGGGTTAATCAGATTTCATTGACTTATCGTTGTTTGTTAGGATGTGGAACGTTAATGTGAGATTTAATTGAGTTGTTTCAAATGGGCAAGGATATGATCGAATAGAAGCAGGAAACCAATGCTTGAGTGGTTGAGTTAAGAGTGAGAGAACACAACCTTAAATTAAAAGTATGCCATTTAATTGTTAATGCAGGAAGTATTCAAATGTTCAAGGAGCTGTGGAAATCTCTTAGGATGTTGTGTGCATTCAGGTAATGGATATTTTCAAGACTGAAATTGTTACTTAATAAAAATATGTATCAAAAATGGCTAACCAAAGCTGAAGTAACTAGTTGGAGTCCAGTGCAGTGTTGATATATACGCCAAGGACCAATGGTTTATTCCTGTTCCTGAAATTCTCTTCCCACCCCTTAAGAGATGGAATTATATCTTTAGAATGACATAGGGTCAGACAACATTGAATCTTTGTGGATCAAGTTAAGAAACTGCAAGGGTAAACAAATCATTATGGGAATCATATATGGGCCTCCAAATAGTAGCCAAGGTATGGGGTTAAAATTCCAAAGGAGCTGGAAAAGGCATGTATTAAGGGTAATAACACAATTGTAATGGGGAACTTCAATATGAAGGGGATTGGGAAAATCAACTTGGTGTCGGATTGCAAGAGGGTGTTTGTTGAATGCCTGTAAGATGGCTTTTTAGAGCAGCTTGTGCTTGAGCCTACTCAGGGAAAGGCCATCTTAGATTGGGTGTTGGGTAATAACCCAGATCTTATTAGGGAGCTTAATGTAAAGGAACCCTTAGGAGGCAGTGATTGTAATATTATTGAATTCATAGTGCAATTTGAGAGGGAGAAGTATAAGTCACATGTATCAGTATCACAATGGAATAAAGGAAACTACAAAGACATGAGAGAGGAGCTTGCCCTGGTAGATTGAGGAGGATGCTGGTGGGGATGATGGCAGAGCGGACATGGCTGAAGTTTCTGGGTATGGATCACATTGCGCAGGATAGACATGTCCCACAGAAGAAGGCCTCAAACGTCAGGGGTAGGCAACCATGGCTGACAAGGGAAGTTAAAGACTGCATAAAAGCCAAGAAAAGGGCATACAAGGTAGCAAAAGTGAGTGGGAAGTTGGATGATTGGGAAGCTTTTAAAATCCAACAAAAGGCAACTAAAAAAGCTATAAGAAGGGAAAAGATTAAATTTGAGGGCAAACTAGTTAATAATATAAATTAGGATACTAAAAGATTTTTTTCAGTTATATAAAAAGTAAAAGGAAGGTGAGAGTTGATATTAGACCACTGGAAAATTTTACTGGTGAGGTAGTAATGGGCAAAACAAAGAAATGTTAGATGGACTTAGTAAGTGCTCTAGCAGTACACCAGAGGTCCGTGTATCGGAGAGCGGGAGTGAGTGCCATTGCTATTACAAAGGATAAAGTGCTAGGCAGACTCAAAGATCTAAAGGTGGATGAGTCACCTGGACCAGATGAACTACATCCCAGAGGCCTAAGAGAAGGTGCTGAAAAGATAACTGAGATAGTTGTCATGATCCTTCAAGAGTCACTTGATTCTAGTTTTGTAGCCTGGGGAAAAATACACACACAGAACAACAAATACTTTACCGGATCTTTAACAGAGATTAACACATTCACATTACTGTGCTGCAACAGGAAGACCACCAACGTCTGACCCTGTATCAGCTGTCTCAGGTGCTATAGTCTCAGTTCCAGAAGCTTTGTAGTCAAGGCTAGGGTCGAGATTATGTACACTCTGTTTTGACACATCTTCTCCCAATATCCTCAGAATCTGATTCACGTCCCAGGGAAGGACTATCCGGAATTATAGCAGTTTGCAGTCTCCTTTGAGGAACTGGGGTGGGAGCTTTCTCACAGGGCCTGAGGTCTATCCCGTTCACCCTCTTGATAGGCCCTCTCTTCAAAGGTTCCACAGTATATGTGTTGTCTACCTCCTCTACCATCCTGCAGACTGCTGATTTCCAAGCATCTTGGAGCTTATTAAGACCCACTGGCTTGTTCCAGTGCATTTATGTCAATAAAGGCACAACAGTGCCTTTATTTCCTGTGGAGCATCAAGAAACCTCACCTCTGTCCTAGGATGCTGATGGACTTTTACCGCTGTAACTTTGAGAGCATACTCACCAACTGCATCTCAGTGTGCTATGGCATTTGTCCAGTATCAGACCACAAAGCACTCCAGTGTGTCGTGAAAACTGCCCAGCAGATTATCGGCACCCAATTGCCCACCATTGAGAACATCTACCATAAACGTTGCCTGGGCAGGGAGAAAAGCATTATCAAGGATGCATCTCACCCTAACCATAGACTTTTTATTCTCCTCCCATCCAGTAGGCACTACAGGAGCCTCCACTCCAGCACCAGCAGGCACAGGAAAAGCTTCTTCCCTGAGGCTGTGACCCTGCTGAACCTCACATCACAGCTCTAAGCAGTATTGCACCCATATTGTACTGTCTCAGTACTCTTATATTTGTGTGCTGTAGCACTTACTTTTTATTCACAGTTATTTTGTAAATAACACAATTCTTTGCATTTCTGGTTAGATGCTAACTGCATTTCATTGGCTTTGTATCTGTACTCGGCACAATGACAATAAAGTTGAACCTAATCTAATCTAATTGTAGGAGAATAAATTTTATCCTCCTGTAAGGCAATATGCTCTGCAGCCTCCTGTTCAGAGTATTCTTTTGCTCTGGCATGAGCAGAGCAGTCGGTTCTGGTGTATGGCTAACCAGTCATATTTCCTGTCAACAGACTGTTCTTCTTCCATCAGTGCATCTCACTGGTAAGTAGGATGATGGGGTGTAGTACAGATTATCTTTACCCTGTAGTTTGCAATGCTCCACTATGACCTCACTTTTGAAATTACAGCCCTGGTCAGAATGCAACTTTTCAGAAACACTGTACTTCATAAACCATTCCCACAAAAGCACCTTCGCTGTGTTACCTGCGTTTCAATCACCAGTTGGGAATGCTTGGGTGAATTTTGTAAAAACATCTGTGACTACTCGGACATTCTCACACCCATCAGCTGCCGGCTCAAGCACAGTGAAATCTACAGCAACAACTTCCAGCAGCCTAGAAGCAAGAAATGATTTCATGGGGGAATTGATCTTAGGCTGTGGTATTTTAGTTAACACACAGCGTGGACAACTTTTGATCCACTGTGCCACATCCTTGTACATGCCCACCCAAAAACATCTGCTTCTCAACAAATGTAAAGTACGCTCTATGCCTTGATAGCCTATAGGTCATGTATATACCCTAACACTTTACTCATCACGCTGGTAAGTAGCAGAAGCTGATAACACTCCCTGGGCTTCTCATCCTCAACTACATGATACAGTAACCCCTTACGCTCCCTGATCCTGTCCCAGTGCTTCACCAGAGACAAAACCAGTTTAGGCAGAGCTCTCCATTCTTGCCATTCAATTTTCTTTTTCTGTCCCATAAGTTTCTGAAGACACAACACAGGGTCTTGCTGCTGAAAAGAATAAGCTAGGAAGGTTGGGGTGGTTCCTTGAATCAGATCACTTACATCACTATTACCAGCTTCCAGAGCTCAGATTAGCTTAACCCTACAGCTTTTAAGACCAGCTGTAACCAGTGCCACCACTGATCAGACTACAAATTGCCACGGACCCGTCAAACTCAGTATCCTCTGAGATAGGCTCAGGCTCCCCTGCAAATGGCTGCCCAGAGGGAGCATGGATGATACTGAGCATCAAAGTCAAACACTGACAGCTGTGAGATCCGTCTCTGCTCAATTGCTCCCAACTTGGCAGTTTTCAAGTGGGATAACTGATTATTGTCAGTAATTATGGTGAATTTAGAACCCAGTGAGTAACCACAAAACTTCTCTCCTTTCGCCCACTTAAGTGCAAGCAGCTCTAATTTCATACTGCTGCAATACCTATCATTCTTTTCAGCATTTCTCAATCGTCGGATTGCACAAGCAATAACCCTCTTTGCCTCTCCCTGTTGCTGGTATAAAACAGCTTCTAGTCCGTGACTGCTGGCATCAGTCCTCACTATGAAAGGCTGTGTGAAATCGGCAAAGCTGAGGACAGGTGAGATGATCAGTTTCTCTTTGAGCAAGTTTGACATTCTTCCGTCCAAGACTGTTTTAACAGCTGTTTTGTTTTACTAAGACTCCCTGCACCAAGACACAAATTCACTACATCATGCAGTGGACCTGCAATCTTTGAGAATCCCTGAACGAAACGTCTATAATAACTACAAAAGCTAAAAATGATCTTAAGTCTTTGACTGTAGACGGTACTGGCCATTGCTGAACAGCCGGGACCTTCTCGGGATCTGTGCCCATCCTCTTGGCTGATATCTGGTGCCCTAAGAAGTTAACCTCTGACTGCAGAAAATGACATTGTTTCCAATTTCACCTTCAGACCAGTCTCTTTGAGTCACTGAAGCACAGTGCCAAGCCTCTCGAAGTGTTCCTGGAAAATCTGTGAATACACCAGAATATCATCCAGATACACCAGCATAACTTGGAAGACTAATTCATTCATGGATGCCTGCATGAGTCTTTGAAAAGTCGCCAGCCCATTGCAGAACCCAAATGGCATGCGAAGTTATTCATATAGACCAAACAGGGTTGAAAAAGCAGTCTTATGCCTATCACACTCTTCTACCATCACTTAGTGATAACCCCTCGCAAGGTGTATTGTTGAGAAAAACTGTGCTCCCCGCAGAGTATCAAAACTACCATGAATATGCCGGAACAGGAACATAGCCTTTTTGTCTTAAGATTCAGTCTCCGATAATCTACACACAGTCTTATGCTACTATCAGCTTTCCGGACCAACACTACAGGTGAGGCAGACGCACTATTACTCTGCTGAACCACGCCCTCTTCAAAAGCTCTTTCACTTCACTATACTGATTGGGTGGAATGCGATGGTATGGCTGTTATACAGGCTCGTCATCAATTAAATGAATTTCATGCTTGACCTTGTCAGTGTGCTCAAGACCTTCATCTTCAACTGCAAAGATATCCATGTACTTAGCTAGTAAAGCTCTTAGCTGAGCTTGTTATCCTTCACTACCCCTAATGTTGAGTTTGTCCAGAATTGACTTGAAATTGCAGTCACTACTTTCCTCCTTTACACCAACTGTCACGTGTTCAGTGCCAGCTGAGATCCGCTGAACATTGCTGATCACTATCTATGCATTCTACCTTTGATAGTATACCCAGCCCTGTCCTCGGTGAGAGCCATACATCCTCTTGAGAGAGGTTTAAAACCCGTACTGGTACTGTATGAATACGAGAGTCAACAAACGTGGGAATGACAACAAGACCACCCTGTAGAGGGGTGTTAAGTTGCTCAAGCAACATCATATGGTCAGTCCCAGCATCTCCAATGACCTTCCTAGTCAGAATGGTAACGACAGATTCAGCAGGAGTGTGCACAGTATCTTTCCCCGATACTCGGACTATGGCTTTTCTTTTGGTAGTGCGCAACTGCACTTTCTGGAAAGCATCTCTCCAATCAGAATCTAATTTTCCTTCTAGGGTCGTGTCAAATTCTGTGTAGACAAGTTGTCTACATTGGCTTATAATGTTCATGCTTACAATGCATGGGACAGGTTGTTCAGTGTCAACAGGATCTTTGACTACCAGAAAGCCACAATTAGGAATCTTCATGCCCGTCGCTTGAGCCTCTAGCTCTAGATACCCAAGGTAAGGAATATCAAGACTGTTAGCAGCTGTTAGCTGAAGTCAGCCAGCAGTGGACAACATATCCTCACCCACTCTGTTCAAATATTCTCGAAAGAACTGCTCAGCCATGGTGCTCACTTGACTACCTGCAACATCTGATATCTTAAGCTCAACAGGATGTGTTCCTACGGCATGTTGCAGCACTGGGTCACAGAACAGCTGTACATTATCTGAGTCTGTGATGTTCCCCCGAATTCCCCGACTCACAACTACCTGAGGGCTGGGGGATTCAGCCTCTACATCCCTTGCACTTTGCTTCTGTGAGCAATTCTTGGCCACATGCCCTCCCACCTGACACTTGAAACACAGTGATTGCCCATCCTTTATGAACCTAGGCTGCAACTTAGGTTTACTGCTAGTAGCATGTGCACCACCTCTGTACAGCAAGATATTTTATTGCTTGAATCAACTCACTAATGGCTTTGTCCTGCTCTGTGACTACTTTAAAGACATTGCCTAGATTGACTGGCTTAGGTTCTTGAGCTTTCAGAGTTGAGCACTGTGCCTGGTCACTGCTACACTTTACAGTCCTGAGGACTCTTCAAAAAACCACAGATGAGCCTCCTCTCCCTCTTCTACCATTGAGGACTTGAGGTTATTCTGCACAGATCTATGGAGCTCCCTTTCTAAGGGAAGGATCTTTAATGCCCACTATAAATGGATCTCTGAGCGCCACACTCTTATTGGCCACAGCATCAGAGGAACTCTTCAGTAGCAGGTAAAGAACTTGGGCTAGGGCATGTGAAAACTCCTTTCATCCTCACACTGTTTGCAACTATAGAAGCTATGCAACAGCTGGGGTGTACTACAGTTGTCACTAAAAGCTTCCCTGAGGTAGGTGAACAAGTCATCACCCTGAGGTATTCCTCAGCATCATTGTGCATTTGTGCTTGTTGTGGAGCTGCAGCCCTGAGCAGTGACATAACAAAATCATACTGATCCTGGTCAGACTGACTTCTAGCATGAAGCAGCCCTTTGACTTCTTCAATAAAGTCATCAACAGACCTCCCATCTTCCTCAACATCCCCCGTAAAGGGAGAAATGTGTCTTTCCCTTGGAAGGTATACATAGGACATTTGGCAATTTATCTGTGTTTTCCATGGCTTCCTTGTGCCTACTACACAACTCTCTAATTTATTCATTCAAATCCAGTTCAGTTTGCCCACCCTCTGGATGTAACATTATGAAAATTCCAAGTCTTTAAAGTCTCTATGTCAAGCCTGGGAAAGGGGTTGCTAACGTTTCTTGCAGAAAACACGATGACTTCATGGCCGCAGTTGCTCTGGATCACCGTCACAGTTCCACGTCCTGGTGTAGGTCCCGATGTCCCAGCCAGGTCTCAAGGCTCTACCACAGTCTTTGTGTGATAGCAGGCTCTCCTTCCGTTCCAAGGGAGCGGCTGACCCATTCTTCAACACTATTGTACATTGTACTGCATATAAAAATCAAAAACCCTCCAAACTGGATTGGAATTACTCCACTACTGGAACCAAATTTTGTAACACACATGCAGGACAACAAAGACTTTTTCGAGTCTTTAATTCCTATAGCTGTTTTAGAAGTTTTAATGTAGGAAGAGGGTATCGAAATAAAAACGAAATTGAATTAATTAAAAGTTACAATCTCAGCTTCATTTCAGACCACACCCTTGTTACGTATGCAGTAAGAAAATAACCAAAACAAAATATACAAAACCAATATGGTAATGGCAATTCTTAAAAACAAAACAATACAAACAACATTAGAATCCCGCCAACCCTGTACCTTATACACAACATCAAAAATATGAATAAATACATCTCATCTTAACTAAGATATATTCACTTCGGCACACATGTATGGCAACTCTTCATTCTACTCCACACGTGCAAAATGACATCACCATTTTCTCTTAAAGGCACGGGCAGCTATTTTAGCATAAGTGCGTAAGTGCACTTTAATAATAAAATAAAAAATATTCAGTGGTCACCTGCTTACATTAGCATGGTCCCAGAGGACTGAAAGATTGCAAATGTAATCCTACTCTTTAAGGTGGGAAGAAGGCAAAAGAAAAGAAATTATAGGTCAGTTAGCCTAACCTCAGTGTTTGGGAGAGTGTTGGAGTCTATTATTATAAAGGATGAGGTTTTGGGTCACTTGGAGACCAATGATAAAGTAAGTCCAAGTCAGCATGGCTTCTTTGAAGGGAAATCTTGCCTGACAAAGCTGTTGGAATTCTTTGAGGAAGTAACAAGCAGGGCGGACAAAGAAGAGGCAGTGGATGTCACTTACTTGAATTTTCAGAAGGCATTTGATAAAGTGCCACACATGAGGCTACTTAGCAAGATAAAATCCTATGGTGTTACAGGAAAGATACTGGCACGGATGGAGGAACGGCTGACAGACAGGAGACAGCGAGTGGGAATAAAGGGGGCCTTTTCTGGTTGGTTGTCAGTGACAAGTAATATTCCTCGGGAATCAGAATTGGGACTGCTTCTTTTCACGTTGTTTATCAATGAACTGGGTAATGGAATTGATTGTTATGTGGCAAATTTTGCCGATGTTACAAAGATAGGTGGATGGGTAATCCGTGCTGAGGAAGCAATGCGATCGCAGCAGGACTTAGACAGATTGGAAGAATGTGCAAAAACTGATAGATGGAATACAGTGTTGGGAAATGTACGGTAATGTATTTTGGTAAAAGGAACAATAGTGAGGACGATTATCTAAATGGGGAGAAGGTTCAAATATCAGAGGTGCAGAGGGACTTGGAATTTCTCGTGCAAGGCTCCCAGAAGGTTAATTTATAGGTTGAGTGTGTGGTAAAGAAGGCAAATGCAATGTTGGCATTTATTTCATGGGGATTAGAATATAAAAGCAAGGACATATTGCTGAAGCTTTATAAGACACTGGTCAGGCTGCATTTGGAGTTTTGTTAACAGTTTTAGGCCCATATATCAGAATGATGTGTTGTCATTGGAGAGGGTCCACAGGAGGTACATGAGGATGATTTCGAGAATGAAGGGCTTAACATATGAGGAGCATTTGCCTCCTTTGGGCCTGTATTCACTGGCATTTAGAAGAATGCAGGGGTGATCTCATTGAAACCTACTGAATGTTGAAAAAACTAGATAGGGTGGATGTGGAGAGGATGTTTCCTATGGTGGAGTATCCTGAACTAGAGGACACAGCCTCAAAATTGAGGGGAGACCTTTTAGAACAGAGGCAAGGAGGAATTTTTTTAGCCAGAGAGTAGTAAATCTGTGGAATACTCTGCCACAGACTGTGATGGAGGACAAGTCCGTGGGGATATTTAAGTTGGAAGTCGATAGTTTCCCGATCAGTCACAACAGCAAATGATATGTCGAGAAGGCAGGTGTTGGTTGAATGAGATCCAGGAGCAGTCGTGATGGAATGGTGGAGCAGACTCAATGAGCTGAATGGCCTAATTCTGCTCCTATGTCTTATGGTCTTATGGTCTTCTACTCTGGACCCTCACACACTTCTGATTACTGTTGTGCTGGTTCCCTTTTTCTTCTCTTAAATTTACAGACACTGTTGGTTTTCCTATCCAGTTTCTGCTTGAAATCTTCTTCCTGCCCCACCTCAATAAAGATAGACGTACTTCCCATCCCTCCACTATAAACCTTTCCCTTCTTCCTCACTCCTATCTCATTCCGTGGGCGTCTGTGGTTTTGAGTCCATGGCTTTGTAATGACTGTCAGCATGGTATGCACATTCATTTCTTTGTACTTGGAAATAGTGTTGATGAGCGGCACTAGAGCAATAAAGATGTTTGTCCTACAACATGATGAATAGTGACTGAAAGTACCAGGAAACACATTTAATATGTGCAGTTTACTCTACTGATGTGTCTATAGCTCAGTTACTTGTGAGCTGGTAGGTATATTGGCCATTGTAAATTGTCCTGAGTGTTTGGCTGAATGGTAGAATATGAATGTGGGATGAATTAAAAAATGGGATTTATATCAACCATAAGACATAGGAACAGAATTAGGCCATTCGTCCCATTGAGTCTGCTATACTATTTCATCATGGTTGATCCACTTCCCTCTCAATCCCATTCTGCTGCTTTCTTCCCATAACCTTTCCTCCCTAACTAATCAAGATCTTATCAACCTCCAACTTAAAAACACCCAATGCCCTGGCCCCCTTAACCACCTGTGGTAATGAATTCCAGATTTACTATTAGCGAAAGAAATTCCTCCTCATCTCTGTTCTAAATTGATGTCCCTCTATTCTGAGGCTGCGGCCTCTGGTCTTGGACTCCCACACCATAGAAAGCATCCTCTTCACATCCGCTCTATCTATGATTTTCAACATTCAACAGGTCTCAGTGAGAATTGAAATCTATCATTTAAATTCTTCTAAATTTCAGCAAATAAGGGCCCTGAGTGATAAATCGTTCCTCACACAATAAGACGTACATTCTCTTGACTGCTCAATATAAAGCTGGTGTAAATGGGGGCTTGATGGTCAGTGAGGATGGTGAGTGAAGGGCCTTTTTCAGTGTACTATCCTTACTGACTCTGTGACAAAAAAACTAGAGTGCTGGAAGCAGAGATGAAGAAATAAGACTAAATTAATATTCTGTAAAACAATTTGATTGCCCTTTTTCCTTGTGGAAAACAAATGTTGAATTTTCTCTTGGAATTTTAATTGGAAGAATGGAATGCCTTGTTATGGCGGGATCGGCCTTGATATACCAAATGATCATGTTTTGTGTCCAAGACCAATCTACTGATATTCAAGAAGGTGAGAATTGTTTGTCTAATTTCTGCATGAAATTTGTGAAGGAGAAACAGCTTTAAAGTTATAAGAGTAATGTATGCAAGGTGGAATGCACTATGTCACCCAGATGGATAAATTGGTACTCATTGCACAAAAGGAGATTTCAGTGTTTTGTCCCTAAGAGCCCTGGGTGTTGATCTTCAAAATAAGCCCTCATAATGTGGAACTAATCATTGCAATAATGATCAAATCAAATCCATACACCACAAATGGAAGAGTCTGCATGAAATTGCAAATAACCCATGGCTGAAATTACAAGACATCCATCAAAAGAGTTATTTTTAGCCTGCCAACAATCACATTCACATGTTGCAAACAGCAGCTTGTACTGGAGAGCTAACTGACATGAGTTACTTTATAATACCTTCCCTTCCACCCTGGGACAACACTTAGGCAATAATGTGTGACTAGCTTGTCGCCAAGCTGTAGACCAACACTTTGAGGGTGTGATGCTGTTTCTAATGTAAGTCTTGGTAACTTTTTACAAGCTAGTTAGTAATTTACAGGTTCTGTACTTTCTGAGTAGGGTGCTTCCAGGTCACTGTTCATTGATAATGAGGAAATGAAATTGTCATTGTAGTGCTTTCTGTGGACTGAGATTGAGGAACATTTATGAGACAGTCTAGCAGAAAATCTATAGTAACCTTGACACCTGGTATTCCTGAGTGGGAAGAGATGATTCCTTCATTCTGAGCTGAGAGGAAATGTGTTCCATTCCAAATGTTGCCTTTGTTTCCTTTGAGTGAACTGAAACTTTCGCAGCCAAAGCAAATGACATTTGATTTGAAAATAAAGATGTAACCGAGCAAAAAAAGAGTTTGAGCTGCATCTTCAAACATTTTGATGCTGCAGATCTAAAACAAATGATGCTAAATTCTCTTCATCTAGTTGAGCAGGATCTTTATGCAGAGTTACCGTCCTGATTTGGAGAGGACGTACTATGATTGATGCACTATTGCTTAAACATTCCCATAATTGGATTAGTGTGGAGATAAAGTGGTGAGCAAAGAATACCTGATTATGAATTCAATAAGGCATTGAAGTGGTTTCTGCAACACTGCTGGGATGTCAGGGAGGCCTTCACTGTTCATTCATAAATGGATCATCTTTATTACCCTGCATATTCACCAATATCTTTTATAAACAGTATATTTCTTCAGTGGTGGTCAAACTAATGGGTGTTTGCATTAAGGTTTATTTCCCTTGCACTGCAAAGTTCAGCCTCCTCCCCTCGCTCTCTCTCCCTCTCTCTCTCTCTCTTTCTCCCTCCCTCCCTCCCCCCCCACCTCTCATGAGTAAGGACTGATGTTAGACTTTAGAAACACTCTTAGTGTCATTAATAATAACACAGAATAACACAGACTGAACAGAAATTGACAATGTGGTAACATTTTAAATACTTTATTGCATCTTCTCCTTAGGATCATGACTTACATCAACTCTGGTTTACTGTGTCCTATGGTGAATAATGATGCCAATATGGAAACGGCAGACTCTTTCATGGGTGAAAGAGTAGGTGGTCGATGAGGCAGCTGGATGGAGAGACTGTGAGATTGTCATGTCTTCCAGCTCTTGTTCAGGACATTGGTGTACCAATGCATGGTGTCTAGTTTCTCCATACCAACCCTAATTCTCCTTCTCCTCTTAGACCAATTATGGACTAGAGATTCTCCAGTAATCGGATAAGGATACTGCATTCCTTCAAGGTGTGCTTAACCACATCCTTGAATTCTCTCTTGTGACAGAGCTCAGAAAAGAGTGTCTGCTTCAGGACTGTTTTGTCAGATGTGAAGACAAAGTGGTCAGTGACCCTTCCTGTGCTCACTAGATTGAAAATCAATCTTGTGGTGCAATGTGTGCATGTTTCATTGGATGGAATTCCAACTCTAAAGCGGATTACATGTAAGCTGTGTGGTTCCTGCAGAGGACCAAACTGCTCCTGAATTCTCCACGAACATGGCTTTCTTGTGCCTATATATTCATAGCGATCCTTCAGCATGGTCCACAGATGTTATAACTGGCCAAGGCAGATCAGATTGCACAATGAATGTGGCGGCAGGTTCAGGGTCAGTGAAAGGGAAGCTGGTTTACTTAATCCAATGTCCTAGAGTGCTGTGCCTAGCTCTGCTGCAAATAATTCCACTCAAGGGTTCACTTATGCTTTGAACCAAGCCTCCCCCCTCTCTGCCAGATCCAGTTTAAATACATCTTCAACATCACCCTACCTATCTAATGATTCCAGGAGACCAGCCCATTTTCCCATGATCAGTCAAGGCTCCAGTAACCCTTGCACATGCTATTGTCCAAAAGTCAGTCATGTTTCAAATTTTCAATTGCCCAATTTACCACCAAAACTAGCTTGCTTCCTCTCTACTGCCCCTCCCTCTCCCACTTCCATCTCCAAAGCTTATTTCCATTGCATCTTTCCCCACATTCCCAGCATCCTCTCTGTAAACCATGCATTGACTTCTGGAAGGGCGGGTGGCACAATGATACTGGTGTGCACAGAACATAGTATATGACGTTCTGAGACATTTGTTATCAGAGATGGGGACCAATACCAGGGGTCCAGTAACAGGGGTTTGCACATAGTCTCCACGTAAGACCAAGTACTTTGATGACACACAATTTCCAGGCACCTCTCTCTCAAGATTGGTCTACTGCCCAGGACAGGATGAGCTCTATCACCACAGGCCAGATATGTTCTTATAAACGTGCCTCATTATAGCAAGAGGAATTTTCGATAAAGGTCAACAGAAAGTCCATTCAATCAAATACCAGATTTCATGTTGTGCTGATCAAAGTGTGGATGTGCAGTGAAATGAACTATTACAATTTCTTGTAACTTTTCAGCAATTAATATTAACATCATTAGAAATTGCGAGAGTACAGATGCATAAGGTGGCTGAGGAATGACCTAGCTTTGCAATTAACAAATCTGTCTTAAACAACTGTCAGTTCAAATTAACACTGATTTGTGCAGTTAACACTCACCCAACCTTGTCCAAGTTAATAACGAGTAGAGGAAGACATCGAAACTAAACTTTGTATGACCTTGGGTAACTTGGTTTTGTGATCTTCACCAGCCTTTCATGAGGTATATTTTTCTATTTCTTAATGCCCTACAGAGTGACTGCCATCAGAGTTTGGGAACAGAGAACGAAGTGATACAGATTAAAACAAACTTCAGTGTAGCAATAGGTACACTGTCTGGTGTATGTAAAATATCCCATGGCATTTCTCGAAGAAGATTAGAGGGATTCTCTGTATCCATGCTAATTGCACGAACAGCATCATTTGATCAAATGATTTGGGCATTTATCTTGTTGCTGCATACAGGGTTTATTGTTTGTTTCCCCATGCATTACCACATTTTTAAAGTTACCTCAGTGATTCAGACCAAAGGATCAGCCTTCATTAGCTGCAGACCATGGCAGGACACCCAGTAGCCATGGAAGGTGTGAAATAAATTGAACTTCTTTTTCTTTAAGATGAAATAGATTCAATGTCTTTGAATTAATCTGGGCAAGAATCTTTACTAAGTGAAAAGCATTTAAAGTAAAGTACCGGAGCTTTGACACAGCAGGCCATTATATTTTGTCTGTAAAAAAAATGTTATTGGTCTCTGGAATTAGAGAGGCTCAGTGCAGTGCCATATATAATTAAACCGTGATGTGAGAAGCTGGGAAGAGTCCCTGACATTGCAGTCAATTATTTTGTTGTTTATTTTATCACTAATTCTTTACATCCTACTGGGCAAGCCATCAACATAAACAAGAAGGAACAAAGGTACACATACGCCACTCAGTATTGTTTTCTTTCTGGCTTTATACTGCAAAGACAATGAACAAAAGTATTTTAGACAACAGGCTTTTTTAGGGCTACCACATACAGACTGCCACACACCTACCTGCTACCACACATTTGGGCATAAATGGCACTAAAAATAATTAATTTCAGTGCATGTTGCTTTCAAGTGTGTAGTTTTGAGTTCTAGGACGGAATTGGATTTAAAATGAACATTTTACAAAGATGAAGCATTCTGAAATGCTGACTAATAATGATTTACTTTTAAAGTGTAAATGCTTTTGCAATTTTGGTTACGACGATAGCAAAGATGCCACAGCAAGTTTCCATACACAGTAAGATGTTCAGATCTTTGTTTGGGATTGTAACTGAGGAATAAATGATGGACAAGGCACTGGGAAGGACTTGCTTGCTCTTTGTTGCAGAACTGTGAGATCTTATGGGTACAGTCGAGAAGGTAAATGAGAGGTGAATTCCAAGTTCCAGTTTGTTTATTTTCATGGGCATACACAGCCAGTGTATTACTTTATTGCTGCAGCACAGTACATAGCAATCATAAATTACAGAAACTTAATTTAACATAAATTATATAGAATTTGTGTGAGAAAATAAATAAAAATAAACATATGTCATTAGTGCAAGTTGAGGGAAATGTAGTTCATAGTGGGATTATTGGTTTTCAGCTCAAGTCAAAAAGCTGACGGTAATGGGCAAAAGCTGTTGTTAAACCTTAAGGTGTGATTCTTTAGGTTCTGGTACCTTCTACCTGATGGCAGCAATGAGAAGTAGAGTGGGGGTTCTTAATTGTGGATGAGGCAACGATTCTTGTAGAGGTACTCTGATGGATTTCCACCCAAAGCATCGTAACTGATGGAGCAGAGGATCCTGCTTCCTCAGTGGTGAGGAACCCAGTCCCACACATACACTAAACATACCACAGTCCCACTGTCTTCTCAACTTTGTCAGGCCAGGCACATGAGAGATCAGACAAAGCAAAAAAGAGAAAGCATTTCATATCACACAGTTCATATCAGTTGCGAGATTGCTCTTTGGTTTTATTACTGACAGTGAGGTGTATAGTCTTAGGCTACAGAACGATATTGTTCAGTTTGTAAATTGGTCAGTGCAATGGTAAATAGAATTTAATCTTGATAAGACTGAGGTGATGCACTTTGAGAGAAATTTAATAATGTAAGTCATAAAATGAGTTTCAGGACCCTAAAGAGTATTGATAAGGCACTCAGGATGCTTGTCTGCATTTGCAAATGTACAAGACTACAAAAGAAGGGTGAAGAAATTTAAAATCCATAGTTAGGCAATGGATGGGATACTGTGTACACTTTAGTCAGCGCATGATAGGAAGGACATGACTGCACTCAAGAGGGTGCCGAGGAGATTCACAAAGATGTGTCCTTAGATTGAGTATTTTAATTATGAGGAGAGTCAGGATAAGTTGAGTTTGATTTCCTGGGAAGAGGAATCTGATAAACCCATAAATGTTGTGAGCGACATGAGTAGGAACAATAGTATGAAACATTTCCCTGTGACAAGTTTCTCAGATCAGAGTGTAGGTTTAAAGTGATAGGGAAAGGTTTCTATTTGAGAAGGATTTTTAAAAATCATTCAGAGAGTTTGTAATCTAGAATGTTATGACTCAGAAGATGGTGGAGGCAGGTACTCCCACAGCATTTAAGAAACATCTGGACAAGAACTTGAATCACCAAGGCACAGTGAGCTATCGACTATGCTGGTAAAAAGGATTGGTATGGAGAGGTATTTTTATGGTGGCATGGATGAGTTGGGCCAAAGGGCCCGTTTCTGTGCAGTACGCTTCCCTTTTGCTGAGTCAGAGTAATATAGCACAGAAACAGGCTAATCAGCCCAACTTGTCCATACTGTCCCAATTTTTCCACATTTGGCCTAGATCCCTCTAAGCCTTTACTCTCTACGTACCTATCCAAGCTTTAAGTTGTTATTCTGCCTGCCTCAGTTGAATCCTCTGGCAGCTTCTTCTGTAAGCCTACCACTTTGGGTGAAAAATTTGCCCTTCAGTTCCCTATTAAATCTTTCCCTCTCACCTTAAACCTAAGCCCTCCAGCTTTTGATTTCCTTTCTCTGAGAACAGACTGTGTGCATTCTAAACACCTCACACTTACCTGAATTGAAAGTCACTTGCTAATCCTCAGCCACCTACCCGGCTGAAAAAGATCCCTTTTTTTTTGATATCCTTCTTCACTGTCTACAATACTAGCTATTTTAGTGTCTTCTGCAACATTAATAACCACGCCTTGTACATATACATCCAAGTTGTTTCTATAAATGAACAACATAGGACCAATATCTGTCCCTGTGGCACACTACAAGTCACAGGCCTCCAGTCAGACAGATAATGTTCTGTATCACTGTTTCTGATCATCAAGTCTATTAAATATCTACTTAGCTACTTATCAGCATGGTAGTGTAGTGGTTAGCACAACTCTTTACAGTACCAGAGATCCAGGTTCAATTCCCACAGCTGTCTGTAAGGAGTTTGTACGTTCTCCCCATGACTTTGTGGATTTTCTTCGGGTGCTCTGGTTTCCTCCCACGGTCCAAAGATGTACCGGTTGGTAGATTAATTGGTCATTGTAAATTGTCCTGTGATTAGGTTAAGATTAAATTTTGGCGCATTGCTCGGCAGCTTGGCTCCATGAGCTTGAAAGGCCAATTCTGTGCTTTATCTTAATAAGTAAATAAATAGCTCTTCTGTATCTCATGTTATCTAACCATCCAATCTAGCCTTATATATGGAGACTGTCAAAAGTCTTGTTAAAGTGCCTACAGACAACATCCACTGCTCTACCGTCATCAGTCCTGTTCAAAAAATCTTCAGCAGAATTATGACACAATCAAACCTTGTTTATCCAAATGCTGGTAGATCCCATTCCACTTACCATTGATGTCATCTTCGCTGGCTTATAGTTCCCTAGGCTTGCCTTTGCTGCCCTTCCAAATTAACAATACAACATGAATTCACCTTCCAGCCTTCAGCAATTTCATCCATAGCTAACAATAGTGCAAGTGTTGCTGTAAGGACCTCGGCAATTTCTTCGTTAGTTTCCCAAAAGGTCCAAAAATGAACTTGGTCACGTCATGAGATTTATCCACCTGAATGTGCTTTAAGACTGCCAATAACTTGCCCTTTATATATGGTCCAAAACATCACAATGTATTTGCCTCAATTTTTTTAGGTTCCCAATCTTCTCCACTGTAAAAAAATTATGAAAAATATTGATTAAAATCTCACCCATCTCCTGTGGCGCCACACAAAGTCAGCAATTATAGTCTTTTAGGGATATATTCTTTCTCTGGCCATGCTCCTACTCTTAATAAACTTGTAGAATCTCTTGTGATTTTCCTTAACCTTGCCTGCCAGATCCAGCTTATACACTCTTTTTGCCCTTCTGATTTCCACAGTATAGTTCTGCACTCCTTAAGCCCATGAGAGTTATAAGAGCAGTAATTAACCAAACAGCACTCACCAAGTCTCTGCAGATACCTATTTTTTAAAATGTTAATATCTCAGGAACATGATTAGTGACTAATATCTCATGCCGAAGATTTTTGTAACTTTACCACTTCTGAAAGACGTTTGAGTTAAGTGCATTCTGGGGCTTCACTGTTGGAGATTTTATAGTAAATGTACATGCAAGAACAGGTAGCCAGGGGCAGCCAAATAGAGATCCACATTGTTATCGACTTGCTTATAAACAAGTGGACAGGTTGAATGAGGAAGTCTGTCAGTCTCATTCGATGTGATGGCTCTTATATTTAGTCCAATTAGTAGCAAAGTTGCAACTTGTGCTGTAGAAATGTAGTCTCAAGTATGAACCCCCGAAAACCAGGCGGGTTGGCGTTTGTGTCAGAAGTTGTTCGATAGCACAGCAAGTTATACTTTATACTTTATTGTCGCCAAACAATTGATACTAGAACGTACAATCATCACAGCGATATTTGATTCTGCACTTCCCACTCCCTGGATTACAAATCAATAGTAAACATTAAAAATTTAAATTATAAATCATAAATAGAAAATAGAAAAAGGGAAAGTAAGGTAGTGCAAAAAAAACGAGAGGCAGGTCCGGATATTTGGAGGGTACGGCCCAGATCCGGGTCAGGATCCGTTCAGCAGTCTTATCACAGTTGGAAAGAAGCTGTTCCCAAATCTGGCCATACGAGTCTTCAAGCTCCTGAGCCTTGTCCTGAAGGGAAGAGGGACGAAAAGTGTGTTGGCTGGGTGGGTCGTATCTTTGATTACCAAGCAACACTGCTCCGACAGTGTATGGTGTAAAGTGAGTCCAAGGACAGAAGATTGGTTTGTGTGATGTGCTGCGCTGTGTTCACGAATTTCTGCAGCTTCTTCCGGACTTGGACAGGACAACTTCCATACCAGGTTGTGATGCGCCCTAGAAGAATGCTTTCTACGGTGAATCTATAAAAATTAGTGAGGGTTTTAGGGGACACGCCAAATTTCTTTAGTTTTCTCAGGAAGTAAAGGCGCTGGTGGGCCTTCTTGGCAGTGGATTCTGCTTGGTTTGACCAAGTCAAGTCATTTGTGATATTGACCCCGAGGATCTTAAAGCTTTTGACCTGTTCCACTTGTGCACCACCGATGTAAATTGGGTCGTGCGGTCCGCTACTCCTTCTGAAGTCAACAACCAATTCCTTCGTCTTGCTGACGTTAAGGGATAGGTTATTGTCTTCGCACCATACCACCAGGTTCTTAATTTCCTCTCTGTACTCAAACTCATCATTACCTGAGATACGGCCTACAATTGTTCTGTCATCAGCAAACTTATATATTGAGTTCAATGGAAACTTGGCTGCACAATCACGGGTGTACAGTGAGTACAGCAGGGGGCTGAGTACACAGCCTTGCGGGGCACCGGTGCTCAGAGTGATTGTAGAGGACAGCTTGTCCCCTATTTTTACAGCCTGGGTCCTGTCTGTGAGGAAGTTGAAGGCTAGTAAAGTTAGCACAATGCTTTATATCACTGGGAGTAAGAACACAGTTCAATTTCCACTGCTGCCTGTAAGGAGTTTGTACGTTCAGCCCTTGACCATGTGGGTTTCCTCAGAGTGCTCTGGTTTCCTCCCTCCCGTATTCCAAAGATGTACAGGTTACGGTTAATAAGTTGTAGGCATGCTATATTGATGTCAGGAGCATCGTGACACTTGCACAATCTTTGCTGGTTTGATTTGATGCAAGCTATGCATTTCACTGTATGTTTTGATGTACCTGACAAATAAAGCTAATCTTTACTCTTTACAACTCAATCCATTCACTTCTGTTTGGGAGGCAAATGGTAACCCACACACAGACAGCATCTTCATCAATTAAATATCTTAATGACGCTCTCCGCCTACACAACATGTATTATTTGATTTCTGGTTACCATCAGATCAGTTTAACCCCAGCGCAGTCTGTTTCTCCCTGACCACTATCAATCTAATCCACCTCTGCTTTTAGACACAAGAGATTCTGCAGAAACTATAAATTTTGAGCAGCCCACACAAAATGCTGAAAGAAATCAGCAACTGGAGCAATGGAGGGAAATAAACAGTCCATGTTTTGAGCTGAGACCCTTCATCGGGGCTAGAAGGGAAAGGAACAGAAGCTATTCTGACCAATATCCATCTTCTTAACCTTTCTTGTTCCCTCACCAGCTTGCTTCTTCCCTAGGCCGCAGTCTTGTGAAGCACACTTTCTGTCATCCTTTTGATAAGAGATGCTGTGGGTAGGTATCTGTTACAGTTAATATGTTACAAGTTTCATTTAGAGGAACTCCTCTGTTAAATCTGGCAGTGAACACATTTTGTGAGGCTTCTAACTTCCAGACACTGCCAGAGACCCACTTCCTCTTCCACCCCGTACAACATTTCATCGCACATGTTGCTTTAGTACTCATCTCTAAATCTCCAAACTTTTTTCTCCCATCATCTACTTTTTATATTAATTTACAGCACTGCAATTAACAAAATTTGGCTGAGTCCCACAAATACTAAGCATGCTCCTCAAGGGAAGGCCAATGCTTTGAAGAGGTAATTGTGTTTGGCCAAATGGTGCTTCATGTTTATAAAGCTGAACGATTGCTGTGATTAAGTATTTGATCAAGCAAATAACTGTCTTGTGGAGTGCAGCATTAAAATTCATGGACTAAGGAGGCCCAACTTTTAATAAGTGACTTTGTTACATTAGGCTAGTAAATCATTGGACATATACTTCCCAGCAATTTGATGTGATAATGAAAGCACTACAACTACACCAACAGTAACTGCAATTTAAGAGATGAGACAAATAGAAAATGGAGAAGAAATATCAAGAGTGTAGCTCTTATTACCATCCTCCACACTAGATGGTGATGCAACCAGTTAGAATGCTCTCCACGATACATCTGTAGAAATTTGTTAGTCTTTGATGACATACCAAATCTCCTCAAACTCATAATGAAGTGTAGCCTCTGGTGTGCCTTCTTTGTGACTGCATCAATATGTTCGACCCAGGATAGATCCTCGGTAATGCTGAGGCCCACCAATTTGAAGCCATTCACCCTTCCACCGTTGACCCCTCAATGAGGACTGGTCATTCCCTGACCTCGCTTTTCTGAAGTTCACATCAAATCCTTGATCATTCTGACAATGAGTGCAAGGTTTGTTGTTGCGACACCATTCAACCACAGATCTATCCTGTTCCTAAATGCCTCCTCATCATCATCTGAGATTCTACATACAACAATGGTGTCATCAGCAACTTTATAGATGGTATTTGGGCTGTGCCTAGCCACACTATCATGATTGCAGAGAGTAGAGCACTGGGCTAAGCAGGCATCCCTGAAGTGTGTTTCTAGTCCTCTATATTCTCATAACATTTAGAAACATAGAAAATAGATGCAGGAGTAGGCCATTCGGCCCTTCAAGCCTGCACCACCATTCAGTATGATCATGGCTAATCATCCAATTCAGAACCCTGTACCTGCCTTCTCTCCATATCCCCTGATCCCTTTAGCCACAAGGGCCATATCTAGCTTCCTCTTAAATATAGCTAATGAACTGGACTCAACTGTTTCCTGTGGCAGAGAATTCCACAGATTCACCACTCTCTGTGTGAAGAAGTTTTTCCTCATCTTGGTCCTAAAAAGCTTCCCCTTTATCCTCAAACTGTGACCCCTCGTTCTGGACTTCCCCAACATCAGGAACAATCTTCTTGCATCTAGCCTATCCAATCCTTTTAGGATTTTATGCGTTTCAATAAGATACCCCCTCAATCTCCAAATTCCAGCGAGTATAAGCCTTGTCAATCCAGTCTTTCATCATATGAAAGTCCTGCCATCCCAGGAATCAATCTGGTGAACCTTCTTTGTACTCCCTCTATGGCAAGAATGTCTTTCCTCAGATTAGGGGACCAAAACTGCACACAATACTCCAGGTGTGGTCTCACCAAGGCCTTGTACAACTGCAGTAGTACCTCCCTGCTCCTGTACTCGAATCCTCTTGTTATGAATGCCAGCATACTTGTCCACTTGGTCCAAAAACTGTGCATCTCAGCTGTGAATTTGCTTTTTACTTATTTATTTGCACTGCGATTTCTCTGTAGCTGCAACACTACTCTGTATTCTGTTTTTATTTTCATAAGTTCAACGTACTTGTGTATGGCAAGTTCCGCCTGGATGTCAGTCAAACAAAAGCTTTTTGCTGAGTCTGGGTACAATAATAAACCAGGCTGATATTCAGTGATTCAGCCTTCACAGCTGGTTTTCTGTAGAGAATTTTGAAGATAGACATTCTTCTGAAAAAAGAAATGTCTCATTCTCCGGTTTTAAACTTTTTCTCTTTGAGAATAATACCATAGCATCTACACTGTGAAGCCCCTTGGAATCTCATATTCTTCACTGAGACCATTGCTCATTGTTGCAAGCACCAGAGGCTGTAGCCTATTTCAGCAACAGACAATTGTTCATCCTTGGAATCTCTCTAATGAACCCCTGTTGCACCGTATCTTACACTGTTTCTGAATTTCTTGCAGATGTGTGTGAAGAACTTATTTCAAAGTGACTGCTTCCTTTCTTACTGGAATTTTCATTATTGTGTTCTGTGCGGAGACAATTTGTGTGGTTTTTCAAAATAAAAATTATACAAAGCAAGATCTGGTATTTTTATTATTGCCCATTCAGACTTGAACGTATTTGCTATCCCTACATTCCCCATGAGCCTCTAACCTGTCCCAAAACCAAACTGATTCCATCACCGTATTTGTGACTTTCTCCCTCCTTGCTATCTTGGTTCCTTTTGAATGCATCTAATGCTATTACTACTTGATGTGCCAGTGAGTTTGATAGCCTGTTCACCTCTGAGCCAAAAGCATTTTGCTTGGATTCATTTTGCATTTGTTAGTAAATACTTATACAGCTGAAAGTATGAGGCTGGTGCACAATGGCTGCACACAATGTACCTATTACCATCTCTGACGTGGGTCTGCCACTGCAGACTTTGAGGGTGGTGAAGCTCTAGTTCTCGGCTATAACTAAACTGCTGTTGATCTCTTCCTCCTGATATTTACAGGAAAACATAGAAACTGGCACCTCCTGATATTTACAGGAAAACATAGAAACTGGCACCATGTCTGGAGTGAATTAAACTGGAGCTGACAGTCCGCGATTGCTTTATTGCTTTAGTGGGTCTATCTTGTTTTGGAATAAGGTGGTTGGAGGACAGTGGGGAGGCTGTACAGGAAAGTACGTGCAGGATTTGATGCACTAGCTATCCACACCATTCACCTGGAGGAATTTCAAACTCGCCTTCTTTGTATTAACCCTTTAAAAACCTTCCACTTGTTAAAGACCTCAGAAAGGTTGCTCTTTAGCCTTCTCTACCCTACAGGAAAGAGCTGTACCCTGGACAATGTTATCATAAACAAAACCAGCTTCCACTTAAACATGTTCACTTTGACACACTAGAAGACTGTACAGGAACAATTATAAGAGCAAGCATGAAAATACAAGCCTGCATCCCCTTCCCTGTATATCTGACTGACTGTCCACAAGTTCACAGCTTGAAGCTTGAAGAACATATTCATTGTTTGTTTCTACAATTTCAAAACACATTCAGACTGTTAATGGATTTGGCCTCATAGCTCTTAGACTGTCCCTCAGGGTCAATGATAGCTTCATTTCACTCTGTTTTGGGCATTCTGAGGTTAATGTAGAGACTCTGGGCTCCTCCATAGTTGGGAGTGGAGGTATCTGACAGGGTGAGTAGATGGATGGTATTGTGGTGGTGTACTCCTTCTGCTACTTACATATGTCTTCTGTGTGATCCCAGTCCATGGAATTGAGGGTGACCAAATATCTCCTTTAAAAAAATGTGCAAATCAAAAGATTAGTCTCCACTTTCCCTCACAGCATTCTCTCTCTCTGACAAGAAGATAATAAATGTAGCTGTGGATTTATTGCTTCGTCACCTAACTATTCCACAGTAGGTCAGGTTGGCACCTTTTCTAATCCCTCGAACCTTGTGGCCATCTATAACTTTGCTGATAGTGTTCTAACCTCACTGGTCCTGACTGTTTGCTGATGAGTCTTGGTTGATCAATCACTCAAGTTTAAGATTGTTATTGTATTCAAATCCTCCTTTTGTCTTGGCACTCTTTCTCTCTATTCACCTATAACTCTGTAATCCTCTGGGATGCAGCTGTGGAGGTGGAATCATTGGGTACATTTGAAGTGGTTGTTGATAGGCTCCTGATTACTAAGGGTGTCAAAGATTAGGGGGAGAAGAGAAGAGAATGTGGTTGAGAGAGATAATGAATCAGCCAATATGGAATGATGGAGCAAGCTCGATGGGCTGAACACCCCAATTGTACTCCTATGTCTTATGGTCTGGGCTCTTCAAATTCTGGTATCTTGGCAGCTGTCAGTTTAATCTCTCCTGACCTTGGTGATCAAACCTTTATTTGCAGAGGGAATTCCCTCCCTGCAACCATCTTGTTATACTTAATTTAACAATGGTGGTGACTGCTTCTGCACAATTCTACAGGTACCAGTCATCCTCCAAACACTTATTGGTTATTGTTTGCTGTGCTCATTGTTATGTATGGAACTTATTTTTTTAACTAAATAAGTGGTAGTTAGCATTGTAATGAGAGCAATGTGAAAGTGTACCAATTATTAGCATTGCACCTTACACACACAAAGGTGGGGGTTGTGCTTGCCGGTGCCCTGTCGTTCCAGCCCCAGGGGAGGAGTTTCAGCTGCTACATCAATGACATCATAAAGACAGAAATGTTAATGTTTACTTATGATTGAACAATGTTCAACCTCATTCACAATACTTTGGTAAATGATGCAATCCATGCCCAGAACAAGACATCGTTCAAGCATGAGCTGATGAGTGGCTTATAGCATTTCTGCTACACAGATGGCAGGCAGTGAGCACTTCCATCAGGATGGAGTCTAATCACCATGCTTGCCAGTCAGTTGCACTGATATTATAAGTCTTTTTTTTTATTAAGTGCAATCGTAAACAATAGCCAGATCAGAAATGCTGATCAAGTCAACTAGTTCCCAAAGAGAACTCTGATAGGCCAATCAGATGGTTCACTGCTGCTCAGCAATAGAACACAAAAAAAAAATCATATGTCAAGTACATAGAACAGGCACAAGGGTCGCTAGCCCCTGTACCCCAGAAACATACCTGAGCAGAGCGGCGGAGCTATGTGCTATGCATGACCTGATCTGAAAGCATCATGTTGAGTCATAACAGATTGTGTTCACGGCGGAACAGCTTAGTCAAAGATGGGGTGATCAGCACAGATGGACAAATTGTACCTCCACTACTCCCTTGTAAAGGAGAGGGGGATGATGCAGCGCCAAGGCTCACCATTCACCAGAAACTGAACTGAACCAGTTTCAAAACTGTGGTGTCTGTAAGACTGAAAGTAGCACAGGACTTGCTTCCTGGGGAGCCAAAATCATTCACTATTTGTACATCTCATGTCAAGAGAGTGATGAAAGAAGTTTCATCAATACTCAGCAAAATCTACATCAACCAGGTGAAGCAGTTTGCATTAGGGTTTCCTATTTACCACCTAATGCACAGTTTCTCCACGAT
The DNA here is from genome assembly GCF_030028105.1 of Mobula birostris. NCBI lineage: Eukaryota > Metazoa > Chordata > Chondrichthyes > Myliobatiformes > Myliobatidae > Mobula > Mobula birostris. The sequence goes on from NC_092381.1 coordinate 91,502,350, forward strand.
CAGCATATAGTGCAGTTACTAGTCCAGACTACTTGACAGCACCTCCCACCAAAAAGAACCAGGACAGAAGCCACACGTGGACTATCTACAATTTCCTTTCTAGGTCATATACACCATCCGGAATGGCATTTATCTTTTACTGGGTCAAAATTTAGAACCACTTTTCAGCAGCTCTGTGGGAGTACCTTCACCAAAAGGACTTAAATAGATTGAGGACAGCTTACCTTTTCAGGGGACTTTAGGAACATACACTCAATGTTTCAGGAACGGATTCTTCCCCTCTGCCATCAGATTTCTGAATGAACATTGAACCCACATACAATACCTCAGTGTTTCATTTTGCTTCCTTTTTGCACTACTCAGTTAATTTAATGTTTCAATGTATTTCTTATTGCAATTTAGTCTTTTTATTATGTTCTGTTGTCGCAAAGCAACAAATTTCACGAAATATGTTAATGATATTAAGACTGATTCTGAATCGTTTTCTGAAGGTGAGTGCCAGTGAGAACAAGTACCAAAATAAAAAATATAAAGCAACACACACAAAATGCTGGAGGAAATCAACAAGTCAGGCAGCATCTATGGAAATGAATCAACAGCAACATTTGGAGTGAGACCCTACCTGAATCATCGACCGTTTATTCATCTCCATAGGTGCTGCCTGACCTGCTGAGTTCCTCCAACACTTGTGCATGTTGCTGTGGATTTCCAGCATCTGCAGATTTTCTCGCATTTAGATTGAATGCAAAACAACTCTAAAACCTGATCCAGCTGCTGCTTGACTCATTGAGTGCCTCCAGTAGTCTGTTTCAATTTAGCTCCAGATTCCAGCATCTGCCATGTCTCATGTCTCCATTAATTATTTAGTGACTCAGCACGGTAACAGGCGCTTCTGGCCCAACAAGCCTGCACCCATGTGACCAAATAACATGTGTCTTTGGGATGTGAGAGGAAATTGAAGCACCCAGAGGAAACACACATGATCACCAGGAGAACACACAAACTCCTTACAGACAGTGGCAGAAATAAATCTGTCCCTGGCACTTTACTAGTGTTACACTAACCACTCCGCTTCTGTGCCAACCAACTGTTGCTGTTCTCATTTAAATATTCTGGAGGATCTCAAAGTAAAATCTATCATACCAATTAGAAATATATTAACATTTCACTGCAGAAATCACCGGTTTGGAGGCAGAAGTGAAGAAAGTACTTGTTGGCATTATGAAGGAGAGGAAGTCTTAGTGCGTAGCTATGGATTGAAATCAGTGCAGGGCCATGTGAAGACCGAAGCTATTGATCCATCACTAGGTCACTAACTCACTTATTTTCTTTTAATCTTCCGTTTAAAAATTCTAACTGTGCTAATTAGAGCATGTTAATTGGCCTTTATCTTTGTTGAAAGTCACAGATGATCTAATCCCCACCCTTTCTTCAAGCAAACTGCAGAAGCTGTGGAGGTAAGTGTTTGCAGATTGTTCACCTGCCAGCATCTTTCTGAGGACAAATTGTTGAACCATCCAATGAAACTGGAAGCATCTCCCAGCAGAGCACAGGATGAGTCTAATGCTCGGCACAGTGCCCGATCAAGCCAGCTGGACAATGACACAATTCGCCACACATTATATTCCCTGTCAATTAAGACATACAAATGAGTCCATTTGATGAGCAGGCCGGGCCATATAGGAATTGCAGGCAGAACTTGGGAGTCGAGTTTGTTGAGTTGTCTGACGGAATGGGGCTCGTGGTGAGTGCATTTACCCTTGACAGCTCCACAAAATTAATTACATCATTGCTCTGGTCAGTCTGTTTGTCACCAAGTCAGCACTTTTGCAGGCTCATAAAATCCACTGAGGTTGAAGAGCCCATTTACCTGTTCATCTTTGAATTTTAAAAGCATTCTTCACTGGTTTGGCTGGAATTTGATGGCATCATTAATTATTAATGTTTGCAAGGGATGTATTTGTAATTTGTTTTAACTTGTTTTACTAGGTCACACGGTAATTAGCTGCACGATGTAATGTCCCGCATTTTGTAGTCTCTTTATTTATTGTATGTGCATAGCCTATACACTACCCCCTCAATCTTGTGCTGGGAGCTTGACAGCGTCTATTGTTTTGCTCTGTCAAACTCACAGCAATACAACCTGCAGTTTCTGGTTACTGTGCAAGTATAATGTCGGGAAGCTTCTGGTGAGGAACCCCACAGGCATTTCTCAAACATGCTGTCCACACAGCCTTTTAATCTTTTTGATGAGATAGCATTGAAAAGAGATAGCAACGGACAGACAGACCAACTTATTGGGCTCCAGAGTCTCCACTGATTTCCAAAAATGGCCAGTGTTTGGAAATTGTATTTAACTTATTTAATGGGAAACAGCATTTCATGTGATCATCAGCAGCTCAGCTCACATAGGTCCAATATAATGGAAGATTTTTTTCCCCAGGCTCTCATGGGAATGTGTGTATTCTGTCCAGAGAAACCTATTTGACAGAAGTTATTTTCTTTCAGAATCTCCTGTTCAAATCAAACAGTGCCTTAGGATTTGGTCAGTCAGTTTGCAGCATTGAAGTTTGCAATGGATCTGCAAGCTTCTATTTATCAATGCCATCTTAAGATATCACTGGAGATTACTGTGAAAGAAATGCTGCTACAGGCCCTGGGTTAAACAGTGTTATTGGACACAAAGATGATTAATTCAGTAAATGTGTCATTTCAATTGTAAACCTCAAGGATGGGCCGATATTCCTAGATGCAGTGCACCACCAAACTTAAAAGAGTGTGAATGATGGTGCTATGACAAAGCGATGTGGTTGGGCAAGATCAAGTTCAGATTTTCAAGAACTATATATTAGACAGAAAGAAACAAAAGAAATGTCCAGCTTCACTGATATGAAATAAACAAAGGAAAATAGAGTGAAAGATGGTGTACCGCAAATTTTGCAATGTTGATAGATCTTCATCTCCATAGTAGTAATATTTAGTTTTGCAGGTTCCATTGAAAAATCCAATGTAAGTTATCTTGATATTAAAATATTCATATCTGCCACTTGTCCTTTGTTGTAATGTAATCAAAGGGCACTCTCATAAACTTTCCAACATCCCAGTGTGATTCCTGCTGATTTTTAGACATGCTTTGTTCTGTGCATCTGCTCGAGTTGTAAGGACCTACAATAACAGACTAATAATTAAATTGGAGCCATATGCCTGTTTACCTCTTTTCACTGCAGGTTCAGAATTGGCCTTTGATTTTTAAGAACATTTGATTCCTGAAAGTAAGCTGGTGGCAATAAAAATGTTGTCACATTATGTCAAAAATCCAGCAGGTTCACTGATGCCATTCTTAACTTGCTGGGCTATTAGTCATTAGTAAGTCAACTTGTCTTACCTGTCTCCGAAAGTGGACCTCACAAAATAACATTCAGGCAGATGCCTGACACTACCTTCCCTGCAGCTGTGGTGTGGACAGAGGATAAATTGCCACGAGAAGGAAAATATCACTAGTTCACAGCATAATTTAGGAATTATCATCCATCTCATGACTGCTAAGACAAGTCCAAATCTTTCTTGAGTTTGAACCCCCTGCTCTGGACTCCAGTGACGGGGCAGACTGATGAATACAGTCTCTGAGTGTGCAGCCACTTTCCCTAGATTCAGCTCTAAAATCACCTAATTATTGATTCCATTGGCCTCACCCAGCAGTTTATTGTGTAAATTGATGCACTAGTTCATATTTCATACTTCAAGCTTTTAGCAGTTTCCTATTTTACCTAACAGTGACGGCATCTTCCAGTTATAATGAGTCTTTCACGTAGTTAAGGGACCCAGTGTACTTCACAGGAGCAGAATCTATTATGGACAGCACAGTTTATGTGGTACAGAGAAAAGATCCACTGCCTCACATCACCAAGATCCATTTCCGTCTTGGTGTTGGGTGCTACCTGAATGGATTTGGCATGCTCTCAATGCGACTCTGTGGATTTCTTTCAAGTGGTCCAAATCTTTCCCACAGACCAGACATGTGGGTTTGAGAGTTAGCTGCCTGCCATAAATTGACCATAGCATGTCTGGTGAATGATAGAATCAGGGAGGAGCTTATTTATTTACTTATTGAGATACAGCGTGGAATAGGTCTTTCTGACTCTTCAAGCCTTGCCGCCCAGCAATTCCCCAATTTAATCCTAGCCTAATCATTGGACAATTTACAATAACTAATTAACTGGAGCATCTGGAGGAAACCCACAGTGAAAGCGTACAAATGCCTTACAGGCAGTGGCGGGAATTGAACCCAGGTCGCTGGTACCGTAAACCATTTTACTAACCACTATGCTAATGTGCAGCCCCCACATTGATGAAGATGGAAAAAACTAGGATTAGCGTGAGTGGGTGATTAATGGTGAGCCCAACCTTGGTGGGCCAAAGTGCCTGTTTTATGTACTGCATCTCTGTCACTCTCTAATGTGACATGAATCACATCTATCAGAGCAGCTGGCAGAACCCTTGGTCAGAAAGAAAGATGTTAAGTAGGTGGAAGAAAGTTGCTCAGAGGTTCTGCACCACTGATGGGGAAATTAAAAGACACCCTCCAGAGTAGGGGAGCAGAGATATTAAAATTCAGCAGAGCTAGAAGAATGATTCAAATATAAAGCATTTTCTTTTGACAATAACACTAACTGAATTAAAAATACACAAGTCAGGGACAGTGGCTTTCTGTACCCTGGACAGTTATGCCAAGAGCAGTCCTTTGGAAACCCACGGGCTCATCCCACCGGATCCTTCATTATCCTCTCATAGCTGCTGCACGACAAAATTCTGGCCATGGGCATGACCCCATTGCACCACACACGGCATCTCCTGACTGTGTGGAAACAATATACCACTTGTCCTCTCCCCTGCCCATAACTTCTAGAGCAGACAGATCTAAGCTGAGGCAGTTTGCCCTGGTCGACAAGATACACGGGCAAGTTGTAAACCTGTGATCAGCTGTGCCTCCTAGTTACCATTCATCATTAAGTTTAAAAAGAATGTAAGAGATGATGCCATGTCAAAGTGCTGTGGTTAAGCAGGCATAAGTTTAAGTTTTCAATAAGTGTAGAGTAGAAAAAAAGAGTAATGATTTTTCTAGCCACATTCCAAAACAGTTCCTGATTCCTCTGGTAGGCTGGAATAATTTAGAACATTTACAGATTTATAATTCTCACTCTTCTTATCCAGAGTTGATCCTTACAGTAATTCACATGGTACATCTGTCTCACAATCTAGCAATACCTGTCCAGATTGCCTTTTCCCTATTTTCGTGACACTGAACAACATTTGCCACTGAACTGTATGTCAATCTCAAGCTGTCATAGCAATGCAACCTTGTGAATACCCATTAACTGACTTCCAGCGATATGCTGAAGAACGGCAACCACGCCCACACACCGGGCTAAAACAGGATTCATCTGGGCTAAGTACATCACAGCAGCTAAGGCTTCTTATAATTCAGAGCAGATCCTTATAAATAGCCAAAATTACCTTTAATTACTCATCAACAATCAGAACAACTGTGTTAAGTATTGTTTCCCTTCATGCTCCAGCAATAGGCTTGTAAAATTTTTTACTTGTTAAATATAACTGACCTGGATAAGTAGTTTCTACAGATTTCGGTCTGTAGAAGATACAAAACTTCATAATGCAGTAAGCCACATGGAGATTAGTAACAGTTATAGCAGAGTTCTATATAATATAATAAATCTCCCCCTCCCCCCTCCCCTCCCTCCCACTCTCCCGTGTCCCACTCCCTCTGTCAGCTCTCTCCCTCTGCTCCCCCTCCCTCTCTGCCTTTCCCTCAACCACTTCCCTTCTCCCTCCCCCCACAAACCCATCACCCGTCCCTTTTCCCCATTCTCCTCCCCCACCCCCTTCCTTCCTCCCTCCTTTACACTCCTCTCTCTCTCTCTCCTCCCATGGAAGTTATATGCAGGCTACAATGAAGCTGAGAGAAAACACAGGGAGGGGGGATGTATGACACACTTCAGCTTGCGGTAATATGGACCCTCCCCCTCCACACCACCTTTGCAATTGTCTGCTCTGGCTTGCTGTCACTATAATTACAACAGAGATGGCAGTGTCTAGCACTGAAATGAGTATACTGCAAACATCGATGTGCCAAAGAGTAACAAAATTTTCAACATCTAAGGTTGTGATCAATATAATTGGATTTCAATGGCTTATGCCACCGTGTTTCTGATTTATGTGACTGTCACATGCTAGTTGTTTTCCTCATACAGGGACTCCAGTTTTGCTCATAAATGGGTAGTGAGGTATGAAACATGTGATGTCATTGCACCAACACCTGATGCTGCACAGGAGTCAGATGGATCATGACCAGAAATGCCCTATCCAATTGTGTGATTGCTGCGTTTTCATTCAGAATCAGCCATTGGCTCGATCTACTCAAGAAAGAACTGAACTTTGCACCCATTGCCCTTTGAGAATGAATTTTGAAGCATCCCTTTGGGATGGAAAATTGGATCCTACCTTTTGAGTCCACGACCAGTGGAATGTTAGTGATGCGCAGGCAGCATGAGGCTGGCTGAAATTGGTCCTCAGCCTTCCTCACTGAATTTGCTGGAGCTGGAAACAATCCAGTGGCGGAACTCTGTGCACCAGGCAGCATCTGTGGAGATGCAATCAACATTTAGGTGGACAGCCACGTGTCTGGACTGAAACAAGTCGTCAGCCCAGATTGTTGACTACCCCTCTACCTCCACAGATACTGCCTGACCTCTGAGCTCTTCTAGCAGTCTGTTTTTTGTTCCAGGTCACATCACCTATAGTCTCCACTGCCTCAAAATTTATTGTGTTACACTGTTAGCTGTCATGTGCCAGTGATGACCATCTGTTAATTGCTGTCCTGACAGCAGCTTAAATACAAGTCTAGGAAGGAATCTGTAGTGGATGCAGGCTGATCACAGAGGTGTGGGGAACAAGACTTAGTAGAACTGATAGCTGACTTATATCTTATAGAAAAACAGGAAGTTTAGAAAAATGATCTCCACTAAATCATAAGAGGAATGGACCATCCAATCAGCAATCAATTTCAACAAGTGGTTGGAGAAAAAAAGTTCATGTATGTAATGTGGCAGACTGTGTTCCATGGTGGATCCAATCATTGAGATTGTTTTTGGGTGTAGGATTTTGGTTTCATGATTTTTTTCAATGTATTCTGATACTTTAATAAAAAAGATCAAACAAGATCGAATTCTACTCTGTAAACCAAGCACATCCATGTTGAAATTGTTCTGTCTGCACTATCTCTCTTTGTACTCTCCAGGCCTTGAGTATTAAATTTTGCTTCTGCAGTGACTCTCCCTGCATACCACTGATTTTTAAGTTCAAGCAGCCAATAATTTTCATTCCAAATTTGCTCATCGTCCCATTATCTCCCCTACTGTTTAGACAGCTGTTTTAATTTGACATTGGTAAGATCCAGCTTCTCCTTTTCAGTCCATCTATTTGATTGAACTAAATCTTGAACATTACTTATTTTGAAAACTTTGCATTACACAACATTATGTTTTATTGTGTTATTGGTAAGAAGCACCTTCTGTGAATGCAAATACAGCACAAAGCTGCAGACTGGTATTTCAACCAGAAGTTCACAACCTTGAGAATAAGTTGACAAAGTTTCTGGCATGCTGCCTGTCAACAGAAAACTGGAAGTGGTATTGAGTGCAGTGTGACTCTAGATAAAAGGCTGCTAGGATTACAGATGACAGTTTCTGTATCTTTGCCTCTGGGATCAGAAGGCAATTTCCCTGAGTCTTCTAAACATGACTAAAGCTTGATATTTTTCTTGCCTTGTCTAGGGGTTTATGATTGTTAGCACTGCGGTGTTGATACCTTAGAGGGGATATAGAGTATGCTTTGGGGATTTGAGTAGATTATTTAACACTATGTCTGAAAGGGATGGATCTGAGGCTACATATGGCACAAAAGATAGTATTTCAGTGGAGTATGTACAAACAGGATTGTTTACTCAACCACCCTCACTGCCCACGTGTTGGTAAATTAGACCTTCAGACTGTGTCATCTTGCATACAAACACAAGCTGAAATGTGAGGATCCGAACAGAAAGACATACAGTTCTAGTCTGAGGAAATAGATGAGCTTCCACATGACTGCTTTGAGTCAGGAGACTGACCCTTGTTCAAAGACTAAGCAGTCAGCTAGGTGACTATGTCCCTATCATCACAAACTTTGTCACTAAGTACATTGAGTGCTCTGCACCAACAAGGACAATCTGGATTTCTGAATGGTGAGAACCACTACCGGCTGAACTCTAGTACTGCAGTGTTCAAAACAGGTGACCCTGACCTTTCCAAAAGATTGAGATATGACCCCTCTAAAGCTACCAGTATTACCAGAGGGAATACTAGTCTGAAATCGAGTCCCAGACCAGCCGTCAGTTGTGGCAGAGTTTAATGCAGTAAGAAAGGGAGGCAGCCTTGCTGCCAAGTGCATATCCCTTTTGATGATCTCAGCTCATTCTGTGCACATTTTGAACAAATAGGATTTGACTGTCGCCACCCAATCCAACAGTCTCCAGCGCACCTGAACCATTGCAGACCTAAAATCAGCCTTCTACCGAGTGAAGACGTAGAAAGCATCTGGGTTGATGGTATCACTGGCTGTGCAGGTCAGCTACCAGGCGTATTTGCAGACATTTTTAAACTCTCCCTGCTACAATCTGAATTTCTCACATACCTTAAGAAGGCACTATCTTCTTGGTACTAAAGAACAACCAAGTAATTTACATTAATGACTACCACTTGGTGGCTATGACATCCAGTATCATGAAGTTCTTTTGAAGGCTGGTCATAGCATGTGTAACGCGCTGTAAAGTTTCGCAACTAATGTAATGGTTTCTCTGTAGCAGCAATGCTTGGGTTATGATTAGAGATAACATGGCTTTGGAATGTGGGCTATCCAAGGAGAGGAATGCTGTTCTTTCTTGTGGGTCTGGGAGCAGGGATTTTGCTGTCTTTTGCTGGGGAGAGATGAAGAGAGAAAATGTGAATGGTGAAAGTCGGTAGACCGCCAGACAAAGTGGACTTGGAGCGAGGGTCCGTGGGTTGGCTGTGCTTGAAGGAGGTCAATGGGAAACCAGTGGACTGAATTTTGAGCTCCAGCATTGTGCATTAGACTGTTTTATGCGGATGGGCCCTTTTCTTTTTTTGTTTCTTTACTAACCATATAGTCAAATTAAGAATTATAAAGCTCAATCGTTTAATCGTATATCGCATATTGTGTACTGTTGGTTATTTTGTGGTATTGATTTGTAATAGGGGACACATCACGTAGCATCCACCAAAACAAGATTTCTTAAGTTTGGACGGGCCAAGGGCTGTCTTCATTTAGATTAAGCTGCTAGTCAAACTGAGAGTTACACATGCATTAACTGCAGACAACGTCAATCACTGCAATTTGCCTACCAACAAAACAGGTCTATAGCAGACACCATCTCCTTGGCCCTGCACTTATGCTTGTAGCATCTGATGGTATAGATAACTGTGTTAAACTATTAAAAACATGAGACATTCTGCAGATTCTAGAAATCAAAAGCAACACTCTCAAAATGCTGGAGGAATTCAGCAGGTCAGGCAGCATCCATGGAAATGAATAAACAGTCGATGTTTCGTGCTGAGGCCCTTAAGCTATCATTAACTGTTGTTTATTGACTACAGCTCTACATTCAATACTATACTTCCAAGTAAGCTTATTTTCAATCTCCTAGACCAGGGTCTCAACACCTCTCTCTGCAACTGGATCCTTGACATTCTGACCAACAGATAGCCATCAGTAAGGAACACATCTGCAGCAATTATGCTCAACATTGGTGCCTCACAAAGTTGCTTCCTCAGCATTTGACTCTACTCATGAGTATGTGGCCAGATTTTTCTCGAACTCCATCTATGTTTGCAGATGATACACTGTAGTGAGCTGTATCTCAAATAATTATAAGTTGGAGAACAGGAAAGAGATAGAGAGTCAAGTGACATGGTGTCAGGACAACCTTTTGCTCAGTGTCTGCAAAACAAAGGAGATGGTCATGGATTTCAGGAATGGGGGTGGTGCACATCAATGGCACTGAAGTCGAGAGGATTGAGAGTTTCAAGCTTCTTGGTGTGAACATCACCAATAGCCCGTTCTCATCCAAAGACATTGATGCCACAGCCAAGGAAGTCATCGGTGTCTGTACATCCTCAGGATTCTAAAGAAATTTAGCATGTCCCCTTAGACCCTCTCCAATTTTTATTGATGCTCGGTAGAAAACAATCTATCCTGACGTATCACAGTTTGGTATGGCAGCTGCTTTGCCCATGACGACAAGAAGAAACTGCAGGGAGTTGTGAACACAGCTCAACACATCAGCCTCACCTCCATGGACTGTTTACATTTTACTTTAGTACTATAGCCAGCTTAGTTAAAGACCAGACCTACCCTGGACATTCTCTCTTCCCCCACACACCCCACCATCAGACAGAAGATATAAAAGCCTTGAAAGCACATACCTTCAGTCACAAGGACAAATTCTACCCTTCTATATGAGACTATTGAATGGATCCTTTGTAAGATGGAATCTTGCCTTCACAATCTACCTCATACCTCATTATGACCTTGCATTTTATTGTTTACTTTAACTGCACTTTCTCTGTAACTGTAACACTTTATTCTGCACTCTGTTACTGCTTTACCTTTGGTGCAGTAATCACTCTCAATACCTAGAAGCAAGAAGGTAGCTCAGACTGCTGAAGCGAGAGTTTAAATATATCAGTGAATTCTCCAGCCAGTTTATTAGCACAGGTCTTTCATACTCAATTAGGTACACCGTCTGGACAGATGCTTTTTGTGGGTGTACCTTCCTGAAGGATGCTCTTGCATCGCCCTCAGAGACTAAAATCACAGGGTCATCAGGAGCTGTGGGTGCTCGTGAAGATGCGTTCACATTTTGACAGTTAAAGTGAGCATAAAAGGCATTGAGGTAATCTGGGAGTGAAGCCTTGTTGTCAGCTATATGTTGCTTGGTTTCACTTTTAAGAGGTGATAGCATTTCAAACCCTGCCACAGCTGTTGAGCATCCTTCAGCAATTCAGGTTTGGTCTGGAATTGCCACTTTGCACGTGAGGTGGCTTTCCAGAGACTGTACTTGGACCTCCTGCATCCTACTTGGTCACCAGACCTAAATGCCGCTGATCTGGCCCTCAGCAAATTGTTTATGCAGGGCTTCTGTTTGAGGAAAACTCTGAATGATTTTATGGGGACTTTTTTATAAAGACTATGACAAACATAATGTGTTCATTCAAATCCTCTGACGAGTCCTTCAAGACAGCCCAGTCCTCCAACTTGAAGCAATCACGAAGCTGCTTCTCTGCTTCCTGCCACCACCTCATTGTTGATTTTATCTCTGAAGCCTCGCTGTTTCTCCTCTGCCAGTATTCAGGTAGAAGGACAGACAAGTGATCAGATTTCCCAAAATGTGGTCTAAGCATGGAACCGTGCGCATTCCTAATTGTAGTATAGCAATGCTCAAGTGTTTTGGGACCCCTGGTGCTGCAGATTATATGCTGATGATAATTGTCAGAGATTTCTTCATTCTAGCCTGCATTTTATGTGTGTTGCTTCAATTTCCAGCATCTGCGGGTTTTCTCTTGTTTGTGATTGAAGTCCCTGACTATGATATGAAAGGCATTGAGGTAGGCTGTTTCTCATTTGGTGACGGCAGCATTAAGTATCTTGAGTGCCTGATGAATGATGGCTTTAGGCGGTATGTAAACTGCAGTCAGGATCATGGAGGAGAATACTCTTGAACGGTCGGCACTTTGTCAATAAATATGCCAGGTTGAGGGGACCAGAGTATGACAAGACCAGTGGGTCCGAGCACCACAAAGAACTTATCATGAAACACAGACCCTCAGCTTTTACCTTCTCCAAATCCTCGGTCCAATCTGTTCAGTGCATTGAGAAGCCTTCTGGTCTTACCGACATATTTGGTGTGTCCAGAGTGAGCCATGTCTCCATGAAACAAAGACTGCAGCAATTCCTCATTTTCCTTCAATACAGCAATCTTACTCTTAGGTCCTCAGTCTAGTTCTCCTGCATCTGTACATTTGCTAACAAAATGCTGTGTACAGGAATTTTCATTCCTCTGTTTCTGTCTGGCTTGGAGTCCTCCTCTCCTCCCTCTCTTCTGGCTATGAAAGGTCCACTTAAAGGTGCCGTACCTCCATGCTTGAGAGTTGAGTTCACTGAATCCTTCAGAAGATGATTAAATCACGAGTTTGCTAAGACGGTTCAAAAATACGTGATTGAAGGGAAATTACAGGCTACTGATTGCAGTGAGAGTAGTTCATAAGAAATATATTTAGAAGTTTTGTAAGCAGTCTGCAACACATCGCTGTGGTTCGTTGTCACCTTCTTGACAAGATTTGGATGTGAGTGTACATGGATTGATTAGCAAGTTTGTTGATTTACTGAGTTAGGGAGTAATCAGAATCAGGTTTAATATCACTGGCATATGTCATGAAATGTGTTGTTTTGTGGCAGCAGTACATTGCAATAGATAATAAAAAGGAATAAATTTCAATGACTATATACTTGTGTGTGTACATATATAATTAATTTAAATAAGCAGTGCAAAATAAGAGGGGAAAATAATAGTGCGATAGTGTTTATAGGATCACTGTCCTTTCAGAAATGTGAAGGTGCAGAAGAAGCTGTTCCTGATATATTGAGTATCTTCAGTCTCCTGTACCTGAACCTGTACCTCCTCCTTGCTGATAGTAAAGCAGCTTATAGTGAATTACGAAGAAATGTTGATCAGTTAGGGAGTGAGAAATGTATTTCAAATTGCTAAGTGTGAGATGATGCATTTCGGACAATCAAACAGGGGCAGGACTGATACTGTGAATGACAGGGCATTGACAAGAGTTGTTGAACAGAGGAACCTGGGAGCAGAAGTGCACAGTTCACTGAAAGCAGCCATGCAAGTAGATAGGGTGGTGAAGAAGTTATTCAGCATGCTGGCCTCCATCAGTCAGCGCATCGAGTTTAAATGTAAAGACATTATGCTGCAGATACATAAATCATTGGTGAGACGTAGAGTATTGGTACAGTTTTAGCACTCTTTTATAGAAAACAGGCTATCAAACTGGACAGTGTGCACAAGAGATGAGGATACTGCCTGAACAAGAAAGCCTGGCTTATAGGGAGAGGTTGGCTCTGCTCGATCTTTATTTCTTAAAGTGTCGGAGAATGAGGGGTAACCGAGCTGAAGTTCATAAAATCATGAGGATAAGGCGGATGGTCATTGTCTTTTCCTCAGGGGATGGGAGTCCAAAATGGGAGGGGACAGATGCGTGATGGTGGAGTATAGTTGTGTTGGATTTGTTGACTGCAAAGATAAAAACTCAAAAGAAGATCTTAAGTCCTATGTGATATAGATAGCTATGAGTACCACCACTAAAGAGAGGTAATACTATAGCCACGTACTCTTCAAGGACTATTTCACTTACCTGTTTATTCTCCATGGCGAGTTCAGCTGACAATACCCATTATTTGAGTGGTGGGTCCCTTCTCTCTACCAAGGAGGAGATACTTCCAGCTAGCAAAGTAGCTTAAACACAGTTCATTTTTAGTGATACACATTTAAATCAAGATAAGATTCTTAAAACCCATTTAAAACTCACAGAGGTTTACTATCTTATAGATGATTTCCAAATGACAAATGATTTCTAAAACACAAAGGATTTCCAAAAGGCATGTGCAATTCCTATAAGCTAAAAAGCCATACCAATATGCTGCAGATAAATGAATTGTCCATCACAGAAATTGAAGGGAGAGGAATGGATTTTAGTTCACCCTGATTTTCTGTCATTTTTCTTGATGTTCCTGGACCATTTCTAATAAGCATGGATCAATTGGAGTGAAGGACCTTTATCTGTGCTGAATTACTCTTTGACTCAATTACTAAATAAACTACTCCTTATTTGGACACGATGTTTTGTGTGGCAGATTATTGGTAGGGACCTCATTGTGTCTACTTTCAGTTTTTCTGATCAAACCATATCCGATCAGTACAGTTCACAAAATGGCAGCCTCCATTCCTTCGACCACATGGTAAGATCAAAGACATCTAGTTTGTCTGCTTCCACTGTTGCTGACTCATTCCAGTTAGATGTTATGCAGATTTTAATTCCTTTCTGATTTGTACTCCCTCAATGCATTGTTGTAAGGCATTGATATGTATGAACAGTGTGCAAGACGCGCTTTTCATTCTGCCACAATTCATGTGACAAGAATAAACTAATTTACCAGGCAATGAATGTGTCCCCATCAGCCCAAAAATAACCGGAAGGAAAGTCTATCTCTTATTTTCCTGCTTCTGTGTGCATCAGTCATGAATAGTTCAAACGGCATCTGTTCCAAAATGCCTAAGGAATATCTCTAATCACCATGAACAATTTATACTATTTATTGCTATTTGTTCTTTCTTATTTTTGGCAAGATTATCTTCCATTAATTGTCTAAGCATTAAAACTTTCTAATTGCCTCACATATGGATTTTTGTTGTGTTCTAGAGAACACATGCACTAGAGAACATTCCAATTTTTCAGTTAAATTTTGAAGCATTTTCAGTGCATCTGGAGGGTTACCATGGTTTCAAAATCCTTGCTGACAGTTTCTTAAAGCAAGATCAGAAGAATTTTTTGAAAAGTATGTTGAGTGTGCTCCCTGAGATGTGTGAACATTTGTCCTTAGTTGGTTGCCAGTCAATTAGTCTACCCTTTGTAAGTTTATACTTTGTTTCTATTCTCTGTTTGCAGGACACTGCACTGAAAGTTTACATAGTAGTCATAGTCATAGTCATACTTTATTGATCCCGGGGGAAATTGGTTTTCGTTACGGTTGTACCATAAATAATAAATAGTAATAAAACCATAAATAGTTAAATAGTAATATGTAAATTATGCCAGGAAATAAGTCCAGGACCAGCCTATTGGCTCAGGGTGTCTGACCTTCCAAGGGAGCAGTTGTAAAGTTTGATGGCCACAGGCAGGAATGACTTCCTATGATGCTCTGTTTTGCATCTCAGTGGAATGAGTCTCTGGCTGAATGTACTCCTGTGCCCACCCAGTACATTATGTAGTGGATGGGAGACATTGACCAAGATCCTCTTTTCAGACATCACTGTGAGAGAGTCCAGTTCCATCCCCACAACATCACTGGCCTTACAAATGAGTTTGTTGATTCTGTTGGTGTCTACTACCCTCAGCCTGCTGCCCCAGCACACAACAGCAAACATGATAGCACTGGCCACCACAGACTCGTAGAACAGCCTCAGCATCGTCCGGCAGATGTTAAAAGACCTCAGTCTCCTCAGGAAATAGAGACAGTTCTGACCCTTCTTGTAGACAGCCTCAGTGTTCTTTGACCAGTCCAGTTTATTGTCAACTCATATCCCCAGGTATTTGTAATCCTCCACCATGTCCACACTGACCCCCTGGATGGAAACAGGGGTCACCGGTACCTTAGCTCTCCTCAGGTCTACCACCAGCTCCTTAGTCTTTTTCACATTAAGCTGCAGATAATTCTGCTCACACTATGTGACAAAGTTTCCTACCGTAGCCCTGTACTCAGCCTCATCTCCCTTGCTGGTGCATCCAACTATGGCAGAGCAATCAGAAAACTTCTGAAGATGACAAGACTCTGTGCAGTAGTTGAAGTCCGAGGTGTAAATGGTGAAGAGAAAGGGAGACAAGACAGTCCCCTGTGGAGCCCCAGTGCTGCTGATCACTCTGTCGGACACACAGTGTTGCAAGCACACGTGCTGTGGTCTGCCAGTCAGGTAATCTTGGATCCGTGACACCAGGGAAGCATCCACCTGCATCGCTGTCAGCTTCTCCTCGAGCAGAGCAGGGCGGATGGTGTTGAACGCATTGGAGAAGTCAAAAAACATGACTCTCACAGTGCTCGCTGGCTTATCCAGGTGGGTGTAGACACGGTTCAGCAGGTAGACGATAGCATCCTCAAGTCCTAATTGGGGCTGGTAGGCGAACTGGAGGGGATCTAAGTGTGGCCTGACCATAGGCCGGAGCAGCTCCAGAACAAGTGTCTCCAAGGTCTTCATGATGTGGGAGGTCAATGCCACTGGTCTGTAGTCATTGAGGCCGCTGGGGCACGGCATCTTGGGATTACTTCCCAGGCCCTGTATTTTTTGCAATTAATCAAACGTCTACCATGTGGCAGGCAAATGGAATTAATTTAGATTGTCATCATAGTCAGCACAGACATGGTGCATCATAGGGCCTGTTGCCGTATTGATCTGATCTGTAACTGTGTACATCATTGGCAGCTGAGTCTGCCCATGCTTCACATAGAAAACTTGAACTGTTGTTGAGCATCTCAATCTACTAAATAACTGACCCAAAAGTTGAGGCAGGACCCAGATCCCTGTTCTGATAGCTGTTTTCAGCCAGTGCAGGAGTAAGATTTACTTCATCCACTAACAATAAGGCTATATCCACACTAGACCGGATAATTTTGAAAATGCCAGTTTTGCGTAAAAACAATAGGCGTCCACACCAGGCGTTTTTGAAAATACCTCCGTCCACATTAAAATGGGTATTTGAGAGAATCTCCTCCTACTGGCCATGCGCAGGGCACATCTACAGAAAACAAACAAAGAGGAAATGGTATACTATTTCTATTTTCGCAGCGGCGTTGTGCTATTTCCATTGGTCAAAAACTAGAGTACCTACAGCAACAGCAAAAGAAAGTTTTCAACAAAGTGTTCAAGGAATACAAAGAAAACCTCCACTGGAAAAAGCAGACCGGACTTCTTCGTTTGGACAGACGATGAAGTCGAGCTGCTTCTGCGAGTTACAAATGACTACAAAGCTATTAACGTAGACAATAAAATAAACAACACACGTATGAAGCCATCCAGCATTGTTGTTGTGGTGTTGGAGGTTGCGTTCAAGAAAATAATGAAATGCCGCGCTGCTGCCATCATCTGCTCCGGCACGTCATGACAGCGGTTTTAAGAAGCTCCGGTTACCCTGTACACACTACACCGCCCAACCGACGTTTTCAGATTGACACACACTGGAGAGCGTTTTAGAAAAGCTCTGTTTTCAGGGGAGGATAACGCCGTTTCAGTGTGGATGGAGGGTCAAAACAAAGAGAAAACGCTTCGGTTACGGATTTATCTGGTCTGGTGATGAGTACTGAACAGCACAGGGAAGGCTGGAATATGTTCTCCAGACTCAAGTGTTTGTCTTGCGTGAGCAACGACAATTTCTTTCAGATAACAGAGAGAAAATGTATTGCACACTGAAAGATGAGGATTTTTTCCCATTCTGGATTTAATCTTATTATTTTTTTTCTGTAAAACCAGCACCAATTGAAACTGCAGGAACATTTTTGGCTTGGAAAAGTAATAATCCAACAAACATTGGCCTATACTGTAGCTGCAATGTTATTTAATACAGACATGTAAGAATAAACAGTCTTCAATGCTACACTACAGATTTTTGTATTGATGAGGGAATCGAGAGATGTGGGCTTATTAAAGGTAAGGGGCACTGAAAAAAAAGGTAACTGTGATACTATTGGATGGTGATGCATTCTTGTGTCACAGAGCCATACATCGCTGAACGAGCCTTTAGCCTGCCTACTCTAAATGCTGTCAAGTAGCCATCTAGGCTCTTTCCATTCATCAGCACTTGGTGCATAGCTTTTTATGCCTTGGTGATAAAAGTACTTCTCCAAATATTTTTTTAAATGTTGTGGGAGTCTCTGCCTCCGCCATTTTCATAGGCAATGTGTTTCACAATGCATCCACCAACCTTAGTCAATATATCTTCAGGTCCCCTTTTATTGAGTCATCTTTAACCCACACCCTCTGGTTTTATATGTTTCTTTTCTCACAATGCATCCTTTCTGTACACTTCATAATTCTCTATACCTCTGTCAGATCCTCCTTGGCCTTGTCCACTCTGAGTAAACAAGCACAGTCTATACAGTGTTTTCATACCAGGCTAGGTCCTGGGGATCTTCTCTGCACCTTCTCCAGTGCAATCACAGCCTTCCAGCCCTGTACAAGGATTCCATGAATAGAATCCAGTCCTGAGCTGAGGGCTAACAACCCTGAGTAACTTCCTTTTGGGGTCACATGAAATAATACTGAAGTCAGAGAGGTGGGGTTATCAGCACAACTTAATTTACTCTACTTCTTGTACTCAACTTGGGTAACTGCCCACTCCTATTGACAGGCATATGAACCAATAGGATGCACTGTCCTCATGCAGTGGAGGCCTTGAGAGCTCTGGAATTTCATCAGTCGTGCAGCCCCCTCACAATCTCCAGGGCCACAGTGTGGAAACTGAGAATTGAAATGGGCTGACAAATGAAAGATATTGCTGAGAGGGTAGGGATATAAAAGATGAAAAGCTGAATAACATTTGAGTTGGGGTGGTTCACCATATTTTGAATGGAAGGTTGCACTGAAACTTTCACATCTATATAACGTTTACTCATCACTCTCTCTTCTTGGTCATCTCTGCAATTCTCCCAAGAACTCTGTTGAGGCTGAATCATTGGCGATTGTATCAGTTTTGCAGCAGCAGTGCGTTGCAATACCTAAAAATAAATCTATAAATTACAATAGGAAGTACATCCAGTGGATTTCACTTCATTGGGACACATCAGAACTAGGACTTTTTGGCACAATTAAGCAGCTGCCCCAATTAACTGAAGTTTCCTGGAAATAGCTAAGGTATGAAAAAGAAAAACTACCATTGAACTGAGTAACAAATAGTGTATTTAACAGAAATGCAGACAAATTAGAATGCTATCAGTACTACTACAGTATCTGAAAACTGTGTATTAGTTCCTAATTGTTATCGATAGAGGAATTAAACCAGTGTACCTGTACGCTGTTGTGTTCTTTTGATTGACTTTAAATGATCAAAATCCATGCAGACATCTAGTGTAAATAATGGACAGCCTTCATACAATGCCATCGACAATTGCATCCTCCAAATCTCCACTTTCACTGTAACATTCAAGACTATTATTGATACAATTCTCCATAGTTTCTAACTTATTTTAATAGATAAATTGTTTAATTTTCACTCACAGCCGTTACTAGCATCTCTAAGGCTGAATGCTTGAAACTGCAGTGAGCAAACCAGTTCAGAATTGTCTTGCTACTTATTGGTCACCAACTATCAGTGACAAAAAAAACACTGCTTCTTGAACACAAGCACACGCAACTGATGCTATTTAGAAACTGTTCACTCTAAGCACAGTGTTGTATCTAACAGCCATGCAACTACGCAGGTGTGACGCTAGTTAGAAACTATTTGGCAACACTCCCTTGCCCCAATTAAATGGCACAAGTGTCCCAAATAAATGAAAGGACTGCCAGCTATTTTCTGAATTAGTTTTTGTTCTTTAAGAGTTGTCCTAAATAAGCAATTGCTCCAATTAACCACTAAGCCAATTAACCAGAATTCAAAGAGAGAAAAAGGCTATTGAGATAGTGTTTGTGGGTTCATTGACGATTCAGAAATCTGGTAATGGAGGGGAAGAAACTGTTCCTGAAGCATTGAGTGTGTGTCCTCAGGCTTCTATACCTCTTTCTTGATGGTAGCAATGAGAAGAGGGCACATCCTGGGTGATGGTGAATTAATGATGGGTGTCACCTTTTTGAGGCGTCGCCTTTAGAAAGTGTCTCCGATACAAGTGAGGCTTGTGCTCGTGGAGTTGGCTGAATTTACGACTTCCTGCAAGTTTTCCTGATCCTGTACAGCAGCCAGTCCATACCAGACAGAGATATAATCAGTTAGAATGCTCTCCACGGAACCGCTGTAGAAATCAGTGTGTCCTTGGTGACATATCAATTCTCTTCAAACTCATAATGAAATATAGCCACTGTTGTACCTTCTTTGTAATTGCATAAATATGTTGGGCTCAGGATAGATCATCAGAAATGTTGAAGCCTAGGACTTGAATCTGCTCACCCTTTCCACTTCTGGAGGATTAGATGGCCTTTGAGCTGTATAACCATACAATCGTGGGTGTAGAAAGAGAAGGGGAGTGGACTAAGCACATATCATTGATGTGGACCAGTGTTGATTGTCAGCGAGGAGATGTTATTTCTGATCCACACCAACAATGGTCTCCCAGTGAGGAAGTCAAGGATCCAGTTGCAGAGGAAGATATAGAGACACGGGGTTTGGAAATTGTCAACTAGAAATGATTTACTGTTGTCCAGGTGAACCAAGGCCGAGTGGAGAGCCAGTGAGATTGCATCTGTTGTAGATCTACTGTGGCGAAGGCAAATTGCAGTGGGTCCAAGTCCTTGCTTAGACAGTAGTTGATTCTGGCCGTAATTAATCTCTCAAAGACCTTCACTATAGTAGTTGTGAGTGCCACTGGGCGATGGTCCTTGAGGCAGCTCACTCTGCTCTTCTTGGGCACGAATATAGTTGTTATCCTTTTGAAGTTTTGAAGCAAGTGGGAACAGTGAGTTGCAGTGGAGGGAGACTGAAGATGTCTTTTGATCACTCCCACCAGCTGGTTGACACAGGGGTTCAGAATCTTACTAGGTAGGATTAGGATTAGGATTATGAAGACACCTAGTCCTCATTTATTGTCATTTAGTAATGCATGCATTAAGAAATGATACATTATTTCCTCCGGTGTGAAATCACAAAACACAGGACAAACCAAGACTGAAAAAACTGACAAAACCACATAATTATCACATATAATTATCACATATAACAGTGTAACAATACCATACCTTGATGAAGAAGTCCGTGAGCACAGTAAAGTTCAAAGTTTCTCAAATGTCCCACATCTCACGCAGACGAGAGAGGGAAGAAAAACTCTCCCTGCCATGCCGACCACAATCCGACTCTGAGTTATCCGAAAACTTCGAGCTCTGATCAGCTGTCCGACACCGAGTACTGAGTGCCATCTCTGTCTGTACGATTCGACCTCCTTCTCGGTCGCCAAAAGCAGGCAAGACCGGGGGTTTTGAGGCCTACCCTCCGAAAGATTTGCCACCACACAGTAATGGCAGCAGCGAATGGGCGTTTCAGAAATTTCTCCAGATGCTCCTCTGTGCTTTCATGTCCATTCTCCATCAAATCAGAATTGTCCATGGCCCCTATTTAACGGATACGATATCATTTTTCTCCGGAGAGCTGCACACACGCAGCACGCTGCCATCTTCTCCTCCTTCCATCAGTGCCCGAGGCCTTGCGAGGTTTCACCCTCTGGAAGGTGTTATGACGTCGGCTTCTGAGATAGAGAATTTAGTGTCACTCGATGCTGCAGGGTGTCATTTTATTCTCCATTTCAAAGCATGCATAAAAGCATTGAGCTTATCTGGGAGTGAAGCATCACAGCCATTCATGATGCTATGTTTCACATAGTAGGAAGTAATGGCCTTAAATCACTGACGGAGCTGACGTGCATCTGATTCCATTTCTAACCTCAATTGGAATTGTTTTCTTGCTCTTAATATACTCTTGTTCTGGATTTAGCCCTCAGCAGACTACAGATCTCCTGGTTCATCCAATGCATTAAGTTTGGGTTTGTCCAGTAAGTTTTCGAAGGGACACACTCATCCACACAGGTCTTGATGAGGTCAGTGACAGCTGTAGTGTATTCCTTCAGACTCGATAATGAATTGCTGAACATTGTCCTGCCCACTGACACAAAGCAGTCCTTAAGTGCTCCACCCCCCCCCCCCCCCGGCACTTCAGCATACCAGCATACCATCTTGGTCCTCACCACCTGATGCTCCAGTCTTTAGTCTCTGCTGTATGCTGGGAAGAGAAATACGGCTAGGAGATTGGACTTTCTAAAGTGTAACTGTGGATGGTACGGTAAGCATTCTTGATGATGGTAAAACACTGACAATGTGTGTTGGCTCCTTTGGTTCCACAGGTGATATGTTGATGGTAATTGTTCAGAGACTTCTCCAAGCTGGCCTGGTTGAATTCTCCCGCAATGACAGTGAAGGCATTAGAGTGTGTAGTTTCATGCTTGCTAGTTACCCCAGATCATCCTGTGCCTGCCTAATGTTGGCCTGAAATGGTACACTACGACCTGAATGATGGCAGAAATCTCCCTGGGCAGACAAAGAGGATCTTTGAAAGGAAGTAGTTTTATTTTGAAGGATTAGGAAGTTGACAATGATTTAGAAAAGGACATGAGGCCTGTGGCAGATCAGCCATGATCATATGGAATGGCAGGATAGACTTGATGGGCCAAGTGGCTCACTCCTGTTCTTATTATCTTATGTTCTTAAGTTATCATTGTACAGTATTTGTGAATTTCACTTTATTAGTCAATAATGACAGTTCTGTGCAAATAACCACATCCCTAATAAAAGTCATACTGAGCAGTCTCTGGTTAGCATTAAAGCACGATGACTCAATTTCCTTGCCGGTTAGAATCAGAATCAGGTTTAATATCACTGTCATATGTTGTGAAACTTGTTAACTTTATGACAGCAGTACAATGAAATACATGATAACTAAATACAGAGAAAAAACTGTATTACTGTAAGCATATACGTTTATTAGATAGCTAAATTTAATATTTTAAAATGATTCGTGCAAAGAAAAACAAATAAGAAAGTAGTGAGGTGATGCTCAAGGGTTCAATGTCCATTTAAATGTTCTTGCATACTACGGAGGCTAGTACCCATGATGGAGCTGACTAGTTTTACAAGCTTCTGCAACTTATTTCGATCTCGTGCAGTAGTGCCTTCACCCCACCCATACTAGACAGTGAAACAGCCAATCAGAATGCTCTCCATGATACATTTGTAGAAGTTTTCGAGTGTTTTATTTGACAAGCCAAAACCCCTCAAACTCCTCATGAAATAGAGCTGCTATCTTTCCTTCTTCTTAGCCGCAACAATATGTTGCATTCAGCTTAGGTCCTCAGAGATATTGACACCCAGAAATTTGAAATTGCTTACCCTCTCCACTTCTGATCACTCTATGAGGATTGGTTTGGCTCCCTTGTCTTAGCCTTTATGAAGTCCACCATCAGCTCTTTGGACTTGCTGATGTTGAGTTCAAGGTTGCTGCTGTGACACTATGCAACTAACTGGTATATCTCACTCCTGTATGCCCTCACTCACCATCTGAAATTTTCCCAAAAATGGTTGTATCATCAGCAAATTAATAGATGGCATTTGACCTATAACTAGCCACACAGTCATGGGTGTAGAGAGAGTAGGGCAATGGGCTAAGCACACATCCTTGTAGTGCACCATTGTTGATTGTCAGTGAGGTGGAGATGTTATTTCCAATCCGCACAGATTGTGGTCTTCTGGTTAGGAAGCTGAGGATGCAGTTGCAGAGAGAGGTACAGAAGCCTAGGTTCTGTAGCTTTTCAATCAGGACTGTAGGAATGATGGTATTAAATGCTGAGCTATAGTCAATAAACAGCATCCTGACATAGGTATTTGCATTATCCATGTGATCCAAGGCCATGTGCAGAGCTATTGAGAACACATCTGCTGTAGACTTATTGTGGCGATAGGCAACTTGCAGTGGGTCCAGGTCCTTCCTGAGACAGGTGTTGATTCTAGTCATGACCAACCTCTCAAAGCATTTCATCACCATAGATGTGAGCGCTACTGGAATATAGTCGTTAAGGCAGCTCACACTGCTCTTCTTGGGCACTGGTAAAATTCTTGCCCTTTTGAAGCAGGTGGGAGCTTCCAACCGTAGCAATGAGAGACTGAAGATGTCTTTGAATACCCCTGCCTGTTGGTTGGCACAGGTTTTCAGAACCTTACCAGGTACTCCATTGGCCCTGCAACCTTGTGATGGTTTACTCTCTTGAAAGACAGCCAGAAGTTGGCATCCGAGACAGAGGTCACAGGGTCACCAGATGCTGCAGGGATCCTCATAGCTGTGGTTTTATTCTCCCTGTCAAAGGAGCATGAAAGATGTTGAGCTTGTCTGGTAGTGAAACATTGCTGCCGTTCATGATGTTGGCTTTGCTTTGTAGGAAATAATAGATTGCAAACCCCGCCAGAGTTGATGTGCATCTGATATCATCTCCAAGCTATCTCAGAATTGTTTCTTGGCTCTTGAAATAGCCTTCCACAATTTATACCTGGTTTTCTTTTTTAGACCTGGGTCGCCAGACTTAAATGTCATAGATCTAGCTCTCAGAGACTACAAACTTCCTGGTTCATCCACAGCTTTTGGTTGGGGAATGTACAGTAAGTTTCATAGGCACACACTCATCCACACAGGTTTTAATGAAGTCAGTAACAACTGTGGCATGCTCATCCAGATTTGAAGATGAGTCGCTGAACACAGTCCAGTCCACTGATTTAAAGCAGTCCTGTAGGCACTCCTGTGCCTCCCTGGTCCATACCTTCTTGATCCTTACTACTGATGCTGCGGTGTAGACATGGAATAGCATGCTAGACATTCTTGATATTATAGGCAATAGACAATAGGTGCAGGAGTAGGCCCTTCGGCCCTTCGAGCCAGCACCGCCATTCACTGTGATCATGGCTGGTCATCCACAATCAGTATCCAGTTCCTGCCTTATCCCCATAACTTTTGATTCCGCTATCTTTAAGAGCTCTATCCATCTCTTTCTTGAAAGCATCCAGAGACTTGGCCTCCACAGCCTTCTGGGGCAGAGCATTCCATATATCGACCACTCTCTGGGTGAAAAAGATTTTCCTCAACTCCGTTCTAAATGGCCTACCCCTTATTCTTAAACTGTGGCCTCTGGTTCTGGACTCACCCATCAGCAGGAACGAGCTTCCTGCCTCCAGCGTGTCCAATTCCTTAATAATCTTATATATTTCAATAAGATCCCCTCTCAGCCTTCTAAATTCCAGAGTATACAAGCCCAGTCGCTCCAATCTTTCAACATATGACAGTCCCGCCATTCCGGGAATTAACCTTATGAACCTACGCTGCACTCCCTCAATAACAAGAATGTCCTTCCTCAAATTTGGAGACCAAAACTGCACACAGTTCTCCAGGTGTGGTCTCACCAGGGCCCTGTACAGCTGCAGAAGGACCTCTTTGCTCTTATACTCAATTCCCCTTGTTATGAAGGCCAGCATGCCATTAGCTTTCTTCACTGCCTGCTGTACTTGCATGCTTGCTTTCAGTGACTGATGTACAAGAACGCCTAGATCTCATTGAGCTTCCCCTTTTCCTAACTTGACTCCATTTAGATAATAATCTGCCTTCCCATTCTTACCACCAAAGTAGATAAGCTCACATTTATCCACATTAACCTGCATCTGCCATGCATCTGCCCACTCACCCAGCCTGTCCAAGTCACCCTGCATTCTCATAACATCCTCCTCACATTTCACACTGCCACTCAGCTTTGTGTCATTGGCAAATTTGCCAATGTTACTTTTAATTCCCTCATCTAAATCATTAACATATATTGTAAACAGCTGTGGTCCCAGCACTGAACCCTGCGGTACCCCACTGGTCACCACCTGCCATTGCGAAAGGGTCCCATTAATTGCTACTCTTTGTTTTCTGTCAGCCAGCCAATTTTCAATCCATGTCAGTACTCTGCCCCCAATACCATGTGCCCTAACTTTGCCCACTAATCTCCTATGTGGGACTTTATCAAAAGCTTTCTGAAAGTCCAGGAACACTACATCCACTGGCTCTCCCTTGTCCATTTTCATAGTTACATCCTCAAAAAATTCCAGAAGATTAGTCAAGCACGATTTCCCCTTCGTAAATCCATGCTGACTCAGACCAATCCTGTTGCTACTATCCAGATGTGTCGTAATTTCATCTTTTATAATTGACTCCAGCATCTTTCCCACCACCGACGTCAGGCTAACCGGTCTATAATTCCCTGTTTTCTCTCTTACTCCCTTCTCGAAGAGAGGGACAACATTAGCCACCCTCCAATCCACAGGAACTGATCCTGAATCTATAGAACATTGGAAAATGATTTCCAATGCGTCCACGATTTATAAAGCCACCTCCTTAAGTACCTTGGGATGCAGACCATCAGGTCCCGGGGACTTATCAGCCTTCAGACCCAACAGCCTATCCAACACTATTTCCTGCCTAATATAAATTTCCTTCAATTCATCCATTACCCTAGGTCCTTTGGCCACTATTACATCTGGGAGATTGTTTGTGTCTTCCCTAGTGAAGAGTGTGAGAGTGTAAGAGTGGTCCAGTGTGTTAATTCCTCTGCTATTACAGGTGATTTGTTGATAATAATTACATAGTGTTTGATTTTACCCTTGATTCATCTCTGTTTTGCTCTTCTGTTCTCTGTCAGTAAGACCTTTCTCATTAGTTCACTCTACATTCAAGCTATTCAGGAAAAAGATGTGCAAAACACTTTGATCTAGTCTGAAGCAAAGAGGGACAAAGAGAGAAAGGGAATAATTATATTGGATGTGTTCCCTAAGTAGGTAATAAATTACTCAGTATTTTGATTGAATTTACTTCTAAAACAGGAGATCTTACAATAGATAAAATTATAGAGTCCAGCAAAACACCTGCACGCTGAGAATGGACAGATATGGAACGTGTGCAGGCATCATTAGTTTAATTAGTTTATTATAACATTGCGAGCCGAAGAGCTTGTTGCTGCAATGTACTATTGTAAATGATTGACGTTTATAGCCAATTGTACCATAATAGTTGTCTTCAAAAGATAGTTTCTCTACAACAAAATGTATTTATTAACATTCATGTATCTTCATAAATTTATGAAGGAAGTATGCTGACCATAAATAATGTTGGGTAACACCAAACATGGAGCTTGGCATTTCTCTTCCAGTGACATGATTAAGTAGTAGCATTTTAATTATACTCATTCGGACTTACTTAATTGAATTACACACAAATCAAGATATGGCCTCTATCTCTAAATGACAATTAATAAGTAAAATTCATTAAGTTAGTGATTAATCGAATGTGAAACCCACTGTTAAATGGCATTTTTGCTCATCAGCTCATAGGATGCACAGTGGGAAGTGTGTGTGGAAGGTGCATTTTGATTCTCGGTACCAGCCATAAGGAACTTTACATTAACAACACTGACAGGAATACAGACTGTGGAAAAGCACTTCAGTCTCCCATTCAGCACAGACTCAGTGTATCAGTGGAAGCAGGCACCTGGGCACTCAGGTGTGCAAGTCTCTGTGTTTTAGTACAGTGTTTTATTTTTAGTTTATGCTAGGGATATGGGCTTCACAGGCTGAGCCAACATTCAGTCACCCATCCCTAATTGCCCTTGAGAAGGCAATGATGAGTTGTCAGCTTGAATAGCAGCAGTCCTGGAGTTGTGGGTTTACCCGTACTGCTGTTCGGGAGGGGTTTACAGGACTTTGACTCAGCAACTGTAAAGACACGTCAATGTATTTTCAAGTCAGGATAGTGCATGGCTTGGAGAGCAGCTTCTAAGTAATACTGTTCCTATGCTGTTGATGCCCGTGCTCAAGTTGGTAGGGGTTGTGGGTTTGGAAGACGCTGTCTAAGGAGTTCTGTGATTGAATTTTATGCTTTTGTGCATAAATCATCAGAATCAAGGTTATTTTTTGTAAATAACACTGTTGCAAACCCAAGATATTTGACACATTGGATGCACACATAACAGCATCATTCACCACGCAGACTTCTTTTAGATTGCTTGCAGATGAAACAGTGTCACATTTTGTTGCTGCAGAAACCTTTTGAAATACTCATAGGGAATGACAATTTGATGGTGATGGATGAACACTCTAAAGGGCAAAGCTCTTCCTTTGAACTTTACTTGTCACTTGGCAGTGAGGTGGGCACTGACTACATCATCAAAGCAGTGCTAGTTATTTCCCCGATGCCTCGGTTGCATGTGTGGAAGCGCCACCATGTGTGCTGCCCAGGCCAGAAGCACAAAACTGGGACCTAAGGCAAGGCATATGCACTCAGAGTGCTTGAGGGTGGGGATGGAGGTGTTGAGGGAGAGGAAGAGCTCTTGTCCATAGACCTGCCCCCAGAAATGTCTCGGGATCCACATGGCTAGCTTTTGCTCTTTGGACAAATGAATCCAGCAGCTCTGTTGATGCGAGGTGGTGCTGCCGGAGATCTATACAGCATGCACATGTACTTGGCCTCTTAGTCTGGAGAGGCTAAGATCTCCAACACATCTTAACTTCTGGATCACCCACCCTGAAATGATATGCACCACTGCATTAGGAGGCCAGTGCTCTCATCTACTCATCGAAAAGAAGCAGTATCTCCTTTCCTTGACCGTACATCTTCTTACAGAGCAACACCAAAGTTGTTTATTCACCAAAATTTTGGCAATGGAATATCTGCACTTGTGGCGTTTTGGCTTCCCTTCACATCTGCAGCTCAACATGAATCAGCCACTGAAAGCGCAAGCTATGACTGGCCTTGTCAACAAAGCTTCTTCACTTCTACCATGGTCTACCTTAGAGTCAAGCGGCAGAGTAGCTGAGCTGACAACCGGAAATCTTGTCTCATCCATAGTACCTCCTGTCAATTCCCCTAACCATTAATCCCCTGTCACTACTGTTCACCTCTTCTTCCACATTCCCTTCTGAGTCACAGATTCAGAATTAGTGCCAGAGACCTGACTGATGTGACTTTCCTCTGCTAGGTCATCCCCCCTCCCCCACCCCCAGATGATCCAAAACAATATATTTGTTATTAAGGGGAACAGCCAGAGATGTACCCTAAACTGGCTGACCATCCCCTTTCCCTCTCCTGATGGTCACCCAGTTAGTTACCTGTGTCCGGCACTTTATGTATAGCTACCTTCCTGTATCTCCTGTCAATCGAGTTCATATCCCAACATGCCAGCTGCTTTATCTCAGTGAGTCCACATCAACCATCTGTAAGTACTAATCCTACACTAAACCCATTTTATTCTCCCCACAATAACATCAGTTTCCTTCATATTCTACTAGCAATCTGCATGTTAGTGGTTACTTGTTACTTACAGTAGCCAATTCACCTACTCATCTGCATATCTTTTGAGATGTGGAAGGATGGCAGAGCACTCAGGGAAATCTGCTGCGGTTGCAGAGAGAATGTGTAAGCTTCACACAAGGGGGTACTGGAGAACAAGATCAAACTCGGGTCATTGGTATTGTGAAGCAGCAGCTCCACTAGTTGCACTACCGTGTGCATAAAGTGAATGTGGACTTAAAGCTAGCTATGTAATAGTAGCTGTGAAACTTCCATGTTATTGTAAGAAACAAGGCAGATAAAGGTGAACCAGTAGGTGTAGTTGAAAATGAATTTCCAGAAGGCATTTGATGAGGGGTCACACAACAAAACATACAGCACAAAATAAAAAAACATGGAATTGGCAAGAATAACAGAACCCCATCGCCCAGGATATGCTCTGTTCTCATTGTTACTGTCAGGAAGGAGGTACAGGAGCTTGAAGGCACACACTCAGTGATTCAGTAACAGTTTCTTCCTGTCCGTCATCTGATTTCTGAATGGGCATTGAATCCATCACTTTATTTTTATTTTTATTTTTGCACTACATAATTAACTGTTTACTTCCTGTAATTTACAGTTTCCCCCCCTCTTTTTATGTATTGCATTGAACTGTGCTACAGAGACAACAAATTTCATGACATATACCAGTAGTATCAAACTTGAATCTGATTCTGGCTCTGAGAATCTGGAAAAATAGGTTATATTCAGATCAGCAATCAGCCACATGATCAAAGTAGGCGCTTCGATAAACCTACTCTAAATAACTCAGTGAAGAACTCATCAAATGTACTGTAGTAAGTTGATGAAACAAAGATAGGTGAAGTTTTGAAGAAGATGCAAAGAGCTATACAGTATATATGTGCAAAGTAATAAAGTTAGGTTCAGTGAGTGGGCAAGAAGTTCGAAGATGGAATATAATACTATGGTGATTCAGGATCCATTTCCACTTCAACATTTCTACAGTCATCCAGGGTATTCTATGCTCTTAGTCATAGCAATTCAAGTCAAGTCAAGTCAGTTTTTATTGTCATTTCAATCATAATTGCTGGTACAGAACATAGTAAAAATGAGACAATGTTTTCCAGGACCATGGTGCTACATGAAACAATACAGAAACTACACTGAACTACGTAAGAAAAAACACAAAAACTACACTAGACTACAGACCTATCCAGGACTGCATAAAGTGCACAAAACAGTGCAGGCACTACAATAAATAATAAACAAGACAGTAGACACAGTAGAGGGTACAACAGGTTGGTGTCAGTCCAGGCTCTGGGTATTGAGGAGTCTGATGGCTTGGGGGAAAAAACTGTTACATAGTCTGGTCGTGAGAGCCCAAATGCTTCAGTGCCTTTTTCCAGATGGCAGGAGGGAGAAGAGTTTATATGAGGGGTGCATGGGGTCCTTCATAATGCTGTTTGCTTTGCGGATGCAGCGTGTGGTGTAAATGTCTGTGATAGAGAGACCCCAATGATCTTCTCAGCACATGAAGAAAGATCACTCAAGAATCATGAAGATCACTCATGAGGAAAGGCTTCTCTTGCTGAGGAAATGTGACAGAACATTTAGAGCAATTAGATTGGATTGAGAATAAATATACTTTAGAGAAGGAGGCGATGCTCAGAATTTCAGTGCGTAGAAATTATATAACTGTATTGCAGGGAGCAGAGCACTGTAGATCCAACACAGGTAAGTTGCATGCAACTTCTGGAATAGGATCACTACAGATTTGGGTCTGCTTTACATTGTGGAATGGAATACTTTCTGCATAAGCATACCCTCCCTTCCACAGAAGACCATCTCTCCAAGAGGCAATGAAAACATTTCAATTTCTCTGCGGTGTTCTAACATCATGATATAAGTATAGCTTCTGAATTCACCTATGGCACTGTAGATACGCGTGCAAAAGATTAATCAGATGATCTGTGTAATACTCAGATAACAGCAGTAATGCTGGCCAGCTGGAAAAGTAAAATTAAGTCGGGTGGTAATGAGACTATTTCTACATGCTAGAGCTGCTTTGCCTCATAGTGGGGCTCAAGGCTTCCAGCCCTGTGTGTGGGCCCATCAAAAGATGAATCAAATGGTACAAATTAACATGATGTTTGCCTTAAAAACTCAAAAGTATGCATCTCCTGGAGTTCTAAAGCACTTTAAGTGAATTTCCAGACTAGATTTTCCTTCCTGCTCATGTAAGATGTTCAATGTACCCTTTACGTAGGAGAGTTGCTCGTTAAACAAGAATTTTTTTGTAATTGGTTTTCTTCACCATTACTAACAGAGCAGAAAGAAGTCCTGTCGGGAGGTCCTCTCAGCTTAATTTTAAATGAATTCATATCAGCTTCTGCACTAACTTGAACTTTTTTGCTTGTTTAATTGTGGTTGAAGATTCTTCACACTGCAGTCTATCCCTGGTGCCCCATAATCTGTACTCAACTATAAAAGATTATAGATTATTTACAGTGATAAAGCACCTGAAATAACGTTTAAAAATCACAAGATAAATTTTGTACAGGTTCCATAATTCACATCTAACCATTTGCCTGAAAAGGGAAGTTACATGAAAACAGATTGATAGACTAAATTTCACCCGACTCCATTTCTGATATACAGAAGCTTTCACGCTCTATATTCTGAATCCCAGAGAGCTCCGAGCAAGTGGCTTGGGACAAGGTAATTGGTGTTTGAGAATTGCGTACAGCTGTGATTCTGAAAATAACTTTTTTATTAACTTCAGAAACTTCCTATTACTTCATCACTGCTTTTTTTTTGGACCCCTTTCAATCATATCAGTGACACATATGGCCTTGTCCTTTGCTCTCCTACTAATCTTGACTTGCACTTTCTGCTTTTCTGGGTCGAGATTCAGCATGGTGCAGTGTTCCCTGCTCCAGGACTAGTAGCAATGCACTGACCAACAGTGTCATGAACCTCATACTTCCTAAGAGGAGTTCAAGATAGGCTAATTGCAAGGTTGACACGAGACTGCAGTGCTGGAATTTGGAACAGCAAACAATCTGCAGCAGGAAGTGAGCGGGTCAGGCAGTATCTGTGGGAGGGAAGAAATTGTCGATTTTTTGGGTCAAAGCCCTGCATCAAGACTGAGAGTGGAGAGGGGAGATGGCCAATATGAAGAGGAGTGGGGGAGTGGCAAGAAAGATTCTGAAGCAATTGGTAGACTGAGGTGGTAAGATGACAGGCAGGTAGGGCCATATCAGGGAATTGAGCAGCAGTGGAGATGGAAGACTCTGGAAGGCGATGGATAGATGAGACTGACAGTGAGGAGAAAAAGGAAACAAAAATACAGGTGGAGTAAAGTGGTGGTTGGGAGGAGGAGAATGTGAGGATAGGACACAACTACTGGAGGGAATTAAGCAGGAACTCAAAGCATTACCTGAAATGAATACTTTAATTAACAAAGGAGGTAAGAATGGGAACTGTAAGGATAGAGCTGAAGGACTGTTGGGGGAGCCTGTGTATGAAGTGAGAGCTTTGTCAGTTCTGCAAGCTGCCACAGGATCCCATCACCAGCCACATCTTGGCCTCCCCATCCCTTTCCGCCTTCCCTCACAGTAAATGAAACACTTGTCTTTGCATCTCCTTCCTCACCACCATTACGAGACCTAAACAGCCCTTCCAGGTGAGTCAAAGATGCACCTCCTCTAACCTTGACTGCAGCCTTTGGTGAGGCCAGGCGCTGATTCAAGAAACCATTTCACAGAATACTTATACTCAGTTTGCAATGGCCATCCTAAGCTCCCAGTTGCAGACAATTTCAACTTCCCTTCTCAATCCTCGTCCATCTCTACTACCAGGATGAAGCCCAATACAAGTTGCAGAAGCAACACTTAGTATTCTGGCTGGTATAAGTAATGAATTTTCCACTTTTAAGTAACCCCTCTCCTTGTACTTTTTTACCCAAACCCCAACTTTCCCCTTCCTTCTGATCCTCTGGTCCCATTTTGTCCACTTTCCCACCAGCTCCCAACCTCTTTCACCCATCGCCTTCCCTCTCGTGACTCTAAACCATTTCACACATAGGTTTACAATCTCCCACTTCTGTCTGGTTTCAATTACTGTTCTCCTCTCCTGTGATTGTTCCCATTCTCATTTCACCTTCTTTACTGGTACACTTGGTGAACCAGCCTATCTCCCTCCAGCAATGTCATCTATCTTCACATGCTTTCCTTCCCCCCCTAACTTCTTGCCTCATCTGTAGTCATTTCTTTATCCTCCCTTTTTTCCTGTCTTCTTCTATCATTCACCTGCGTTCCAACTTCACTACCCTACCTCATACCATCTGCCTGTCCTCTCACACCCTTCCTCAGTTCACCAATCGCCCTAAAATCCCTTATCACCTCTCCTCTTTATAGTGGCCATCTCACCTCTCCACTCTCAGCCTGATGCAAGATTTCGACTCAAAACATCAACAATTTTGTTCTTCCCACCGATAGCACATTATCAACTAAGTTTCTCCAGCACACTGTTGCTCTGATAAAAAGGTCACTTGAATTGTAGTGTGCTGTCAGCATTCTTTCACTTTAATGGTGAAGTTCCAAAGAGGAAATCTCTATTGTTGATACTTTGTGGGTGTGTGTGTGTGCACACGTGCGTAGTGTTTGTGTTGGAGGATGTGTGGTGGTGATCATGGAGAGTGAAAGAGTTATGAGAATTTTTAGAGCATGTGAAGAGCCCTTTGGTCCATTCAGGCCAAGTTGGCTCCCTGAAGAACGTTCTGTTCAGATCCATTCTCTTGCATTGTACCTTAAGTGTCAATGGAATTCCCTTTTTGGAAGGTCTGCATTGACGCTACTTTCACTACCCACTTGGACAGTGAGTTCCACCTGGTGTTTTAAAGAAATTTCCTAGGTTACAACAGGATAGCATAGGATGCAGAGCTGGGCTGAGAAGTGGCAGATGGAGTTCAATCTGGGAAAGTGAGAAATGATACACTTTGGAAAGTTGAACTTGAAGATAAAGATCAAGGATAATGGCATGATTCTTTGCAGTATGGAGGAACAGGGGGATCTTGGTGCCCATGTCCATAGATTCCTCATAGGATCATTAAGAAGGTGTATGGTGTATTAGCCTTTGTTATTCAGAGCATTGAGTTGATGAGCCACAGGTAATGTTGACCACAAGTGAAGTATTTTGTTCAGTTCTGGTCCCCTTATTATTGGAAAGATTTGGAAGCTTTAGGGAGGATGCAGAAGGACTTGCCAGGATGCTGCCTGGATTAGAGAGCACATCTTATCGGTGAAGGTGGAGAAGGCTCTGGCTTTTCTCTTTTGAATGAAGGAAGATAGAGATGTATATAATCAGAGGCATGGATAGCGTGGACAGCCAGCATCTTTTTCCTAGGGTGATGCTGACTAATACAAGAGGATATCATTTTAAGATGATTGGAAAAAAGTCTCGGGGATATCAGAGGTAGTTTATTTTATGCAGAGAGAAGTAAATGCATGGAATGCACTGCTGCTGGGGGTGGTGGTAGAGGCAGATCCATTAGGAACATTTAAGAAACTCTTAGGGCTGGAGGGCTATGTGGGAGGGAGGTGATAGATTAAAAAGTCGACATAGCATTATGGGTCAAAAAGGCCTGTACTCTGCTGCACTGTTCTATGTTCTACATTACTCATGTGTTTTTGGCCGGCACATGAAACCCGTATCCCCACTTTCTTGAATTATCTGCTATTGAGAGTAACTTTCTTCTTCTCTCCATCTAAACCAGGGGTCAGCAACCTTTTTGCCTCTGTGGTCCAGATCGTGTATTAATGAGCAGACGGTGGGCCAAATAAATGCCATAAAAATCTTGAAATGTGGGAATTATCCATTTAAATACATCTAGTTACGTTTTGCCTCAAATTAAGACCATAAGACCATAAGACAAAGGAACAGAAGTCGGCCATTCAGTCCATCAAGTCTGCTCCGCCATTTTATCATGAGCTGATCCATTCTCCCATTTAGTCCCACTCCCCCGCCTTCTCACCATAACCTTTGATGCCCTGGCTACTCAGATACCTATCAATCTCTGCCTTAAATACACCCAATGACTTGACCTCCACTGCTGCCCGTGGTAACAAATTCCACAGATTCACCACCCTCTGGCTAAAAAAATTTCTTCGCATCTCTGTTCTGAATGGACACCCTTCAATCCTTAAGTCATGCCCTCTCGTACTAGACTCCCCCACCATGGGAAACAACTTTGCCACATCCAGTCTGTCCATGCCTTTCAACATTCGAAATGTTTCTATAAGGTTCCCCTTCTTTCTTCTAAACTCCAAGGAATACAGTCCAAGAGCCGACAAATGTTCCTCATATGTTAACCCTCTCATTCCCGGAATCATTCTAGTGAATCTTCTCTGAATCCTCTCCAACATCAGCACATCCTTTCTTAAATAAGGAGACCAAAACTGCACACAGTACTCCAAGTGAGGTCTCACCAGCGCCTTATAGAGCCTCAACATCATATTCCTGCTCCTATACTCTATTCCTCTAAAAATGAGTGCCAATATTGCATTTGCCTTCTTCACCATCGACTCAACCTGGAGGTTAACCTTAAGGGTATCCTGTACGAGGATTCCCAAGTCCCGTTGCACCTCAGAACTTTGAATTCTCTCCCCATTTAAATAATAGTCTGCCTGTTTACTTCTTCTACCAAAGTGCATAACCATACACTTTCCAACATTGTATTTCATTTGCCACTTCTTTGCCCATTCTCCCAATCTAGCCAAGTCTCTCTGCAGACTCTGTTTCCTCAGCACTACCAGCCCCTCCACCTATCTTTGCTTCATCAGCATGCTTAGCCACAAAGCCATCTATTCCATAATCCAAATCGTTGATGTACAACGTAAAAAGAAGCGGCCCCAACATGGACCCCTGTGGAAAACCACTGGTAAACGGCTGCCAACCAGAATGGGAACCCTTTATTCCCACTCTCTGTTTATGCCAATCAGCCGATGCTCTATCCACGTATGTAACTTCCCCGTAATTCCATGGGCTCTTATCTTGTTTAGCAGCCTCATATGCGGCACCTTGTCAAAGGCCTTCTGAAAACCCAAATACACAACATCTACTGCATCTCCCTTGTCTAGCGTACTTGGAATTTCCTCAAAAAATTGTTATAGGTTTGTCAGGCAGGATTTTCCTTTAAGGAAACCATGATGCTGAGTTCTGCCTATCTTGTCATATACCTCCAGGTACTCAGTAACCTTATCTTTGACAATCGACTGCAACAACTTCCCAATCACCAATGTCAAGCTAACAGGTCTATAATTTCTTCTTTGCTTCCTTGCCCCCTTCTTAAATAGTAGAGTGACATTTGCAATCTTCCAGTCCTCTGGAACCAAGCCAGAATCTGTTGACTTTTAGAAGATCATTGCTAATGCCTCCGCAATCTCCACAGCTACTTCCTTCAGAACACGAGGGTGCATTCCATCAGGTCCGGGAGATTTATCTACCCTTAGTCTATTCAGCTTCCTGAGTACTTTCTCTGTCATAAGTGTGACTGCGTGTACTTCTCTTCCCTGACACCTTTGAGTGTCCGGTATACTGCTGATGTCTTCCTCAGTGAAGACTGATGCAAAATACTCGTTCAGTTCCTCTGCCATCTCCTTATCTCCCATTGCAATTTCCCCAGCATCATTTTCTATCGGTCCTATATCTACTGTCACCTGTCTTTTACTCTTTATATACTTGAAAAAGCTTTTAGTATCCTCTTTGATAATATTTGCTAGCTTCCTTTCATAATTCATCTTTTCCCTCTTAATGACCTTCTTAGTTTCCTTTTGTAAGCTTTTAAAAACTTCTCAATCCTCTGTCTTCCCACTAATTTGTGCTTCCTTGTATGCCCTCTCCTTTGCTTTAACTTTGACTTTGACTTCTCTTGTCAACCACGGTTGCATCCTTTTTCCATTTGAAAATTTCTACTTTTTTGGAATATATCTGTTTTGCACCTTCCTCACTTCTCACATAAACTCCAGCCACTGCTGACTCTGCCATCCTTCCCGCTAGTGTCCCTTTCCAGTCAACTTTGGCTAGTTCCTCTCTCATGCCACTGTAATTTCCCTAACTTCACTGAAATACCGACACATCGGATTTTGGCTTTTTCTCAAATTTCACAGTGAACTCAATCATGTTATGATCACCGTCTCCTAAGGGTTCCTTCACCTCAATCTCTCTAATCACTTCTGGTTCATTACACAATACCCAATCCAGTACAGCCGATCCCCTTGTTTGCTCAACAACAAGCTGTTCTAAAAAGCCATCTTGTAGACATTTTACAAATTCTCTCTCTTGAGATCCAGTTCTGGGGT
The DNA here is from genome assembly GCF_030028105.1 of Mobula birostris. NCBI lineage: Eukaryota > Metazoa > Chordata > Chondrichthyes > Myliobatiformes > Myliobatidae > Mobula > Mobula birostris. The sequence continues at coordinate 91,539,731 of NC_092381.1, forward strand.
CTAATTTTCCCAATCCACTCGCATGTTAAAATCCCCCACAATTATCACAATTGCCCTTCTGACAAGCCTTTTCTATTTCTTGTTGTAATTTGTAGTCCACGTCACTGCAGCTGTTAGAAGGCTTGTATATATCTGCCATCAGGGTCCTTTTACCCCTGCGATTTCTTAGCTCAGCCCATAAAGATTCTGTACCTTCCGATCCTATGTCACCTCTTTCTAATGATTTAATATCATTTCTTACCAATAAAGCCACGCCTCCACCTCTGCCTACCTTCCTATCCTTCCGATACACCGTGTATCCTTGGACGTTCAGCTCCCAGAGACATGCATCCTTTAGCCACGTCTCAGTGATGGCCACAATATCATACCTGCCGATCTGTAGCTGTACGACAAGATCATCCACTTTATTCTTTATGCTGCATGCATTTAAGTATAATACCTTAAGTCCAGTATTTGGTACTTCTTGCTTTGATTCCTCTGCAACTTTATTGCACATCATCTGCCTGTCCTTCCTGACATCCTTACTGTTCACTATCTTGGTTGCCTACCCCTGATATACACCATTCCCATCTAATTTTTGTCCATTTCTGTCAAACCTTCTTTCAATTTCAGTTGCTCCAAAGAGAACAATCCCAGCTCCTACTGTTTAATCTTACTACTGAAATTTCTCTTCCCTCTGGCAGAGCCCCTCTGTCAGACCATTATTTCTTCTTAGAATGTGGACAAGTAATGTAGTCTCCAGTTGTGCTGAATCCAGTGTTTGATAATTGTTCAACCCAACCTTCCTATTTTAATAGTCTGCATATCTAATTTTCCATTCCACTTGCTTTTCGAATTGCTTTCTTCATGACTCTGTCATCTTCATGTATATCCAGATTCCTCTATTCCTGGATACTCTTCAGAGCAGTACTACACATTCTATACCATGTCTCTTATTCTGCATGAATGTATCACTTCACCCTCCAAAATATAAACCTTTCTGTGTTAAAATAGTGCAATTTGTCGATTCTATTTATTTATTTGTTTGTTTACTTATTTATTAGGATACAGAGTGGAAGAAGCCCTTTTGGCCGCCCTTTGAGCCGTGCCACCCAGCAATCCCCTGATTTAGTCCCAGCCTAATCATGGGACAATTTACAACCACTAATTAACCTACCAACCGGTACATCTTTGGACTGTGGGAGGAAACCGGAGCACCCAGAAGAAGGCCACATGGTCACGGGGAGAACATACAAACTCCTTAAAGGTGGCGGCTGAATTGTGGATTATTATTTTGCAATTCATATACTTTGGGGGAGAAAGATTGTCTATTTCATGCTTCCATTGGATCCTGCAACCTTCTCAGTTTCTTTCTTCGATGACTAATCTATGCTTTTGTTGTTTTTAGCTTTTCAAGTATTCTTGTGTTTCACTGCCAAATCTAATCATAATCTTCAGAGAAGAGAAAATCTGCAGATGCTGGAAATCCAAGCAACACACACAAAATGATGGAGGAACTCATCAGGCCAGGCAACATCTATAGAAAAAAGTACAGCCGACCTTTCAGGCTAAGACCCTTCAGCCCAAAATGTCGACTGTACTTTTGTCTATAGATACTACCTGGCCCGCTGAGTTCCTCCAGCATTTTGTGTATGTCGCTAATCCTAACCCTTATGGAGTTCAGTGAAATCATATCTTATTTTGTACCAGCAGATCTTTAGCCTTGCATACCTTGCTTAATCTTCTAAAATTTTCAGGAGAAACTTCATATTTCTTTATAATTCCCATTTTCCAATATTATGTATGTACAAACCATAATATTTCCATCCGCTCTGCCATATGCTATGTATTTTAATGCTTTCTAATTTAAATGACCATTGATCTTATTCTGTTAATCTAATTTGTATATTGTAATTTATTTATTTATTTTATTATTGTTGTTATTACAATTATTATTTTGTTTTGTTTTTTTTCTTATGTTATGTATCACATTGAACTGCTGCTGCTAAGTTAACAAACTTCACGATACATGCTGGTGATAATAAACCTGATTCTGATTCTGATAATCAAAAATTTTGGCTCTCAACATACACCTTATCAGATAGTGAACAAACGTCTGTGCAAGGGGAAGGCTATAGAAGTTCCCATTTATTTTATAATAATGTAAACAAGTCTTTGACAATGCAACAAAAGGAGGGAAAATAAGCTGATGGGAAAGGATACTGCCAATCTCAGAGCACCATTATACTTGTTGAAAGGTCATGACATTATAGAAGCATCTGGAGATATTTGGGGAGATAAAAGGCAGAAGTTATTAACACCTTCCTGTTCACAATCAGGTCTTGTGTTTTTTTCATTGATTTATGAATAATGATGTTTGAAAATTTGTATTCCATAGAAGAAAATTATTCCAATCTTAGCGATATTGAGACATTGAATTAAGATAAATGCAGAAATAATTGCCATTAGTGTATACTTCTGGGCAGGGTGAAACTACTTTGATCTTCACAACATTGAAATGAACGAATCCTTTTTTCCAATTGCTATAGCTCACTGCTATGAATGTTCTGGCGTGTCAGTAGTGGAGACAACTTGATTCCTTGGTAGTAAATGCATTGGCCGAACTGTCTTTTTGTGGGCACTGGTTACAGCCAAATTCCAGGCATTCCAGTGCCAGTGACAAGGGCAGAGGGCACAATGTGAGCCAATAGACATGGGTTCTGGAGGTATTGCTGGCAGCTACCTCTGCAAAATCTACCTCTCCTCTGCATTACAGAGGCTGCAAAGAGAAGAGCCATCAGGACTGTCACAGAGGATGCTGAGTAGGCCTTCAGATGGCTATGGGTCAAGAGGTGTGACCTGTGGATCAATGCTGCTATGACACAAGCCGGGGTCTGATCAACCCTGGCTGTGCTGAATGAGCAAGGGTGTCTGATACTGAAAGACCCGAAACACTTGATGACCCCTGGTTACATCACTGATGATGTGTCCCAGCGCATCCTAGGATGTACCTCAGCCCTCAGCATCATAGATTGGGTGGTCCTCCACATTATTTGGCAATCAGTAGAAGATACATGAATGATTTTAGTTTCAACAATTTTCTTTTCTGAAGGCATCCCACAGGATCACTGGCACAGGGTGCAAAATCACCAAACAATATAGTTTTGATCTATACAGCTGAATCCTTTCCCAAGTGTAAAGCAAGTACAAGTGTACTGATGATGATTATGAGGACATGCTGTCTCCTTTTATTGTCATTTAGTAATGCATGCATTAAGAAATGATAAAATGTTTTTCCAGAATTATATCATGAAAACACATGACAAACCAACTTAAAAACTAACAAAAACCACATAATTATAACAAATAGTTACAACAGTGCAAAGCAATACCATAATTTGGTAAGGACAAACCATGACACAGTAAAAGTCTCAAAGTCTCTCAAAAGTCCTATCATCTCACGTAGATGGTAAATCTCCAGCACCGATGCAGCATCCTGGAAGCATTCGACTACAGTCCGACTCCGAGTCCCTCCGAAAAACTCCGCGCCACCGACCACCTTGCGACACCGAACACCGAGCACCATCTCTGCCGAGCGCTTCGACCCCGGCCTCGGCAACAGGCGATACGCAAAGCCAAGGATTTGGAGCCTTCCCCTTCGGAGATTCTCAATCGCACAGTAGCAACGACGGTTAAACAGGCATTTCAGAAGTTACTCCAGATGTTCCTCTGAGCTTCTCACAGCTGTCTCTATCAAATCTGGATTGTGCACGGCACTCCTAGTTACACATACCGATATCATTCGGAACGGCCGCACACGTTGCGTCGCACTGCCATCTCCTCCTCCCTCCTGGTGGTACTGATGGAAGTGACCAAAAGAGTGGATGCTTGGAGGCCGGTGCTAGGTTTTCAGCACTCTTAAAAAGTAAACATTCTTTGAAACTGCTCAAAAAGTTGAATAATGAAATCAATTATTAAAAGATTAACTTTCACTATCTGGGCTAAAGCTCCCAGGGATTTAATAGCTGATTTCTGTTTGTTCTTCCTTTGCAAAAGGAAGAGAAGTTTACTTTCAAATCCTTATATCTCTGAGAGTTTTGGTCAGTTTATTAGATCAAATCTCTATTTAACAAGTTAAACTAGGTACATTCTGATACACTTGCTGACCAAGCTGCAGTAAATCTATAAAACTTGATTCCAAACAGACTAGAAGCTGCAAATTATGAATTATTTAGCTAGACATTAACACACAGTTAAAAATATATGGCAATGTGGACAAGTATTGCAATGGAAACCGAAATGGTGACATGATAGATGGACACCATCACCAGATGTGGAGTTGCATATGGTCCAGATGAATATTCCACTGGAAACCGATTGATGCCCTCTGCACTGCAGTAGATGTTATTTGTATGAATCTAAGTAAGACACTTAACAAAATCCTGCATGGAAACCATAAGGTATAGGAGCAGAATTAAGCCATTTGTCCCATAACTCTGCTTCGGCATTTCATCATGGCTGATCTATTTCCTTCTTAGCCCCAATCTCCTGTCTTCTTCCCATATCCCTTCATGCCTTGATTAATCTATCAACATCTGCCTTAAATATACCCAATCACGTGGCCTCCACAGCCACCTGTGGTAATGAATTCCACAGATTCACCACTCTCTGGCTAACAAAATTCTTCCTTATCTCCGTTCTAGGTGGACTGCGCCCTATGAGAAAGTGGGAGATTAAGGCATATAGGGTCTAAGATGAACTAGCTTATTGGATCCAAAATTGGCTTGGTGAAAGGAGGCTAATGATGGTTGAAAGTCTGTAACTAGTGTTGCACTGCAGAGATCAGTGCTGGTACACTTTTTGGCTGATGTAAATTAATAACGGATTTCAATTTAGGAAGATTGATTTGTAAGTTTGCAGATGACAATAAGATTGGTGGTGTTACAGATTGTGAAGAAGGTTGTCTAAGGCTGCAGCAGGTTATAGATCAGACGGAATGTTGGGAAGAACATTGACAAATGGAATTTAATGCCAACAACTGCAATGTGATGTATCTTGGGATGTAATGTGAGATAGGACATACACAGTAAATGGTAGGGAGCCAGGCCGTTCAAGACCATAGTCACCCTGAAAGTGGCAACATGAGTAGATACGAAGTTAAATAAGGAATATGGCATGTTTGCCTTCGTAGATCAGGACAGAGCATATCAAAATTGTGATATTATGTTGCAACCTTATGAACTACCATTTAGACAACACTTGGAGTATTGTATACAGTTCACTATAGGAAGGAGGTGCAGAGGAAATTCACCAGGATGTTGCCTGATTTGCAAGGTTTTAGTTATGGGGAGAAAGGATTTGTTTTACCTGGAATGAAATCAGGCAAGAGGTAGAAAAAAATATAGGAGTTATGTGCAGGAGGCAGAGTATCAGTTCATGGGAAATTAGACATCTTAAATTGCTCATTATAGTGGATAAGCACTTTTTCACCTTATGCCTTTCAATCAATTTTACCTACAAACTATTGACAACTGATGATGAACTTGCACCAATAGATTTTTAGAATTACCTGAATCTTGACTATGTTCTGTCTCTATCAGAAACAAGTTATTTATAAAGTATATGGTTTGGCCATTAGTTGTAGCATACAGATTCAGTCTCAGTATCTGAACTGGATACTTACACTGAATGTCAAGATAACCTTTCATCTTTTAATAGCAATGACTATTGAACTAGTATGTCAGGCGAAATTTGAGCAAGAAATGTAGTTCTTTCTCCAGTGAGTTTGCTTCATTTGTTTTATCAGGGATATATGATCTTTCAATTCCAACAATGGAAAAAGGAGTTATTTCAGTTTAGTGACTTATCTAAAATATAGATACCCTAAGAACCCACAGAATTGTCAGCTTGATCCATCAGGGACTGAAATGAGAAACTTCTTCACTCAAGGGAAGATAAATCTCTGTAATTCTCTACCCTACAGAGTTGTAGATACTAAGTAATTCTTGCATTCAAGACAGGTTTATCTCTGGAAATTAAAGGAATTACAGGATATGGGAATGATGCAGGGAAAAGTGATATTGTTGAATGGTGGTTTAGGCTCAAGGGTCCGAAAGACCTGCTCCTGCTTCTAATTCTTATGTTCTTGTGTTACACATGCAGTGTTGCTCCTTGAGAGCTGCAACCCAACTCAGTGTAATCTCACAGTTTTTACTTCCTGACCAGTGCAATCAAATTAAGGATATTTGGAAATGTTCCAGTTATTGGAAAATCTTTGCCATATTTCCATCTGTAACTTTAAGACTGAAGGATTGGGGTTTCTGATGGTGAAGCTGCCCTCAGAAACCCTAAGTTGCTAAGGGGTTTTAACATGAAAAGGCTTTCATACTCTTTACTGTCAGCTGTACATTTTCATAGTCAGAGGTGCTTGAGATAGGAAGCGTGCACTTTTCACTTGGTGACCTGTCAAGTTCCAGACAGTAAGTGAACTATTTCCATGCTGAGTTCTGTACTCAGCTCTTCCCACATTGCTTCAGCTTCATTCTGCCAATCTTTACTAGGTAAAGATTTTTCATTACACTGGAGGGATGATCAACACTGTGGTACAAAAGTGGGAATAGTATTTCTTTTGATAAACCATAGGTGTCCTTTCAGTTCTCTGCCTGCATCAATTTACTATCACCTGAAGTGCACTGAAATATAACTGAATCTTTCTCTTTCTGATAATTGTACAATTATCTCAGGAATGAAGCATAAGATCAATCAATCAAATTGGTTGCATAAAATTTGATGTCAACGTGATGTGTTGCCTGCATTGCTATCACTCGTACAAAATTCATGCTCTCTGAATACTGATCGATTTTCTAGAAGTGTATGATTGGAATTATAACCTTCTTTTTGGCTGTGTGTTAAATGCGGAGAATATAGAAATGCCCAAAAGTCAAACCTGCAAAGACACTGTGCACTTTGAAATGAAGCCATGCAGTGGTTTTGAACACCGATTCCAAATGAATCCAGTCTAATGAAGGATCATTGACCTGAAATACTATGTCCTTTTCTTTCCATATGTTACCACCTGACCTGCTAAGTTTTTTGTATTTCAGATTTCCAGCAACTGTGGTTCTTTTATGCTTTCCAAAATTTTCATCTCAGTTTTGTGGAGTGGAGAAATTGATTGGCAAAACATACAATACCTTAGATTAAGAGAGAATAAAGTGCCAAATCACTGATCTTTAGACATTAAAAAATTTAAGACAACTGGTTAGATCTTCATTGTGAACCACTGAAGACATATCTCCTAGGCATGTCTTTCATAAGATTGTCTGCCAAGCTGACTGAGAGGATAAAAACATGGCACACAAAAGAAAGGACGTATGTAAGATCACCCACCTTGGTGCATATTGTATAAAAAGGTAAGGTATTTATTAACTGCTGAGACATCAGGAAGTGTTAATAGCCAAGGAATTGTGGTTGTGCTTGTGCACAAGGCAATGCAGACCATCATGCAAGTTCAGTAAGCAATTAGGAGGGAAATAGAATGTTAGTTTTTGCTAGAAAAAGTTTTGATTACAGGCGTAAGGAAGCATCATTGCAAACATACTTCCTTGGCAAGGATATACTTGCTACTGAATGAGTGTAGTGAAGATTCAATGGGGCATTTGCCGCATGAGCATGATGGAGTAAACTGGGACTGTAGTCCTTAGTTGATGATTTGAGATCTCATCAAAACTTTCAAAATTCTTTAAGGAGTTGACATCTTAAATGCAGGGTGATGAATGTTTACCTCATCTTGATAGGGCACTATTTGAGAATAAGGAGTAGGCTGGCTAAGATTGAGGTGAAGAGAAATTTCTACAGCCAGAGGATAATGAAACTTGGGATTTCTCTACCCTATAAACCTATGGAAGATATGTATTTAGTGACTGAAGGGATATGGAGATGATACTGGAAATGGCACTGAGATAGAAGATCAGCCATGATTCTGATAAATGGCGGAGCATGCTTGCAGGCCAAATAGCCCACTCCTGCTCATATTTCTTACTTTCTTTACTCCAGTTCTATTTTCATCTTTCTTCAGTAACTAATGTAATGTCATTGCTATTATTCCAAGATCTGGCAAAAAATCCAGCATTGTGCTGTACCATGTCAAGGAATGCCAAGGTTCCACAATGTTTTCATGCCTTCATCATTGCTACTACTTTTTAGTGTTTGCAATCTATTTTCATCTGTTTCATACCCAAGGTAACTTCTACTTTGTATAAACACTAACATCTTTTTTCATGCTTTATGTCCATGAAGTCACTTACTTAAACATTTTCTTCTTCAGTACTCATGGCTATTTGTACTTTATCTTGATCACATTACTCATCATCTCTATCTTATGGCATCTAAGCCTTTGTAGTTTGGGGAAACTTCAATGATAATTTCATTCCATAAGCTTGTTTTGTGTTCGAGTGATAATTCATCGCATGACTGAATTTGTTTGTCAATTAAGTCACAATCCTGTTACATCATAAGAAGCTGCTAAAGTTGTAGCATCAAAACAAGTCCTTACTTCTCCTTCCTAGTTTGAAATATATAGTTTTCCACAATTTCATACACCTCACGATTGAAACATGCAATATCGTACTACTTTGTTAAACAAAAGATTCTTTTAGCATTCCATTATGTAAAATAAAAATTCCACTTTGTATTGTGTGTCACAGAACCCACATCAATTTCAAAAACATGACTTCCATGTGGTTATCATCATTCTGTGCTGGAATATTCTTGCCATCAGTCTCCATTCTGTTTGTTGCTCTAAAAGAAATTCTGTATGTTTTATGGATGATCTAAAAGCCTTATGAAATCATTTACAAAAATTTTTCCAATATAGACCACTTGAATCTGAGTATCTCTCTTACATAGATTGCCACAATTTAGATCAAACTACACAATATATTGTTATTTCTTCTGTGCTTCTGTATGATTATCATGGTTTGAACCTGCTCAAAGAGTTGAAATGTTAGTGAAACACAAAAAGCTGGAAGAACTTAATTGGTTAGGCAGTATCTATAGAGGGAAATGGACAGTCAACGTTTTGGTCAAGATCCTTAATCCGGATTGAGTCACTGAGCTCTTCCAAATTTTATGCATTGCTCTCAATTCCAGCATCTGTAGTCTCTTGTGTCTCCTTAAGGCAAGGCAAGTAGTTACCAGCTCTAGAATCAGCTCCATGAATTCACCTTACTCTCACCTTCATTTAAAGGCTTAATTTTGTTTAGTTGTCCTATCAGTACATGTTATTGCTCTTCCATCCTTATTGCCAGTTTGTAAGGTGCATTCACAATGTTTCTGTCCTGGACAGTTCAACAAAAATGGAGAAATACAAAGACACACTTTGTGTGTTTGATTTGAATAGACCACTACACATGCAACTTGTTTGTTCAACTTTAACTACTAAGAACAAGGAACATAACCCAGTTTCAGTCCTCAAACAAATCTGGATAAACATGGTGTGTGGAAGAAAACATGTGGGCAACCCTTGATATTATTCTTCTACTTCACACACCAATTAGAAAAGTCGACCTCAATGAGGTATAGCTATTATTGTTCTGAATTGCATTTGTATTTAGGTACAGTCTGAATGGTTCTGTGCCTCTCGTGGAAACTCTGTTGTAACCATAACCATCATAATGTCAGGTGAACATTCTTTTTCAACTGATTGATAAATGTGTTTTCTTCTGGTTGTCCAGGTCTTTGAGATCAGACTGAGAAAAGGGTTAGAAACAATTAAACTGTTTGCTACTTTACTACATAGTAAAATAATAACAGTTTTACCCGTTTACTGCTGGTTCACCTCATTAACCCTGGACAGCCATTTTAACAAGTAATCTTGGCAAAAACTGCTCAATTTGTGATGTCTGGCAACCTCCCAATGGTGGATGTGCAGAGACACTCCCTGTTCTGTTTTGTGACCCTTGCAAAGTCTTAATTTAAAAATCTTTACAGTGTTAATGGGCTATTGATGGGACAGCAGGATCCATGGGCTTTCTTTAGTGTGTTGGCAATGTGCTGTTAACGGTGCCTGAGCCCTGCTGATTCTGTTTGTACAGTGCATTTGAGCTGTACAGAATCTTTTAAGCATGATGTTATTCATTTCAAACAGTATGTGGTGACTGCACAAGCTCAGATCATCATCTCTAGCATCACTGCTCTCTTCACATTTTCAGACAATTCAGTGGAAACTACTGAAACAAATCCCAGCGGTGTTGTTCCTCAGAGATAAACCTCAGCACTGAATATATCCAGTTCATCTGTATTTAAATTTCAAGTGGGCTGGGTAAAATTTTATTGCAGCCAGATGCTCTAATCCACCCTGGGAATATAAATTACTGCCTCAGACCTTAAAGAGTAACCGAAGTGGGCTCCTCTATTCCAGGAGCTTTCAACTATTCCACTTGAATCATTGTGCTTCAAGAATATCTTCAGGCATGCATATTGCTCTATGCAATCCAGTCTACCCTTTCCATTCCCCATCTCCTTGAAAGTCACATTCACTACTGGGTTGTTTTATCTCACCAAGTTGATAGTATGACATTAAATTTTTGATCTATAAAGGCCTTACCCTTCAAATCATGGGAGATTCTGCATATAAATGGATAAATTTATCAACTAGCATCAGGAAGAACAGATTGTTACAAAAAGCTCAAGAACGGAAACCTTCCCTAATCCTTGAGCTAACTAGTTTAAGTTAGGGTGATTCTTAAGTTATTAGGCACACTGGTTTCAGGAATATTGTTTTGACTATACTGCCAGCATCTCAAGAAGCAATAAAAATAAATCAAATTTTTAAGTAAATTTATTTTCAATGTGCATATATATCACCATATACAACCCCAAGATTCCTTTTCTTGCGAGTATACTCAATAAATCCAATAACGATAATAGAATCAATAAAAGAATGCATCAACAGGGTGGACAACTAGTGTGCAAAGGGCAAATTATGCAAATACAAAAGAAAAAATAGAAATATTAATAATAATAAATAAATAAACAATGAATATCGCAAACGTGAGATGAAGAGTCCTTGAAAGTGAGTCAATAGGTTATGGAAACAGTTCAGTGATGGAGTGAATAAAGTTGGGTGAACTTTACCCTTTGGTTCAAGAGCCTCACGATTGAATGATAATAACTGTTGCTGAACCTGTTGGTGTGAGTCTTGATGGCAGCAGTGATAAAAAAGCATGGCCCGGGTGGGGGGAGTCCCTGATGATGGATGTTGTTTTCCTGTGACAGCGTTTTCTGTTGAACTGCTGAATGGTGGGAAGGGCTGTACCTGTGATAGACTGGGCCGTACCCACTAATTCTTATACGATCTTCCATTGAAGGATATTGGTGTTTCCATACTTGGCAGTGATGCAGCCAGTCAATACCACACATCTATCGAAGCTTGTCAAAAGTTTAGATGACTTGCTCAATCTTCACAAACTCCTAAGGAAGCAAAGGCGCTGCCGTGCTTTATTCGTAATTGCACTTATGTGCTGGGCCCAGTTCAGGTCCTCTGAAATGATAACACTGAAGAATGTAAAGATACTGATCCTCTCCACCTCTGATCACCAATGAGGACTGGCTCAGGGACCTCTGCTTTCATCCTCCTGAAGTCAGTAATCATCTCCTTGGTCTTGCTGACATTGAGTGAGAGATTGCTGTTGTGGCGCCGCTCAGCCAGATTTCCAGTCTCCCTCCTAGATGCTGATTGATCACCACATTTGATTCGGCCAACAATGGTGTCAGCATACAAAGTCCTGTTGTATTTCAGGTTTACACTGCAGAATACTGTTCAAGGGGAATGTTGATAATAAAGGAATGCTAAACTGTTTGATGTACTTCCTATAAATGAAATTTTAAACTGCTACCTTTTCCAAACCTATTCTATCACTTTCAAATATATGGAGAGAGGAGCGGACTTAATGATACTAATGCTCCTATTTGACGTGACACAAAAACCCATGTCCTTTTCTTTAGTTTGGTTGATTAGTATTGTTTAGATTAGTTTTTATTTTGGGGTACTTTGTTTTTTTTTTCTTTTCTTTTTCTATGCTACTTCTGCATTTTTTTTCTTATATTATATTCGTATTCTGTAAGATTTTGGGAGGTTTAATATCCATGTGTTAACTGAGTTTATATTTATATATGCTAATTATTAACAATGAAATCCCAATAGCTTTGTATTAATACTATGTTATGTTTAACATTTTGATATTAATAAAAAGATTGGAAAAGAAAGAAATTTTACACTGCTTCTGTTATCGTCTTTTGCAGGAATGGTGAACTTCAGTGAAGTGGCAGGGTATCCGATGGTACAGCATTGGAAGCTGAAATCAACCCAATACCGTGTAAAGCTCAACCAACGCACACTTTCTACAGGTAAGCAGCATCACTGCTGGACCTCATTGTCACATATAGTAAATGGGTAACCTTCCATTCCTCCCGTGAGCTATGTCATTTTCCTTTTCCCAAAATTTGTATTGTCAGGATCTTATCATGAGATGATGTAAAGTTGAATATGCCACACTGATAAAGGTGCCATTTTGAAACTAGGATATGAAATTGAAGCCTGATTTAACCTGTGAAAGATGCAGTGGCATTTTCTCGAAGCAGTAGGGAAGTCTTCTGAGAGCTGAGCCAAGACCTAATCTTTCAACCAGCATCACTTGAGATAGATCACCTGGTTCCTCACTGAGGGTTTTTCGACTTGCTGTGAGCAAACTGGATGGCCTTATTAATATTGATTACATATTGTATGTATGTCTTTGGTGTGATGCACTTTTATTCATGAGAAGCATTATGTCCATTTAATTATTTCTTTCTGTATGTGTTGCATGAGTTTTTATGTACTGTGTCTTCTTCTGTATGTTAACTCTGTCAATGAGAGAAAAATCAATTCAGAAACTGAATAAAATGTTTATAAAGTAACCTTTAAAGTTAATTTCTTACAAAGCCTGAACACATAGTTCAGAGGAATGGAATTTTATTTCAGACTATAAGGGAAGTAATTTTAGTCATTTAGTTACACATCAAGTCTTTAGATCAAATGGAAGTTGAAAGTACAAAGGAGGCTTTACACAAGAAAAATGTATAAAAGGTATCTGGGTTAGTGGTTTTTAAGCTTGTCTGTGGTTATAAAAGGCATAGTTCGTTGAGCCAAGTCCAGCAGTACAGTAAGCAATTAAAAGTGTAGTCTTCTCCTACACCATGATTCCATCTGTTCCAAATACTTCATTTCACTCTGTTTCAGCAATTCATTTGATCCATCTTACTAAGTACATAATGAGATGTAAAAAGCACCCGCAGTTACTATAAGCTTGGGAGAAATAACGCTTTGTGCTGGGACACTGCACTGGAAAAGACACGGATATTTCTGACTGGAAAGGGAGCTGTGAATATCACAGTGTCTCACTGGTTGTGAATATAAAGTGAAAGAAGGAAGCACCAAATCATTTAAATTCAGTTTTATTAAGTCATTTACAAGCACAGTAAACCTGCGTTATTTTCCATGCAAAAAGATAAAATGTAATTTCCCCTTGTGAGTCTTCAGACCAAAAGCATGACTTTCTCAGGACTGCACCCACATTAGTTCTGCTGTAAAGACACCACCTTACATAACATTGAAAAAAATCTGCAAATAAATCATTAAGTATCCAGGTGCTCAATGTTTTATCCTTGCTTAGCCGATTGATCTGGTCAAGAGAATTGATTAAACTTCTTGAATTGCTCATGGAATCCTGAGCAAAGGAAAAGAGAGATCACCCAGAAATCCCCTTTCCTCTCTCAAACCAGTGAAGTCTTTTTGAAAATGTATTTGTACTCTCACGCCTCGGGTGCTCCTGAGGGTAGGAGACACCGGGTTAGGATTATTTTGGATCATGCTTCTCCCACAGAAAGTTTCAGTCTGCAGTTACTTATCCTTTTGGTTCAAACATGAAAAGATTCAGTTAGGTGAAGTGCTGGAGGGAATTTTAAGGCACAGTGGTACCTCTGCAGGGCCTGCAACTTCCAGAGGAAAGTGGGAAGGAATAAAGAGAATTCTCGTCACGTTGGTTCACTATTGGAGAAATAGAACACTGGAACAGTCCATTCAGCCTGCTAGGTAAATTCTAGCCATCAGACGGCCATTTTTACACTAATCCTACCCTAACCTATTTTATTGTCCGTACATTCCCAACAACTCTCTCCTAGATTCTATCACTGTTCTACACTTTGAGGGTAATCAACAGTGACTGATTAATCTACTAAGCTATTTACCTTTGGGATATGTGACAAAACTAGGTCACCCAAGGGAAACCTGCATGGTCACAAGGAGACATGCAAACTCCACATGATGCTGAGATACATCATCAGTGATGTAACTTGGGGTTATTGGGTGTTTTGGGTCTTTTGACATCAAATACCCTCGCCCGGGTGATCCAGCCAGGGTTGATCAGGCCATGGCTTGTGTCTCAACAGCATTGGTCCACGGATCACATCTCTTGATCTGTAGCCGCCTGGAGGCTCACTCAGCGGCCTATGCGACATCCTGATGGCTCTTTTCTTTACAACCCCAATAATGATTAGGAGAGAGTAGGTTCTGCACAGTGAGCAGCCAGCAAAAATGTCTACACCCCACCTCTACAAACTCACATCCTGCCCTCCAGCCCTGTCTCTTGCAGTGCTCTACCAGCTCCTGGTATTTGGCTTTCTTATGTTCAAACACCTCCTGAATCTTAGCAAGGAATTGTCAGTTCTACCATGACCACCTGCTTTGAGGTTTCTGACAGAAGGACCATGTCAGACCTCAGGGATGATGATGCAATGAAGACAAGGTACTTTAATTGCTTACCAAGATCGACTTTCAGTTGCCAGTCAGATGCCATGATGAGGCTGCCTGTTTGATGACCCAGACTGAGACTGATGTTGGACTCCAGCTTTGACAAGGCTATGGGCTTTCTGGGTTGGTACACTGGCAGCACCTGAAGTCAGGATTAAACTTGGGTCAGTGGAGCTATGAGGCAACAGCTCTCCTGTGTCACAATATGGTCTGCAAGTATGAGACCGGATGGACTCAGAGGAGGCATCAAGACCAGGAAACACAAACAGTGAGTGTGACTTAAACTGAGACACATGGAAAAGGTAACTGGGAAACAAAGAAGTCTTTATTTACAGAGGAGAGAAAAAGCATCCAGGAGAACCCAAGAGTACTTTACGCTTTTGACACAATGTTTTATTATTCTTCAACAGAAAGGTAACAATAACCAATTACCGATAGTTTCAAATGCTGTAATTTAATATCTGGCGTATATTCAGGTAAATTTACAGAATTGCATGTTTGCAACGGTAGCACATCCCAACTAACGGAACCTCTTTGAATTTTCAATACTGGTGTTCCAAAAGACAGACACACCAAATATACCCCTTTTGTTACAGTACTGAAGGCATCGATACATCATTCACAATGTGCGAATGGTAGGAACATACATCTATTGTCTTCCGCTGTGCCGTTTCAATGGGACAGAATCAGAATAATTGGTTTCATTGGAAGTTAGGCTGTGTACAAGTTTTATTTCCTGAAGACTGGTTCTCACTTTTGTTAACCCTTACATACTGTTCGGGTCAATTTTGACCTTTTTTGACCTTTGACCACAGTGATAACTCCCTAAATGCCGTTTTTTCCTGCCAAATTGTTATGACTTTTCCTAAAGTGACCCAAAATAAGCAAAAATGAAAACAATTTAAAAAATTAAACTTTTGTACAGGTGCTACGATTTTTGCAACACTGAAGCTGTTCCGGGTCAAAGTTTACCCATACTGATTGCAAGCCAGGGAAATATGAGATAAAGATATGGGCAGCCTGTGATGCGCGTTCCAGTTATGCTTGGAATATGCAAGTGTATACTGGGAAGCCAGCTGTGGGAGGCCCGGAGAGAAAGCAAGGTATGTGCGTCATGTTGGACATGACAGAAGGGCTGAAAGGACACGGCGTGACCTGTGACAACTTCTTCACATCTCATGAGCTTGGTCAGGCACTCCTGAAGAAGAAAATCACAATGGTGGGTACTGTCTCCTGAAGAAGAAAATCACAATGGTGGGTACTGTGAGGCAGAACAAGCTGGAGCTGCCACCTCCTCTGACTGAAAGAAGGGGGAGAGACGTCTTGTCTTCTAAGTTTGTGTTCACCCATGACACCACAGTTATGTTGTATATGGCAAAGAAGAACAAGAATGAGATCCTCATGAGCACTCTACATAAGGCTGCAGAGGTACGTGATCAGGGGGACAGAAAACCAGCCAGCATCCTGGACTACAATGCCAACAAAGGGGGGGGTTGACAACCTTGACAAAGTTACAGGCACATACAGCTGCAAGAGGAGAACAGCCCGCTGGCCTCTCGCTATACTTGGTAACATCATTGACATTTCCACTTACAATGCCTTTGTCATCCGGAGTGACCTGAGCCCTACCTGGAGGGCAAGCAAGAGAAACTGGAGGAGGTCCTTTTTGGAGGAGCTTAGAAAGGCCCTTGTGGCTCCTTCTATGCAAACGCAAGAACACCTTCCCCGCGCAGCATTCTCAGCAGCAGTGGGAAGGGCAGTGCAGCAATCTGAACCTGGTCCTGCTCAACAAGAAGGAAATGCAACTTCTGCCCTGCGAAGAATGACTGCAAAACATCGGCTACTTGCAGCAAATGTGGTAGATTCATATGCAAGGGCCACACACGCAAGGTTTCCCACTACGGCTTTGAATGCAAGGACTAGTTTGCAAATAGCAACTACTTTTTTGTTTAGTTTGTTGGTTAAATGTTATTTAATGTTGAATTAATAGTTAATGGTTATAATTAGATAGTAGGTAGTAGGATTTTTTTTATGATATAGCAGTGAGGACAGTGTTTGCTGGTTGTAATGGTTATATAATAAACCCCACAGTTCCTGAATGTTCTTGCCATTTTCAGTTTCAATAAAATATATTTAATTCTTTATGGCTGTTATGTTTTCATGTCTTAGGTAAAATAGGACATTATATAGTGTGACAGTGTATGTTTTTTCTCCAATGGCGAGTGGTGTAAAACCTAAAAAATACACTGTCCCTCATCTCTGATACATTAATTAAGGATTAATCACACTTTTATTAATGTCAGATAGGCTATTTTGACATTGTAAATAGATCAGTGGCTCAAAATTTGGTATAGACCCTTGTTATAGGGGGATTCTTGGGCCAGGGTCAAAATTGATCCTGACCATAGTGGGAAGGTATAAAATCTGAACAGTATGTAAGGGTCAAAATGAGAACCAGTCTTTTGGGGCCCCTTATCTAAGGAAGGATATGCTGATATTGGAGAGGGTTCAAATACGTTTTACAAAAATAATTCTGGGATTGATAGGCTTATCTTATGAGGAGGAGAATTAAGGTTTATGGGGAAAAGGCAGATGGGTGGGGATGAGTCCATGGTCAGATCAGCTATTGAATGGCGGAGCAGGCTCGACGGACTAGATGGCCTACTCCTGCTCCTTATGTTGTACTATTTCTTATGTTCTTATCATTAATGGATCTTGACCTGTACTCACTGGAATTTAGAAGAATGAGTGCGGGGGCGGGGGGGGGGGGTCCCATTGAAACCTATTGAATGTTGAAATGCCTCCATAGTGTGGATGTGGAGAGGATGTTTCCTATGGTGGGGGAGTGTAAAACCAGAAGGTACAGCCTCAGAATAGAGATATGTCCATTTAAAACAGAGATGAGGAGGAATTTCTTTAGCCAGAGAGTGGTGAGTCTGTGGAATTCATTGCCACAGATGGCTGTGAAGGCCAAGTCATTGGGTATAGTTAAGGTCGAGGTTGATTGATCCTTGATTAGTCAGGGCATGAAGGGATACAGGGAGAAGGCAGGAGATTGGAGTTGAGAGGGGAAATGGATCAGCCATAATGAAATGATGGAGCAGACTCGGTGGGCCAAATGGCCTAATTCTGCTCTTATATCTTCTGATCTTAATTCATAATTATGCTACCCATAATTTCATAACCCAGAATGATCTCTAACAGTGAGACCACAACCATTTTCACCTTTAAAGTTTCCTTCACACAAAGGAAGCAGGAATGATGTTGGAGCCAGCAGTGACATGGCAGAACACTGCTGGGCATCCAATGGAATACTCTCGAATTATAAAGAGAGCGCAGGAAGAGGTGTGAGCTGAACACTTATTTTCTGATGTGCTCCAATATTGTTCGCAGTGTTTTTGTATGACTTCCTGACCATTAACATAAAAACATAGAAAATATGTTCAGGAGCAGGCCATTCGGCCCTTTGAGCCCACACTGCCATTCAGTATGATCATGGCTGATCATCCAACTCAGAACCATATACCTGCCTTCTCTCCATACCCACGATCCCTTTAGTCACAAGGGCCATATCTAACCCCCTCTTAAATAGAGCCAATGAACTGGCCTCAACTGTTTCCTATGGCAGAGAATTCCACAGATTCACCACGCTCTGTATGAAGTTTTTCCTCATCTCAGTCCTAAAAGGCTTCCCCTTTATCCTCAAACTGTAACCCCTCATTCTGGACTTCCCCAACATCGGGAACAATCTTTCTGCATCTAGCCTGTCCAATCCCTTTAGAATGTTATACGTTTCAATCGATCCCCCCTCAATCTTCTAAATTCCAGGGAGTATAAGCCTAGTCGATCGAGTGTTTCGTCATATGAAAGTCCTACCATCCCAGGAATCAATCTGGTGAACCTTCTTTGTACTCCCTCTATGGCAAGAATGTCTTTCCTCAGATTAGGGGACCAAAACTGCACACAATATCCAGACAACAGGAATTCTGCAGGTGCTGGAAATTCAAGCAACACACATAAAAGTTGCTGGTGAATGCAGCAGGCCAGGCAGCATCTCTAGGAGGAGGTGCAGTCGACGTTTCAGGCCAAGACCTTTCATCAGGACAATATCCATGTGTGGTCTCACCAAGGCCTTGTACAACTGCAGTAGTACCTCCCTGCTCCTGTACTCGAATCCTCTTGCTATGAATGCCAGCATACCATTTGCCTTTTTCACCACCTGCTGTACCTGCATGCCCACTTTCAATGACTTGTGTACAATGACACCCAGGTCTTGTTGCACCTCCCCTTTTCCTAATCGGCCACCATTCAAATAATAATCTGTTTTCCTGTTCTTGCCACCAAAGTAGATAACCTCACACTTATCCACATTAAATTGCATCTGCCATGAATTTGCCCACTCACCTAACCTACCCAAATCACCCTGCATCCTCTTAGCATCCTCCTCACAGCTAACACTGCCGCCCAGCTTCGTGTCATCCACAAACTTGGAGATGCTGCATTTAATTCCCTCGTCTAAGTCATTAATATATATTGTAAACAACTGGGGTCCCAGCACTGAGCTTTGCGGTACCCCACTAGTCACTGCCTACCATTCTGAAAAGGTCCCGTTTATTCCCACTCTTTGCTTCCTGTCTGCTAACCAATTCTCTATCCACATCAATACCATGCCCCCAATACCATGTGCTTTAAGTTTGCACACTAATCTCCTGTGTGGGACCTTGTCAAAAGCCTTTTGAAAATCCAAATACTGTATACCACATCCACTGGTTCTCTCCTATCCACTCTATAGTTACATCCTCAAAAAATTCTATGAGATTTGTCAGACATGATTTTCTTTTCACAAATCCATGCTGACTTTGTCCGATGATTTCACTGCTTTCCAAATGTGCTGTTATCACATTTTTGATAACTGACTCTAGCATTTTCCCCACCATCCATTTCAGGCTTACCGGTCTATAATTCCCCGGTTTCTCTCTCCCTCCTTTTTTAAAGAGCAGGGTTACATTAGCCACCCTCCAATCCTCAGGAACTAATCCAGAATCTGAAGAGTTTCAAAAA
The DNA here is from genome assembly GCF_030028105.1 of Mobula birostris. Lineage (NCBI taxonomy): Eukaryota > Metazoa > Chordata > Chondrichthyes > Myliobatiformes > Myliobatidae > Mobula > Mobula birostris. The sequence goes on from NC_092381.1 coordinate 91,559,619, forward strand.
ATTAAATCCCATGTGATTATGTATGGCTTGACTGCAACCTGAGTACTGGTGTTGCCAAGCTGATCTGCATATTGGCATGACTTAAACTGGATTAAGCTCAATTTGAGAGAATACAGGAAGTTTTATGATTCTTAGAAAATAAGGTTAAAATTTATTTGAGAGGCAAAGGAAGCTAGGGCTTACAAGTATACTAAAATGGTGAAATGTATCACCAAATGAAAAAAAGCATAACATATGATAACTAAGTGCATAGTTTCATCTCCGTAGCAACAGGTGTGAGACACAGAGGTTTTGCCAAATCGTATGAAGCCCTAGAGCTTAGAAAGTCAACAGTGTGTCCTGCATGGTGTGATCTTTAAAAAAAAATGATGCAGAGCAATAGAAACGTGCAGAATAAAAATATTCAGAAGGATAATACCAGAAAGAAGTGATTATAATTCTTGGAAATAAAAACAAAAAGCAAGGCCAGGGAGTGAACTAATGGAGCTCTTAAAACATTGAAAAGATAAACACAGTGAGAATGTTATGTTGGGTGGAAACTACAATTAGGGCCCCTATATAGAATTTAGTCACTAATTAATCTAGTACCTACTTTAGGAAAAGCTTCTATACCTGAAGGACATTTAGACTGAGGATAATGGGACCACATGGAGTAATCAGGCAAATAACACACATACGCACACAAAATGCTGGAGGAACTCAGCAGGTCAAGGCAGCATCAATGGAATTGAATAAACAGTTGACGTTTTGGGCCATGACCTTTCTTTGGGACAGACAGATAACACAGATACACTTAAGGAAAAGTTAGATAATGAAAAAGATGTGGTGTAGTGGAGAAGGATTGGTGAGGGTATTGAGGGGAGGGAATCATAGAAACATAGAAACATAGAAAATAGGTGCAGGAGTAGGCCATTCGGCCCTTTGAGCCTGCACCGCCATTCATTATGATCATGGCTGATCATCCAACTCAGAACCCCGCCCCAGCCTTCCCTCCATACCCCCTGACCCCCGTAGCCACAAGGGCCATATCTAACTCCCTCTTAAATATAGCCAATGAACTGGCCTCAACTGTTTCCTGTGGCAGAGAATTCCACAGATTCACCACTCTCTGTGTGAAGAAGTTTTTCCTAATCTCGGTCCTAAAAGGCTTCCCCTCTATCCTCAAACTGTGGCCCCTCGTTCTGGACTTCCCCAACATCAGGAATAATCTTCCTGCATCTAGCCTGTCCAATCCCTTTAGGATCTTATACGTTTCAATCAGATCCCCCCTCAATCTTCTAAATTCCAACGAGTACAAGCCCAGTTCATCCAGTCTTTCTTCATATGAAAGTCCTGCCATCCCAGGAATCAATCTGGTGAACGTTCTTTGTACTCCCTCTATGGCAAGGATGTCTTTCCTCAGATTAGGGGACCAAAACTGCACACAATACTCCAGGTGTGGTCTCACCAAGGCCTTGTACAACTGCAGTAGTACCTCCCTGCTCCTGTACTCGAATCCTCTCGCTATAAATGCCAGCATACCATTCGCCTTTTTCACCGCCTGCTGTACCTGCATGCCCACTTTCAATGACTGGTGTATAATGACACCCAGGTCTCGTTGCACCTCCCCTTTTCCTAATCGGCCACCATTCAGATAATAATCTGTTTTCCTATTTTTGCCACCAAAGTGGATAACTTCACATTTATCCACATTAAATTGCATCTGCCATGAACTTGCCCACTCACCCAACCTATCCAAGTCACCCTGCATCCTATGCTATGACATAGATTTGTGTGCCTGAACATTGTTATTGCGTGAGAAATGAGAACCACAGATCAGAAATATCAACTCTCACACAACGTTTCACATTAATTTCCAGAAAACATAAGTTAGCAATGTTGGGTAAGAGGTTAGCCAAAGCTCTCCAAACACCTGACTTCTACATCCATCCAAGAGTGAAGATGAAGGCTCACTTTGGCCACCACCTCAGACACCCTCACCATTGCAGGGGAATAACAGTCTTAATTTTGTGCTAACTTACTGTAGTTGGGCTAGTGTACACTCTACAGAATACCATTCCAATTGCCCACCTTCCTCAACTGTTGTGGAAAAGTGTTTATATTTTTTAAATCAAATCAAGTTTAATAATCATTCAAACCATATATAGATACAATGGAATGAGTCAGTGTTCTTCTGGGGCCAAGGTGCAAAACTTTCAAAATAGTAACATAATTCAAAATATTGAGCAAAGAAACATTCATTCAAAACACATATATAGTCCAAGACCCTGAGCAACAAACCTCTGCAATTGATGGTAAAGTCTCCCAGCAGTGTACAGATGCATGCAATCCAGCCTGGCATTCCACTGCTCGAACGTGGGAGGACAGCATTGAAGGGATAGGACAAGCCCCAGCCGAGCTCAACCACACTGTAGTACTCTCACCTGGTCTACAGCAGCATGCAAGCCCGTGGTTTGCGGCCTAGTTCCCGCTACAACTGAGGCTACACAGCTCCCATGTCGACTGTCCCTCCTTCAGACAAGGTTAACAGCTCTATGACAGCTTACATTATCACTGTCCAACAGAATCTTGCGATCACAAGTGAAATCTCCCACGGTTATACTATACTATCTCTGATGCTTCCGAGTAGCAGCAGCAACACGGTCTGCAGCCAGATCTGCTCCTCCAGACCCAAACTGATCCCTCCGACATCGCAGCAAGCTCCTCTGATATCCCATGGGCTCCTTCGATATCCCGACCAATGTTCCTTTTCCCTGTTTAAATAAAACTAAATGGCAAAATATCTATACCTAGGCATCAGTTTGCAGCAAGACATCTTGTTGCAACTTTATTCAGCAAACCATCATTGATTGTGTAAGAAGTAGATGTACAGCAATGAGGTGACAAATATCAGTAACCTACAAATTGAAAATATTCAAGTAACTGTGCAGTTGGAATCCTAAGGCCTGTAACTCAACAAGTTAATGATTTTTTTCTACCGGGGCAAGATCATCCTTAGGACGTCTGATAGAGTTGGGAGGTACACTCACAATGCGCTGGAGGAACTCAGCAGGTCAGTCAGCATCAGTAGAAAAGATTAGTCCACGTTTTGGGCCGAAACCCTTCGTCAGGACTGAAGGAAGAACTTTGGGGAGGGTTTGAAGAATGCTGGTAGTTGAAAAAAACAGTAATTTTTAAGACAAAGGGGTGGGGGAGGGGAGGCAGGAGAACAATAGTAGAAGGAGGCGGAACTATGAGGGAGGTGATACGAAATAGGGATAGAGGAAGGGAGGGGGAGGGAATTACCGGAAGTTGGAGAATTCTATGTTCATGCCAAGGGACTGGAGACTACCTAGACGGTATATGAGGTGTTGCTCCTCCAACCTGAGTTTAGCCTCATCATGGCAGTAGAGGAGGCCATGAATGGACATATCTGAATGGGAATGGGAAGCAGAGTTGAAGTGGGTGGCTACCGGGAGATCCTGTCTGTTATGGCGGACCGAGTGGAGGTGCTCGACGAAGCAGTCCCCCAATCTGCGTCGGGTTTCACCGAGGTAGAGGAGGCCACACCGGGAGCACCAGATGCAATAGATGACCCCAACAGATTCGCAAGTGAAGTGTTGCCTCACCTGGAAGGACTGTTTGGGGCTTTGAATGGTGGCAAGAGAGGAGATGTAGGGACAGGTGTAGGGATCGATCCCTCCGTGACTCACTTATCCGCACGTCCATCCCCACGGATCTCCCACCCGGCACTTATTCCTGTAAGCGTAAGTGCTGACTGACCTGCTGAGTTCCTCCAGCGCATTGTGAGTGTTCCTTTGACAACAGCATCTGCAGATTATTTTGTGTTTAGAATTGGGAGGTACATAACTCGGTTTCTCATTCTGAGTGAATTGCACTCTCAATTCTGATTTGAGGTTGAGAGTATCAGATGGATCTCCCAACATACTCCTCCTTAGAATCCTCTTATCTAAATTCCATTTGCACATTCTTCCAAGTCAATCAGTTTACTAAAATTTTATTTGCTATCTTGAGTTCATCTAGTCATGTTTCTTCATTGTGGTTCTATTTCTCCAATGTCAGTTTTCTTTGACTTCTAGTCATTTTAATGAAACAATTCATTCCTGCATAAAATAATCTTCTCCATTCCACTCTGCATGCTGCTGCTTACTGACATAACTAAAACTGCTGATTTTTGAGATGAAGTTGTGTCTTCCCTACTCACAACCAAAATATTTTCATTATTGAAAATGCCCATTAAATCCTTATTGATTTTTCTGCTGCAGTGGAAAATGTGCTAGTATCTCAAATTTCTCCTCATAATTAGTTTCCAATCCTTGACAAATCCTTGTGAATTTGCACTGAAAGTCTTTAAGTGACTTGAAAGTTGTCTCTATAATAAAATTCCCAAAACAGGCTACTGTATTTCATAGGAACACACACAAAGTGCTGGAGGAAATCAGTAGGTCAGGCAGCATCTATGGAAATAACTAGATAGTTGACATTTTGGGCAGAAACCCTTCTTCAAAACTGAGAAGAAAGGGGGAAGACACCAGAATAAAAAGGTGGGAGGAGGGGAAGAAAGCTTGCTGGAAGGTGATAGGTGAAGCCAGGTGAGTGGGAAAGGTCAAGTGCTGGAGAAGAAGGAATCTGATAGGAGAGGAGAGTGAACTATTGGAGAAACGGAAGGAGGGGGAACCCAGGGAGCAGTGATAGGCAGGTGAGAGGAGGTAAAAGAACAGAGTGGGAAACAGGGGAAGAGGGAAATTTGTTTACCGGAAGGAGAAATCAACATTCATGCCATCAGGCTGGAGGGTACCCTTCAATAGTCTTGTGTTGCGCAGGTACCCAGACTCTGAGGGTGGACTCATCTTGGTACATCATGGACTGGTGCGTTAGAATGGGAATAAGAATCAGAATTAAAATGTCTGGCCACCGGGAGGTCCCACATGGTGGATGGAGTGGAGATGCTCGACGAAGCGGTCCCCCAATTTACAATGGGTCTCACCAATGAAGTGGAGGCCGCATCGGGAGCACCTGACACAGTAGGTATCCCCAGCATATTCGTAGGCGAGGTGTTGCCTCACTTGGATAAGTGCTAGGAGAGAAATTAGTTGGGAGGGATGAAAGCAGAGAATGTGGGGTTGGAAAGTAAAGGTATGTTTAGTGTTAAGATCCCTGTGGAGATGGCAGATGTTGCAGAGGATAATATGTTGGATGTGGAGGCTGATAGGATGGTAGGTGAGCACAGATGTCCAGGAAATGGGGACGATGCAGGTGAGAGCAGCACCAAGGGTGGAGGGAGGGAACCCCGTTATTTAAGGGAGGTGGACATCTCAGTGTCCTGGAATGGAATGCCACTTCCTGACAAAAGTTGCGGTGGAGGTGAAGAAGCTGAGAAAAGGGATTAGCATTTTTACAGGAGATAGGGTGGGAAGAGGTATAGTCAGATAACTGTGGGAATCAGTAGGTTTATAAAAGATGTTGGTAGACAGTCTGTCTCCAGAGATGGAGACAGGGAGATGGAGAAAGAGGAGGGAGGTGTCAGAGGAGGACCAAGTGAACTTAAGGGCAGGATGGAAGTTAGAGGCAAAGTTGATAAAATTGACAGGCTCAGCACGGGTGCACGAAGTAGTGCCAATGTAGTGGAGGAAGCAGGAGAATATAAAGCGAAGATCTCGAACATGGACTGTTCTCCGCAGCCAATGAAGAGGCAGGCATTGCTGGGGCTCTGGCAAATGCCCTTGGCTGTCCCTCAAGTTTGGAGAAAGTGGGAGGAGCTGAAGGAAAAGCTGTTCAGGGTGAAGACCAGTTCTGACAGATGGAGGAGGGTGGTGGTGGAGTGAGATTGGTCGGTTCTTTTATCAAGAAAGAAGCGGAGAGCTTTGAGGCCTTCTTGATGGGGACAGAATGTTTAGGGACTGAACATCCATGGTGAAGGTGAGTCAGTCTGGGCCAGGGAATCGAAAATTACTGAGAAGATGGAGGGCGTGAGAAGTGTCGCAGATATAAGTGGGTAGAGACTGAATGAAGGTGAATAGAGTGGAATTGAGATATGAGGACCTGAGTCCAGTTTGGCAAAAGTGGGCAGAACAATAGGCCTACCTAGTAGTCTGATTTGTGGAGCTTGGGTAGGAGGTAGAAGCGTGCAGTGTGGGGTAAGGATTTGGTGGCAGTGGATGGGAGTTCAGAGTGGATGAGGTCAGTGATGGTGTCGGAGACAGTTTTCTGATGGTCTGGAGATGGCATCCACTTTGAGGGGTAGGTATGAGGAGGTGTCTGAGAATTGCCACCTCGCCACAACAAAGTCAGGGTCAGTGCGCCACACTACAACAGCACTCCCTTTGTCTGTGGGTTTGATGGTGAGGTTGGGATTGGTGCAGAGAGAGTAGAGGGCAGGTGACAAAGTCATGATAAGGGACCTGGCTGAAAAGACAGCTTCTCTCCCGGGTGGATACAAGATACAACGACAGGTGGTGCTCCGGATGAGTGTCGCCTGTGTTGGTGTACAGTCCTGACAAAACTCTGCACTCGCCTTCTTGTCGCCCTCACAGACAGAGTGAAAGGTCAAGTGTGCCCTGTAACAGTGTCTTTGCAGGGAATCTAAGTGATGAACACCATCCTGCTGCATTACATCTCCTGATGGAAGCAGACCACAACAAATACAAATGCAGAAGTCAGCACGAGATTGCGACAGCAAGCCGTGAGCAGCATGTTAAAATATAATGGTAACTATCATCTGTCATAAAGGCTGGTTGATGAAGGTAGATGTTTAGGGAGAGAGAGAACCTGTGGTTTTGTCAAATACTGGGTGAAACGCAGTCTTTGGGGCAACTGCAAGTCTGTGTCTTTGCTGTAGCTTTGCTCACGCTTGAGTGCTGAGTGACAGTGCTGATGCTTTTTTTTGCCGGTGGAGGGAAGGGGTATTGTTGCTCGCTGCGCTTATGTGTGGGAGGGGGGAGCTGGGGGAGACCTTGGGGTTCTAACATTTAACTGTCGTTCATTCTTCGGGGCACTTCTCTGTTTTCGTGGATGGTTGCAAAGTAAAAGCATTTCAAGATGTATATTGTATACATTTCTCCAGCATTAAATTGCACCTTTGAACTTTGTAATATTCAGAATAGAAAAGATTTTGGGGAAAGCAGTTGGGAAGGGATCCGAGTTACACAGGAGCATCAGGCTCCACAACTTCGATGGCTTGGCAGACTAAGAAAGGAAAGAAAATACGCACAGCATCTGAAGACAGTCACCCCAGCCTGCATAGGGAGTGAGTACAAATGAGCTGGGCCTTTTCAGTGGTGGGCCAGTGATCACATGGACAGTCCAGAAGAGGGTGCCACTGGGGTGAGGTCCTCACAGTCACTCAAATAGAGACAATCACGACCCCAATCAGAGTTACGGTTCATGGACTCATGGAGTGTTCAGAAATCTGATGATGGAGTGGAAGGAAGGCAGCATTGTTGCGTAGTGGTTAGTATAACTCTTTACAGAGCCAGCCTGGGGTTCAATCCCCACCACTGGCTGCAGAAGTTTGTATGTTCCTCCGGATGCTCCGGGTCTCCTCAGACGTATGGCTGAGAGTTATTAAGTTGTAGACATGCTATGTTGGCGCTGGAACCATGACCACACTTGCAGGCTGTCCCCAGCACATCTTCATACAGTGTTGGTCACTGACGCAAACGGGCATTTCACTTTTAAGTTGGATGTTTCGATGTATATGTGAACAATAAAGCTAATTTGTTTTTATCTTTGAGTTATTCTGGGATTGTTTTGATCTCTGAATCAGAATTTGGTAAGAATGGTCATCAGGATTGTATTGAAGAATTTTCAAGGTTTGTTTTTTTTTCATTTTTAAAAAAATATTAGCATTATCATTGAACAAAAGAGCATGATTGAAACATGATTGAAAAACAGTTGATGTGAGGAAGTAAAAACAGGCAGAAACAGAGGCTCACTTTGTGAGCAGATAGAATTAAACATTGATTTTATGTTAAAAAGGCTTATTTTAGAATGACAATGGACAGGGTCGATTATCACATAAATGTGATACTAGTAACAGCACCACAAGTTGCTCATAAATTTTGTCCAGGTTATGTAAAAAAGGTACTTGAGGTGCAGAAAATTGCTGAGAGAGGACACTTCTAAGGGTAAACTCACAAGTATTATGTTATTGAACACTATCCTTGAGACCTGTCCTCTTTAGACTGCTGAAACTTCTGCAACTCCCAATGTTTCATTCAAGTGATTTGTATGAAGGTGCTCAAGAACTTGGTACCTGTAAAGGTTTTGATGGGGCGTGTATCGTGGAGAGTTTATCCACGTAAGTTTTTAAAAATGCAGACTTATAGCAACTGATTCTGCATTTAAGAGGGATGGATGTGAGAGCAGAACTCTGAGAGGTGAAGAGCTGTCGAGTTGTGCTCTTTGTCTTGGAATCATCTTCAGATCCAGAGTCTGTTTTGTGGAGCAGGATGTAATCTTCTCATGCCGTTCCTTCCAAAAGGTTCATGGAGGAGCACTGTGATAGCCTTAAGGAAGAGAATACCTCAGTACCATCCTTGCACACAGATATATTGAGGATCTGCAGACTCTTCTATGTCAGTCTGTATGACAGGAGGACCACAGAGAGCCCAGGAGCAAGAAAGTGTGGATCAGCCACAGTCCCTGGAGGAGCTGACTGGTTCCATCCATTCCCTTGGCATGAATACAATTCCCAGAAGCAATGGCTTACCGACACAGTTGTACTTGACTCTGTGCAACTTGATGGGGCCAGATGTGCTGGAAGTGCATAACACTGTGATTTCTGGCCGTGCATAACACTATGATTCTGGCCGTACATAACGCTGTGATTCTGGCCGTGCACAACGCTGTGATTCTGGCCGTACATAACGCTGTGATTCTGGCCGTGCACAACGCTGTGATTCTGGCCGTACATAACGCTATGATTCTGGCTGTGCATAACGCTGTGATTCTGGCCACACATAACACTGTGATTCTGGCCGTGCACAACACTGTGATTCTGGCCGTGCACAACGCTGTGATTCTGGCCGTACATAACGCTGTGATTCTGGCCGTACGTAACGCTGTGATTCTGGCCGTACGTAATGCTGTGATTCTGGCCATACATAACGCTGTGATTCCGGCCGTGCATAACGCTGTGATTCCGGCCATGCACAATGCTATGATTCTGGCCATACCACAGCAGGCTCAATGAGGAAGGGCTTCATTATCGTCATCAACAAGCAGAAGGGGATAGAGGGACCATATGAGGAATTGGAGACCCATTTCAGTTTTGAATGTAGACTGTAAGGTCCTATTCAAAGCTATAGCCAACTGGGTCAAGTCTTCTATGAGACAGGTGATCTGTGCAGACTAAGCCTTGCTATACCTAGCAAGAAAATCTTCGGTAGTCTTGTGTTGCGCAGGTATACTGTCACATATGTGCACAACAGATGGGTGGATGAATGCCTGATTAGAAGCCTTTGACAGGATATCACACATATACATGACGCATGTGTTGTCCAAAATGGCTTTAGGGGAGGGAATCAGAAATTGGAACCAACTGCACTAAACAAGTATCCATAGTGCAATTCAAATCAATGGGTTAGAGACAAAGTTTTCTCACCAGGCCTGGAGTCAGGCAGGGCTGTTTAGTCTCCTCTCTCCTGTTTACATGTTGCGTGGAACCCTTTGCTGAATCCATCTGGAGTAGTGAGAACATGGGGAGGGGGTGATATTATCAGGCACTGGTGATATTATCATGTCAAACCTCCCTGTAATGAACAATGTCACCCTCTTCTGCATGAGCCAATGCTCATTTCATCCCTGCAGCTAGTTTGAATTGACATCAGGGCCCTGAGTTAACCATTGCAAGAGTGAGGCCCCGATCTTCAGCAATAGTCCTGGCCGATGCAAAGTCCCCCTTCACCATCAGGTCTGACTACCTGAAGGTGCTAGGGATATAGTTCTGAGAGGCTGAGCTTTGTAAAAAGTAAAAAGCTGGAGTGAATTGGGAACGTCAAAGAAAAATTAGGTTTATGGAAATGGAATTCGCTGTCAGTATCTGGGAAGAACTTAGTTATCAGGTGAGTGTATTCTCAGGGCTGCTGTGGCCCATTTCCCCACTCCCTCCTTCAGTGATCACCCAAACCACCATCCAGTTCACCAGCAGGTCTGAGATTGAGCAAGTCCCAAGGATCATGATGTACAAATCCCCGGAGAAAGGGAGCAACATTGTGCCCAGTGTTGCCCTCATTCTGATGACCACCTTCATGTGTGGCTGTTGCATTGATCCAAAGTACACGGACACCAAGTGCCACTCTGTGCTAAGGTTCTTCCTGTCCCCGGTTTTGTGAGAACAGGTCTGCCCTTATTGCTTCACAACACCACGGTCAGCTGGATGTTGCCAGACTACCTGCCCTTTGTGGAAGAATTGTTCCAAGTAAATACCTTTGACCACAAGTCCATCTGGCAGTGGTCAGCATGGAATGCCCTGCAGACACTGCGAAACAGGGACTCTATGGATACTGTAAGTGGTTCCCTGAGCAAGCTATCCAAATCTACTGCTCATCACTAGAATTCATCAAGATCTCACCTGGCTGGCAGTGAGAGGAGCCTTACAGTCAACTCCTTCGTAAACAGATGACACATCTTCCTCAATGCACACTGCCTTTGTAAAGGCCGTGGCAGGGCAGAGGCAGTCCCCATCTCTTTGTAGACTATGGATTTATTAAGCGGTGTAGAGAAGGATACAAGGGTCTAGATCCCGGTTCATTTCCAGCTTCATAACAGAGCAGGCACTTTGATCTGCCTGAAACCTGTTGGTCTTCCAGCACAGCAAGATGTCCAAAAGGGAATGCTGCCTATTGGCACATTCCTGACTACAAGGGCGTGTGCTGAGGGATGAAGCAAACCTTGGTGCAGCCAATGCAAATGTTCAGTGGGAAGGACCACAATCCGGTCGCCTTCCAATACTGCACACGGTGGGCCCAAATTGGATGAGGGGGTCACTTAAACAACTAAAGGGTGTATCACCCAAAGGGGGTACATAGAGTACGTGGTCATGGTGCGAAGGTTTTAAAAAATAACACTACTGAATGGAATGAGTATGAATGTAGAAGTTTTGCACTAATTTTTTTGTATATTTTTATTGTGAAAAAGGTCTATTTTTGAAGTATATAAAAAGTGAATAAAATGCCCCTGATTTCCTATTAAGATATTTAATTTTTTTTTTTAGCTTTTGAATGGATAAAGCTCAGTGCCGGCAGCATATTTTACGTTGTTCACCATGGATCTTGCTTTAAGAATGTTGCTTTCAAAATGTGCAAAGACAACTGACCAATCATATTTGCTTTTAGAAACATATTACTGGACAACAAAAATATTGCTTCCTGAATACTTTTGGGTGTATCTTATGGATTTTGTGCTGCTGATCATGAAAATCATCATGAAATATCCCTATCACGTATTACCTACATTTGTTATTTCATTTCATAATTCAAGTCAATTAAAATGTTATCCACAACGTAAGCTAAGAAGTCTTCTATCTTGTCCAAGCATGCCTGGGCACGCTTAGGCAGGGCAGATGTTGAATGGCAGGGAGGGTTTCAGAAAGGCTATAAAAGCATCGCACACACGCTGTTCTATGCATTGCTTTTACATGTGTATCAGTTTGCAATGATGTTGATGTACATGCTCTACGCGCATAGCGTATTGTGTGTACTCATTATAATCAAATAATTGTATATTCAGGATTTTACTAGCTGCGATTATGTGCATTATAGTCAATATAGGTTCATTTCTGTTATATTTGTGGAGAGTATACATTTAGTCTCAAAGATGGAACATGACTCCTTTTATTAAGAAAGCTTATGAGCTCTACTTTTGGTGTAAAATTGATGACCAAGGGATAGACTGGGCTCCTCACATTTGTTGTGCAACATGCACTATCGATCTTAGAACTTCGCTCAGAGGTACTTGGCAGTCAATGCAATTCACTGTTCCTATGATATGGCAAGGTCAGAAGGGTCTCGTGACGGACTGCTAGATCTATCTGACCAGTGTGTCTGGTTTCACTACTAAAATCAGGAAATCTATTGAATACCCCAATCTCCCTTCATTCCTTTATGTTGCCTCATTTGCTAACTCAATCACACAAAAAGCTTGGATTTCCAGCATCTGCATATTTTTCTCTTGTTTGTGATCGGATCAGAGACTTGGGCTTGTCAAGGGTAAATGCATAATTACTATGTTCAAGACTGCAAAGATGTTACCAGGCACAAAAATTTATATGATGGATTTCAATATTTGAGACCATTGTTTCCCAAAATAACTGATGCCAGGATTAAGGACAGCAGTTTTATTGTTCCACAAATCAAGCACATCATCAAGGACAGGCAATTAGAAGAACTTCTAGTGGGACCGGAGAAAATTGAACGGGAGGCATTCAAGAATGTTAAAAATTTTCTTGGTAACTACAGAGCACCGAACTACATGCAGCTGGCTGACAACATGTTTCAAGCACACAAAACCATGGAGTGCAACATGTCACTACAGATTCATTTGCTGCATTCCCATCTAGACCTCTTCCCTGCTAATCTTGGAGCTGTCAGTGACAAGTATGGTGAAAGGTTTTACGAGGACATTGCAGTCATGGAGAAACAGTATCAGGGCAACTGGCAGATTATTATTGGACACTTAAGCGAGAAGCCTCAGCCACTGAGTACAAATGAAAACCATCAACAGAACATTTTTAGTTTAGTTAAGATATGGCAAAGTGTCAGCACAGTTATGCAATTAAGAGCGTTACATTCAATATAGGTTAATTTCTTGTTTCTCCAAATTTCTACATGGTACCAGTAGGCTGAAATTATAATTATGTTCAACTTCAAACGGTCTACCATAACCACAAAAAAATTCTGAAGAAGCAGTACCTTTGAAAACATTGGCTGTCCAGTGTAATTGAACATGTCAGTCAATAATGTAACTGGGCTACTGTACCTGGGGGATAAAGCCCAGGCTGGTAAAAGGACAGAGGATATGAATGATTGAATGTGCAGGTATCATTTAACATCATGACTAATTTTGTTGCAATTTATTATTGAAACCAAGAGTTGATACACTTGCCTCAAACTATTTTTAATTAAAACTGATAACAGCTCATTTTATCATATAATTTTAATGGGAAAAGAGCCCAACAATCTGAACCAAAAATAAATCTGCTTATTCTGTTGATGCTGTTAACTAAGAGTTAATATTAGTTATGAATGAGTGAAATATTTATTTTTCATTCATTTGAAAGGAGGATAGACTTGTGAATATTTGTCTCATTTGAAAGATGCCACCTCTAAACGTGCAACATTCTGTACTACACTAGGGCATTAGCCTAGAATTATGTGCACTCATATCAGGAATTGGACTTGAACCCATAGCTCAAACCTTGGGTATGAGACTGAGCTGGAGCCAAGGCTGAGAACCATTTGAAATATGTGTGCACAGCTTTTGAGGTTTATGTCCCTAAAATACTACAGTGAACTGATGTTTTACATTGCCATTTCAGAAACACGTCTCGATTCTATCTTAGAATGTTCTGGTAACATTCTTACTGTATCTGCATCCCCATCTGCAATTATTTTTAGCTGGGCAGGTCATGTATGTGCATCCACAGTACAATTCCACTGATTGGAGAAGTAAATCAAATTAAGAAACATAATTGTTAGTTGTTGGAGGTCAATCCTCTCAACCCAGATTATCACTTGTCCTAATACCAGCCATCTTCAGTCAGTGCCCTTCTACCAATGACCTTCCTTGCACCACAGGTTCAGAAGTTAGGATGCTCGCTAATTATTGTGCATCAAAACATCGAAGCATACAGTGAAATGTGTCATTTGTGTGAACAACCAACACAGTCCAAGGATGTGTTGGGCAGCCAGCAAGTGTTGCCAAGCTCTGGTGCCAACATAGCATGCCCACAATTCCGTTACCTTAACCCGTACATCAATGGAATTTGGAAGGAAACTGAAGCATCTGGAGGAAACCTGTGCATTCACAGGGAGAACATAAAAACTCCTTTCAGACAGCAGCAGGAATTGAAAACAGATCATTAACACTTTAAAACATTTGCTAACCACTAAACTACCTTATTGTATTCATAGTCATTACCTGCCGCTGCTGCAATGGAAATACAGTACCGCCTACCACTTAACAGCCTGTACTTCAAAGTTGTCCAGGTCTTGCTCAGTGCACGCATGTGCAGCATCAGTTGCTGAGGAGTTGAGAGCAGCACTAAACATTTATAATCATCAGCAAATCTCCCCACTTCTGACTGTATGGTAGAAGAAAGATTATCGATGAAGCAGCTATGGATGGACGCTGCCCTGAGGAACCTTTACAGCAACATCCAGAAGTGGGATGATTGACCTCCAACATCCGCAACCATCTTTCTTTGAGCATGTTGTGATTCTTACCACTAGTGTTTTCTCCTTTATGTCCTTTGACTAATTTTACCAGGCTCCTTGATGTCGTATGTGATCAAATGCTGAGATGATATCAAGGCAGTTACTTTCACCTTACACTGGAATTCAGATCTCTGGTCAACTTGTCTGGATGATTAGAGCTCCTTGCTCTTTACAACGTCACTCTCATCCAAACCAAAAGACTGCTTCATCCACTGCATCTCTGAGTTCCCTTTAGATATCAGGACTTTTTTTGTCTTTTTCATTATTTAATCATCTCAACTTCAGCACTTCTGTTGAGATACAGAATACTTCCCTACTTTAGCCAGAAGTAAAGTAAAATTTATTATCAAAGCACAACTACATCGCCATATACAACCCTGAGATTCATTTTCCTGCAGGCATACTCAGCAAATCTATAGAATAGTAACTATAACAAAATCAATCAGAGTGCAGAAGACAACAAACTGTACAAATGCAAATATAAATACTGTAAATAGCAATAAATGAGAACAAGCGATAAGATAGCGTCCTTCAAGAGAGATTATTGGTTATGGGAACATCTCACTGTATGAGCAAGTGAGTGTAGTTATCCCCTTTGTTCAAAAGCCTGATGGTTGAGGGGAAGTAACTGTTCTTCAACCTAGTGGTTCATGTCCTAAGACTCTTATGACTTCTACCTGATGGCAGCAGTGAGAAAACAGCATGTCTGGATGATGGGGATCTCTGATGATGAATGCTGATTTCCTAAGACAAGTTTCATGCAGATGTATTCAGTGGTTGGGAAGGCTTAACCTGTGATGTACACTGGGACAAAACCACTTTCTATTGTAGGATTTTCCATTTAAAGGCATTGGTGTTTCCATACCTGACCGTTATGCAACTGGTCAATACACTCTCCACAACACATCTATAGAAGCTTGTTAAAGTTTTAGATGTCATGCGAGATCTTCTGCAGACTACTTAGGTAGTAGAGGTGCTACTCAATACTTAAAGAACTGCAAGCTGCCTTCACTTTGTGCCAAAAATGGACCATAAATCCTACCTCAAGAAAGGCGTCTGTAACCAACTGATGTGATGTTTCCAGTGTCCACACCCACTTTCTACAATAAACTCCAGGAGGAATCTGCAGATCGTCACCCTGGATTCAAATGAGAGATTAGACTAAAGTTTTGGCCAAGCTTAGTTAGCTTTATATTGACAAAGGACACTTGGATTGTATCTGCTCTGGATATGGATTTTGGATGGAAGGGCAATAGTCGTTGTATGTTTGCTTATGGCACCTCTTTTGACCTACGATGCAATTTACCATGGATTTTTGAATCTTTAGTCATATACATAGTTAAGTGTGAACCATTTCCAGACATCATCTTTGTAGTTACCTCTTACTTGGTCAGGCAGTATCTATGGAAAGGAATTAACAGTCAACATTTCAGGTCGAGAACCTTCATCAGGACTGGAAATGAAGGGGTAAGAAGCCAGAATTAGAGGCAGGGATGTGTTGGGAGTACAAGCTGACAAGGATAGATTAAGGATAGATCAGATGAGGGGGAGGGTAGGTAGGTGGAGGAGTGGGATTGAAATGAGAAACTGGGAGGTGATAATTGGAAGAGGTAAAGGGCTAAAGAAGAAGGAATCTAATAGGAGGCGAGAGTGGGCCAAAGGAGGACAGGCACCAAGAGAGGTGATGGAGGAAAAGAGAAGGGGTAAGAGGGGAACCTGAATGGAGAATCGAAAAAAGAGAATGGTGAGGGGTGTGGTGAAATTTCCAGAAGTTAGAGATATCTATCTTCATGCCATCATGTTGGAGGCTACCCAGATGGAATATAAGACGTTGCTTCTCCACCCTGAGGGTGGCCTCAATGGGGCAGTAGAAGAAGCCATGGACTGACATGTCAGAATGGGAAGTAGGCTTAAAATATGTAGCCACCAGGAAAGCCCACCTTTTGTGGAAGACAGAGTTAAGATGCCGACCAAAGCAGTCCTCCCAATCTATGTCGGGTCTCCTCCTCCTCCTTCCCTTTCTCCCATGGTCTACTCTCCTCTCCTATCAGATTCCTTCTTCTTCAACCCTTAACCATTTCCACTTATCACCTTCCTGCTTCTTACTTCACTCCCTCTCTCCCACCCACCTACCTTCCCCCTCATTTGGTTTCACCTATCATCTGCCAGCTTGGACTTCTTCTACTCCCCACCTTCTATTTATGGCTTCTTCCACTTTCTTTCCAGTCCTGATGAAGGGTCTCAACCTGAAAAGTAGACAGTTTAATCCTCTCCATAGATGCTGCTTGACCTGCTGAGTTTCTCCAGCATTTTGTGATTGTTGCTCTAGATTTCCAGCATCTACAGAATCTCTTGTGTTTATCTGTTTGCTTGATTTCTTTAGAAATTGTGTTTGCTTTGAATAATTCTGGGCAAATCTTGAACTATTTCAGCATTAAGAGCAGATTAAGGTTTGTGCTATCAAATATAATCACAAATTGCTTTCTTTTTCTACTTTGTACTTCATTGATCTGCAGTGCAATAGTTCCTTGGTGTCAAGAAATCAAATTTAATAGGCATGACAGTGAGATTGTGTGCTCACAGTAATGAAAATCTGTTATTATAAGGAATACATCTACAATTTTGCTGTTTACAGCCCCATAATGCATTACTAAATGTACACTATATCAGGTTAGCAAGTGCAGTGAAATTGATATCCGTGTTTATATTTTCAAAACAGCTTCAGCAAAGCTCCTCATAGAAGATATATAAGTCACGCTTGGAGTAATGGTATTAGTGAAGGATTTTTTTTCAGTAGGAATAGGCTAGGTTGCAACATTTATTTGGGCAAATCTATTTTACGATTGACAATTGTGGTTAAAGAATCTGATTCCATTCGTGATTTGAAGGATAAGAAGTCTCAAAGGGAGCCAAAATGTTGTGCAGTTTTTATTTTAAACTGTTGACAGAACTAGCGGTAAATGAACGTGCCTTTAGATTGAGGTCCCTGAATCACACAGTGGACGCAGGACACACACACATATATGAAACAGACAGGAATCAAGCTAGACTTTTGGTTCCGGTAGAATGGTTTATCACGGATTAGACAAAGGTTTATTGAAGCTGGGTTATCATTCAAAGTGTAGAAGTTTGATTTGAGAGCACTGAGGTTATATATTCAGATCTTCCATAAATGCCTTTCAGACCTTTGTTCAATAATTTTGTTTGATTTGAAATGATTGAAAATAAAATGTGTAGACTAAAGCAATTGCAATTCACTTACAATGAAATTACTGGAAAAAAGTGAGAGCAGAGAAATCTAAATTGCATTAAAAATTCCTTATGCAGGAAAAGAAAACTCTGAGTTCAATGATTTAAAAACAGTTGTGAGGAATTCCACCACAATAAATCTGGATGAAAATAATTTTAATTAATAATCATTTTTATTATTCCTTAAAGAAAATATGGAAGTCCTACTCATTGAAATATTGCTTTGTAAAGCCCAATGATAATTTTATTATTCTGTATCTATTTTTCTAAAATAGAACAAAAAAATTGACAAGGCTTCGTTATTCACTTTTGTAAGCATTTTAGCCTCCTTCTACATCAGCTTCAGATGGAAAGTAACAGTGGATGTAGTGCATTGTTTGCAGGGGTGGAAACCTATGGCATGCATCCTTTAGGTGGCACATGCAAAGTTTTATTGACATGCAGCATGCAGTGCCACCTTCATGCTTTAAATCCCACCCATAATAAAAAGATAAATAATGACATATTTACTTGGATATCTACAGGCTTCAGTTGAGTATCTTTGAAATGCCCCCCAAACTCATTTTGTGAAATGACTGAAACAGCCAAGCCAGTGTCTAATTACATTTTAATTAATTTGACGTTCACTTCTGGTGTAAGCCATATTGATTGTTTCCTGCTTTCACACTGTAAATCTCAGGGCCATCCAGTCCTGTGTCACTCTCATGATCAGATTTTTCATCAAGTGCATGCAGATTGCTGCTCCTTTCGAAACTGCAACTTGACTTTTCAGCTTGTTCTCTTTTCTCTGTCCATTTATTTTTGTCAGCTTGACATATTCTTTTTATGTGTCATTAAAGACAGAGACTAGAACAAATTTTTTCACTCAGAGGATCATGAATCCTCCTGAATTCAGTACAGTCAATGGGTAAATTGCAGTTAAAGCATTTTAGATATTGAGAGAATCAAAAAATTTGGCACAGCTTGGGAAAGTAGGGCTGAGAAACATAATAAAAATTAGAAGCATGCATCACATGGGTAATATGATAATCATTGTGGGCTTGACTCTATGTACAGCTTAGACAAACCAGATCAGCAGTAATAATGTGGAGGATGCATTTATGAACTAGTTAAGTGCTGACCTTAGAGATTAGTATACGGAGAAACTAATGAGGGACAAGCTAGGGTTTAGCCATGTTCATATAGAGTGACAGGGCATACACAAGGGTGAATAGCCTGTTTCAGCTTCTTAAGTACTCCAAGATTTAGTCAAGGTTCAATAGAGTTTAAAATACTTCCCTGTTTTTCAACACCGTCCCTCTAGACACAAACAATATAGCAGCAAGCCATTTGAAGTAAATACATCATGGATTCATTCACTGATATGTTATATCTAGTACATATGGATCTGCACAGCATGACATGAGAGGATTTTAGGGACCATCTGTCCTTTCCAGGCTTTTTGTTGATTGAAGTACACTTTTGAGGTTAAGTTTGAAGTTGATCACCTGTTTGGCACTGAGGATTGGTGACTTAGCAAGCTTCCTTTGGTAATCACTTTTTCATTGGGTCAAAGTTCAGAGTTAATTTATTATCAAAATACATTTATGTCACCATATATAGTACTGTACAAAAGTCTTAGGTACATATAAATAGCTAGAGTTCCCAAGACCTTTGCAGGGTACTGTAGTAATTTTATGTATTGCATTGTACTGCTACCAAAAAAAAAACAAATTTCATGGCGTGTGGGTGACAGTAAATCTGATTCTGATATGGGTCTGTATTGTGAACTAAGAGTCGAAAGGCGCAGGCAGAGGGGAATCATGGTTGAGAAAGGGGGAAGGGAGCGGAAAGCACCAGAGAAACATTCTGTAATGATCAATAAACCGGTTATTTGGAATCAAATGACTTTGCCTGATGTCTCAGGGATGGGTGTGTCTACACCCATCCCCCTTCTCTGACTTTCCTTCTCTTCCACCTATCCCACTGCCTCATGCGGTACTCCACCTTCAACATTCCCAACATCCTTTGCTCCATGTTGACAAATACAGTACTGTACATCCCTGAGATTAATTTCCTTGTGGGTATTCACAGTAAGTACAAGATACACAATTGAAACAATGAAAGACTGCAATCAACAGGACAGAAAAAACAGCCAAAGAGACAAAGATAACAAACTGTGCAAATAGAAAAACTGATAGTAAGTAATAAATATACAAAAATATCAAGAACATGAGATGAAGAGTCCATGAAAGTGAGTCCAGTTCAGTGATGTTGCGAGTGAAGTTGAGTGCAATTATCCCCTCTGGTTCCAGAGCATGATGGCTGAGGAACAATAACTGTTCCAGAAGCAGGTGATGTGGGCCTTGAAGCTCCTGTACCTTCTCATCGGTGGCAACAGTGAGGAGTTAATGATGGGGGTCCTTGATGATGGATGCTGCTCTCCTGTGATAGTGGTCCGTGTAAATGTGCTCAGTGGTGGGGAGGGTTTTACCCGTGATGGATTGGGCTGTATCCACTACTTTTTGTAGGCTTTTCCATTCAAGGCAGGCCATGATGCAATCAGTCAATATGCCCTCCACCACACATATGTAGAAGTTTGTCAAAGTTTTAGATGACATGTTAAATCTTCACAAACTTCTAAGAGGAGGAGGAGGAGAAGATGGCGACGCGACGGCAGCACGCGTGGCATCTCTGGTGAATGATGTCTGTAATCTGTCAAGTAGGGTACTGTGCACAGTTCTGATTTGATGGGGACAGACGTGAGAGTACAGAGGAACATCTGGAGAAACTTCTGAAATGCCCGCTTCGCTGCCGCTGCTACTGTGTGGTAACCGGAATCTCCGGAGCAGAAGGCCCCGAATCCTCGGCTTTGCTTGTTTCAGCGGCCGGGGCTAGGTTGAAGGCATTCGACAGAGGATGGCGCTCAGGAGGCTGTATCGGAGGGGCTAGTCGTAGGCTCAAAGTTTTCGGATGGACGGACTCAGTGTTGGCTGTGGTCAGTTACTTCCAAGGCATCGGCAAGTTGACGGTGCCTGGAGATTTATGGCAGGGAGTTTCTCCCTTTTGCCACCTGCTATCAGGGACTCGGGAGTTGATCGACTCGGGGACTTTGAAGGAAGAGGTAATGAAATGCCATCTGCTCGTGACCTGTTTGATGGTTAGCAAATTAGAGCGGATCCAAGTTGCTTCTAAGCCAGAAGTGAATGTTTCATCAGCGACCTCTGAAGGCACTTCATCACAGTGGATGTCAGTGCTACTGGACGATGGTCATTGAGGCAGATTACCATATTCTTCTTAGGCACCAGTACAACTACTGAATCAAGAGGTTAAAGACATCGATGAACACTCCAACCAGTTGATCAGCATGGGTCTTAAGTACTCAGCCATATATCCCATCTGAGCCAGATGCTTTCAATGAATTTACCCTCCTGAAGGGTGCTGTCATATCGGCCTCTGAGACTAAGCTCATCTGGGAACGAAGCCTTATTGTCACCTATATCATTTGGTTTCTCTTTGTATGTCATGACAGCATTCAAGCCCTGCCACAGATTCAAGTTTCAGTGTTTCAAGTTTGGTCCAAATTGCCACTTCGCACATGGGATGGCTTTTTGAGGATCATATATGGACGTTTGGTCGCCAGACCTGAATGCCATTTATCTAGCCCTCAGCAGATTGTGGATCTCATGGTTCATCCGGGGCTTCTGACTGGGGAAGACTTTGAAAGAGTTTGTTGGGCCACACTCATCTGTAACTGTTTTTATAAAGTCCATGACAACAGTGATGTATTCATTAGATCCACAGATGAATCTTTGAACACTACCCAGTCCACTGACTTGAAGCAATCCTGTAGCCCTCCTGCGACCACCTGTTTGTTATTCTAATCTCTGGAGTCTTGGTCTTTAGCCTCTGCCTATATCCAGATAGGGAGAAGACAGCCAAGTGATCAGATTTTCTGAAATGTGGTCTAGGCATAGAATAACAGCCATTCCTAATCATAGTATAGCAGTAGTCAAGTGTATTGGGACCCTTGGTCCTGCAGGTGATCTGATGTCTCCGTCGTTCAGAGTTGACCATGGATATTGCATCCTGGCTGTCTGGATACACAAGCCTGGGTGGTATGATATGGAGAGCAAGCTGTTGCCCATGTAGCAAGTTCCCCCTCTCCATGAGTTTGATGAACTGCTGCCAGCAGCATCACAGGAGTTGCCAGTCAACATTGAGCTCAATGCAGAACTGACCTAGGGACTCCAGCTCCGGATTTTCCCCTCGGGGTTTACTCCCAAAGCCTTCCCCTTGAGTGGGTATAGCCGCAAGGCAGCGGAGGATTGAGATTAGAGTTTTCTTTTTCCAAGACGAGCTGCCAACCAATGAGCCCCATCTACCCAAAGTGACTAGTTTTTAGGTGCCAATAGCCCAACTGCGCCCCTTCTCCTGTCTGTAGAAACAGTTCCACCGTAGCTAAGCCATACATGAAGTCCAGGAGCTGGTCTTGATTGTCAGAGGCTATCTGAGGTGCATACCATTGGGTGCATTTAACATGTAGTGGGAGCTTGTCCCCATTACCAGCCCCGGCTATAACAACCTTAAGGAACCACTTCAGGTGATGTGTTGATGATACTTGGGCAGAGATTTCTTCAAACAAGCCTAATTGAAGCCCCTGACAATGACCTGACAGGCGTCAAAGTAGGCTGTTTCTTGTTTGTTGATAGTAGTACTCAGTACCTCAAGTGCTTGCTTAACATTGACCTTTGGAAGTATGTAAAATGTGGTCATGATCATGGAGGAGTAGTCTTTCGGTAAGTAGAACAGTTGGCACTTAATCATTAGGTGCTCTAACTCAGGGAACAAGAGTGCAACAAGACCACTGTGTCCGAGCACCACTTAGAATTTATCATGGAACCCAGACACTACCTTTTGTCTTCTCCAAATCAGCAGTCCATTCCATCCTATGTATTGAGAGGTCCTTGGGTCTTACCAACATATCCAGCATGTCCAGAATGAGCCATGCCTCCTTGAAACAGACAATGCAGCAATTTCTCATTTCCCCCTGATACAGCAATCTCACTCTTAGGTCTTCAATCTTTTTCTCCAGCCACTATACATTTGCTAACAAGATGCTGAGTAGAGGAAGCTTGTTTCCTTGATGTTTTAGGCTGTCTTGCAGTCCGCCCATCCTCCCTCTCTTTTTGCCATGGTGATGTACCTTCATCAACTTAAAGGTGCCTGCTGTACCTCCAAACTTGAGAGTTAAATACACCAAATGCTTGGAAGATCATAAATTCGCAAGTTCATTAAGACAGTTCAAAAATACATTACTTAAAGGGAAACCACAGGCTGTAGATTGCAGTGAGATTAGCTCAGAAGAAGTATATTTAGAAATTCTGTAAGCTGCCTGCAACACATCATTGTTTTTCACCAGTGCCATCTTTCTTTCGGACTGTACCAACCCATCCTCTACTCAGCTACCCACTTCCTTACAGCCTTCCACTTAATTTTGCTTTTCCTCCTGCCGCTCTTGAAAGTGTGACTCCTGACACTCAGGACTGTGCTTTGTCAGTCACTTTATTCCAGATGCATGCCTGCTCGTGGTTGATAATGTCACCTGGCATCCAGCTCACTGCCGGAAAGTCTCTGCACAAGCTGAAATGAACACAGGGTTTCCTGGACTGCACCAAGCAATGGAACCTCATCTTTAGGAAATTTAGGGTATTTTCCACAAAATGCCCTGGGTACTTCAGGTTAACTCATCCAATGATGTTCAGCTGCTACTGGAGACTGAAGCAATGTGGGGAGCTCTTGTCACTGAGATCCATCCCTCCAGAAAGTGAAGACTGAGGAAGAATGAGTCATGAGAGCCATGAGGGAATATTGAATGGACCCAGATTTTCTTCACGTGGTTAAACACTAGTTGAAGTGGGGTGGGGTGAGGTTGTTGGGTGGTGGCCATGATGGAAAGGAACAAATTGCTTTGCTAAATTCTGAAGGTTTCCCAATTTTGAAGTTTATGTCTACTTTTTGTAATGTTACAATCTTTGCCTTTGATTTAGTTCGGAATTAATTTCTTGAAATATGTATAGTAGGGGATTTTTCCTGTTTTGTTTTGCCTTAAAGAGTAACTATTACTAGTAAACATTACCTAAATTCTCAGGGGGAATGGAAACCCTGACAGACACCTGAACATTGCCTACTGTTCTGTGCACTAATGGGGATCAAGCTGTTGCGGCAGATCCCAACCCTGGGGATTCCAGCCTATGAAGTGAAATCTGAGAGAATTTATTGCTCTGGGAGCACAGTGCTTGGAGTATCTTGGAGATCTTTCCAAAGATGTTTTGTGAAGCAAGTTCAAAAATATGGCATAGGCCTGCCCTGGCTGCCTGGAAACTGAGAGATGCTCTTCACTTGAACACCACTGAAGGAGATGTTCAGGAACCAGATTGCAAAAGCAGATATTTCCTGCTGAATGACAGCTATCTGTTGTGGTTAAGCTTGGAATAACTGAGTCCATAAATGCACTGATTAGAAGATGTATCCTGGTAGGAAGAGATGTCTCTTGAAACTATGGAAATCGGCTCTTTGTGGTTGGGTGTATACTTCTTACTGTGAGGCACCTGACCAGCAGTGATGGAGTGTTGTCAGCAGTGTTACCACTGAGGTTTCCATTCGAAGAGTACATCAGTAGTGAAAAACTAGGGGAAAAAAGCATTTTTACAACCCCCACCCCAACCCTTCGTTAGCTTGAGCGGACACTATGGATGTGGGAAAGTGATTGAGCAGTCTGTTCTTAGTTCTGAGGGTGCCCAGTCAGGTTTTTCCAATGTCATCTGTTCCTCCCTTAAAATAGTATGAAAAACAAGAAAACAGTGTGAGATCTGAGCTTCAATTTGCATTGGTAAAGGCATAAATGTGCATTATGAAAATAATGAAGAATTAGATGTGCTCCTGATGCAGGGAAATTGTCAAGTGTGTGAAAGTAGATAGCGCACATTAGCATCCGGAAGTGATTGCATGATTAGGTAAAATCAATGTTTAGCACATTGCACCAAAATGTACAGTGGTACACAATCCAGTTACTAAGTCATTGATACCAGGGCATCAATTGATGATATCTTAAAGAACAGATACCTGACCAAAATTAATTCAAGCATGAGCTATATTATTTTGCTTTTATTGTTTATCTCAATCTTGTGACCTTCCATGCTTGCTTAAACAAATAAAACTGTGCCCAAGCAATTTCGATAGATTCCTTGTAGTCGGAGATAGATTTCCTAACAAAGAACGGGAACACTGTTGGTTGGGAATAAAAGGAGCTCGGTTTCCTTCCTTGATAATAGCATAATCCCCAGAAGAGTACAAATGCTAACTCAGTGGGACCTAAAGAAGAAAAATAATCAAGAATGACGAAAGTGACACTATCCCTTAAAGCCAAAGTATCATGGTTGCCTGTTTCACAGGGAAGCAGAGTAAGGCAAATAAAAAATCATTTCTGAAACTTTAAGAATCCTGTTTTTAAAAGATAAATGTTTACTTGCACTCAGTGGCCGTTCTATTAAGTACACCTGTACACCTGCTCATTAATGCAAATATCTAATCAAGCAATCATGTGGCAACAACTCAATGCATAAAAGCATGGCTAAGAGGTTCAGTTGTTGTTCACACCAAACATCAGAGTGGGGAAGAAATGTGATCTGTGACTTTGACCTTGGAATGATTGTCAGTGACAGACAAGTTCAATAACAGAAACACTAAAATTTCTACAAATGTACCGTGGAGAGCATCCTGACTGGCTGCATTACCGTCCGCTACAGCTTGGTGTTGGCGGGGGGGGGGGGGGGCGGGGAGGAGTGGTTTGCTACTGCACAAGATCAAAGTAAGATGCAGAAACTTATAAAATTTGTCATCTCCATCATGGGTACTAGCCTCTGTAGTATCTAAGACATCTTCAAGAAACAGAGCCTTAGGAAGGTGACATCCATCATTAACGGCCCCCGCATAGAACATGCCCTCTTCTCATTGTTACCATCAGGTAGGAGGTACAGAAGCCTGAAGGCACACACCCAGTGATTCAGGAACAACTTCTTCCTCTCTACCATCTGATCTCGAAATGGACATTGAACCCATGAACATTATCTCACTACTTTCTTTATTTCTTTTTTTTGCACTTATTTTAACTTAACTACTTAATAGATATATATACTTACTGTAATTCAGTTTCTTTCTCTATATTTATCATGTTTTCTACTGTACTGCTGCCATATTAACAAATTTCATGACTTATGCCAGTGATATTATACAGTACCTGATTCTGATTCTGATCTCAGAAATTGCTAATCTCCTGGAATTTTCACGCACAGCAGTCTCTAAAGTTTACAGAGAATTGTGCAAAAAACAAAAAAAATCCAGTGAGTGACATTTCCGTGGGCGAAAATACCTTGTTAGTGAGAGAGGTCAAAGGAGAATGACGAGACTGGTTCAAGCTGACAGGAAGGTTGACAGTAACTCAAATAACCACACATTAACAGTGGTGTGCAGAAGAGGATATCTGAATGTAGAATATGTCAAATGTTGATGTGGATGGGCTACAGCAGTGGCAGATCATGAATATGCACTATATGGCCTCTTCATTAGGTATAGGAGGTACCTAATGAAGTGGCCACTGAGTGTATGTATTTCTAAAACAAAAAGAAAATCATTTTTGAACTGTTTCAAAAAGAAAGGTTAAATCCCAGCTAATATCTTGTTTTGAATCCTGATCATGACTGATTCATTGTTTTACTGATTCCTGTCTTGAAAGTAAACATCTCAAGGTATTGTTTTGGAATATGCCATCTGAGAAAGGCCATTCATCTGCTAAGTCCTGGAAGCAAAATAATAAATGGTGAAATGTCTAGTTGAGTAATCTTTTCCTTGTGATTGTATGTTGCCAAGACAAAGACAGAGAAAGTACAGCTCGTGTGTTTTTTCACCAAAGATTTTAAATCATTGCATTACAGCATCTAACCAGAAATCTAAAAAGGTCACGCATTCTATTAATACCATTCTCTTATATGTTACTATTCTCAGAATATTGGCCAAAGACCCTTTCTTATGTTTTTATTTTCCATAGCGGCAGCTGTACATATGTGCTGTCACACTAATAGTCCAACCTATCCCACAGAAATTGGAACTGTGGAAAATTCTCCAATCACAAATACAGCACAATCTCTGTTCAGGCATGAGCCTTGGTTTGCCTGTTCCAATCTTTTTAGCCTCATTTAATATTGCTGCTTTTATGGTTGATTATCAGACCTTGGTGTGGAGGATAAGAATTTTAACTGGTAATATAATTTAGATTTTAATCTAGTTTTGCTCATTTTGAATGATGAGAAATCAATTTCATAATAAAACTCTACAGCTCTATCTTCAATATTAATCTCTGATGTAGCATAGTTAATGCTGGAAGACATAATATTTGCTTACTTTTCAACAAATTACATAATTACACACATTCTCAGATACTTGACTGCCGACATAGAGCTGTAAGGCTTATATTTTTTCGTTCGGCTTTGGAATCATTGTGCCATAAGACATAGAAACAGGTTCTTCCACCCACCCTACTTGGGCTGAACATGAAGATCCATTAATAAATTACATTTGCAAAAAGAAGGCAAGTTATACTGCACCTGTTAAAAATCTGTAGGCTATCTAATATGCCTGAAACTATCAGCAGTCCGACAAGGTCAGTATTTACAAGAGGAATCTGTTGCTCGCTGCATCAAACCTGGTGCACAGTCCAAAAGCCCATTAATTGTATAGGCAGAAAGAAAGGTCAGATTAGGGCATCCATTTTTAACTAACTGTGTTTGGGTTAGTGTCTTTAATTTACTTCGAAAGATTTGGAACCGTTTTGTTTTTGATAACTTTTTAGTTGTTGATCTTTTTGTGGTTTCTTAACATTATTTTTTTTTTAATTTGTGTCTTCGGCAGTTTTGGTTTTGCCAGCTGCTTGCTTAAGTCATTTTATTGGCATGGTTAATTCTGGGCTATTAACATGTCAGCAAAGCAGTGGTATTATGCAAGATCTTGCAGCTCTGACACCAAGCAAAGCCTTAACATTGAGGACATATCAACATGTTCAAACTACCAGGTTAGGATCAGATCTGGTCACCTCACTACAGGAAGGATGTGGAAACCATAGAAAGGGTGCAGAGGAGACTTACAAGGATGTTGTCTGGTTTGGGGAGCATGCCTTATGAAGACAAGTTGAGTGAACTCGGCCTTTTCTCCTTGGAGCAACAGAGGATGGGAGGTGACCTGATAGAGGTGTACAAGATGATGAGAGGCATTGATCGTGTGGATAGCCAGAGGCTTTTTCCCAGGGCTGAAACTGCTGCCACAAGAGGGCACAGGTTTAAGGTGCTTGGGAGTAGGTACAGAGGAGATGTCAGGGGTAAGTTTTTTACGCAGAGAGTGGTGAGTGCGTGGAATGGGCTGCCGGCAACGGTGGTGGAGCCGGATACAATAGGGTCTTTTAAAAGACTTTTGGATAGGCACATGAAACTTAGAAAATTAGAGGGCTATGGGTAACCCTAGTAATTTCTAAGGTAGGGATATGTTCGGCACAACTTTGTGGGCCAAAGGGCCTGTATTGTTCTGTAGGTTTTCTATCTTTCTGTTTCTAAACAGGCAGCTAATTTGTACCTCAGCAACCAGTGCAGAGAAGAGCCATACCTGAGAAATTCCAGTCTGTTGTATTTATTAAACAGTCATGTTAGAGAAATATCAGGGTGTCATTTAAGTCTGGAATTGCATAACACCTTTGTCTCCTTCCAGACCCTAAGGGCAGGCTTGAAGGCTATCCTTCATTGTAGCTGGTTGCATTTGAGGTTTTCCATTGGTCAGGGTCGACTGTGGATATTATGTCCTAGCTGTCCACATGACATGCAGACCAGGGCAGTACAATATGGAGGGCAATCTGTTGCCCATGCAGCAGGCTTCTCCTCTCCATGCAGCTGATGAATCCAAAAGAACGACAGAGACTGATACAGTTGGAAACCAGCGGTGTCACAGGAGTTGCCAGTCAGCACTGAACTGCTGACGGCTTTAGGGACTCCAGCTAGGGGTTTACTCCCACAGTCTTCCCCATGAGTGGGCATAGTTGCAAGGCAGAGGTGATTTGAGATCAGAGCTTTCCTTCTAGGTGATCTGCAGCCACAACTGACAAGCCCCATTTGCCCGAAGCCCCATTGCAAGAAGGTCTTTATTAGAACATTAGGAAGTTTTTGACAAGTGCAGAACATTTGACCCTACAAAGCTAGCCAAGTTCCTAAACAAAAGAAATTCTGCAGATGCTGGAAATCCGAGCAACACACACAAAATGCTGAAGGAACTCAGCAGGCCAGGTTGCATTAATGGAAAAAAGGTACAGTACTTTTTTTCTATTGATGCTGCCTGGCCTGCTGAGTTCTTCCAGCATTTTGTGTGTGTTATCAAATTCCTATTCACATAGTGTGTTAAAATAACTATCAAGTTTAGATCACAGCTTCATAGGACTTGTCATAATTTTCCAGTCAAATCTCAACAAGCAGTATTAATTGGGGTGAAAATCGCCTGGGAATTTCAACTCCACCATATTCCAGCTGGTAAAATGAGATAACAAAAGGAGATATAAGAGGCAATGTTCATTAATGGCAGGGGAGAAGGGCAAATGGAGGAAATTCTGTTTGGTTGGATATTTGTGAACCACACCACCCGAATTCACTGTAATATCACCTGAAACTGAGCAGGAATGTAGAGAAGAATCCCTTCCCTTCCAAGTCTGTGCTGTTAACCATTTAAAAGTAGCAGGACAATAGCAGAAAAAACACTGAAGAACTGAAACTAGAACCTCTATTATTTACTGCACCCTTGAGCTCACCGTAGACATTAAGTAACTGTAAATCTTGCCTCTACTCATGGCTCGTTAATTCACCTACATGATTAGCAACTAAAATAAAGTGACCGTGGTAAAGCAACCTTTCTCTTAATTGAAAATATATCTGTCAATGCGCTCATGTCAATGTCCTTCCATTCAAAGTGTATTCTGAATTGCATTTACAGCAGTGGTTTTAGCCTTAATCTTACTTATAATAGCAAGAGGGCAATTGTACAAAGTGGACATTCTGATAAAGTAACACCACCAATAGGAGAATCTCCTGTCTTTATTGGGTTTCCACAGTAAATGGCATCTAATTTTCAGATAGCTTGTTCCCTCCTTGAGGAGAGTTAAGTCGTAGTAACATTATGACTTAAGTTCTGTTCAATGCCAATGCCTTATTGTGCACATGTAAGTCCACACACAGGGATATACATGCATCCATGCCGACATTCACCCATGCAGCTACTCGTAATTGCCCATGTTCACCAATTCAATAGATGTGGCTGGATTGTGATCAATTTGTTTTAAACCCAGACTGAAAATATTGGATTGAATCTGATCAAACCTGATACCTCCTGGTCTGTGACAGAGTGACTATATGCTATTCATGAAAAAAAAGCCAAGTGTGTATTTTACCGAAGTGAGATATCTTTGTTTTAAGCAGGTCATTGAAACAAAGATTAAGGATTAAAGATTTAAGATTAGAGTTCATTTTGCAGAATGCCAGAGAAGTGTTGTTTCATTTGTATAAATGAAAAATACTCTTTTTCCCAATTAAAACCAACGATTTACATTTATAATTATGTCCATAACCTTTCTTAGATTCTGAGGTAATAATTTTAACAACTCCCTTTTTTTGGTTTAGTTTTATTTAGGCCTGGGGCTTTAGGAGAAGACTTAATGAGCTGTCAAACAGCATAATAATGACACATTAAGGCAAACCACATGAAGAGGTTGTTTCATTATCACATCATTCTATAAAGCATCAGGATTTATGATTTATTCTTATGAGCATTTTTATTGGAACATGGACTAGAATGTAAAAGTGGAAAAAGAGCATTGGAATTAACAAAAAGAAGGCAGCTGAAGATGTGAGATGTACTTAGCTGGCTACTGGAAGGAAGTGTATTGTCTGACCTCACTTAAAATTGAAAATTGGTGCAACTTAATCCAACATACGTTGTTTCCATCATTAGAACATATACAATAAAGCACTTCCATAATCTGTAGACATCTTGCAAAAAGCTATATAAACTATTACATAAATTGATGCATATATAAGTTGTACAAGGCCTTGGTGAGACCACACCTGGAGTATTGTGTGCAGTTTTGGTCCCCTACTCTGAGGAAAGACATTCTTGCCATAGAGGGAGTACAAAGAAGGTTCACCAGATTGATTCCTGGGATGGCAGGACTTTCATATGATGAAAGACTGGATCAGCTAGGCTTATCCTTGTGAATTCTGTATTTATGTATATGAAATTTAATAAAAATATTGGAAAAAGAAAGAAAAAGGCAAATGAGATGGTTTTCAACTTGAAGAGAACACCTGTCTTGGACTGTTTTTCTCACTCCCATTAGGGAGAAGGCTATGTAGCATCCATGCTAGAAGCACCATGCTAAAAAACAGTTACTTTCTCCAAGCAGTAAGGCTGATCAACACCTCCATCCACTAACTCCACCCCTACTTAATTATTTCCCTTCAGTCATCCTATGTATGGCCTA
The DNA here is from genome assembly GCF_030028105.1 of Mobula birostris. Classification (NCBI taxonomy): domain Eukaryota; kingdom Metazoa; phylum Chordata; class Chondrichthyes; order Myliobatiformes; family Myliobatidae; genus Mobula; species Mobula birostris. Next base: position 91,590,903 of record NC_092381.1, read on the forward strand.
GCATCACTTTATGGACAGAGAGTACTGTATATTACAAACAAGAGAAAGCTTACAGGTGCTGGAATCTGAGCAACAAACACAAAATGCTGGAGGAGCTCGGCAGGCCAGGCAGCATCTATGGAAAAAAAGTACAGTCAATGTTTCAGGACTGCTGAAGGATTTTGGCCTGAAACACCGACTATACTTTTTTCCATAGATGCCACCTGACCTGCTGAGTTCCTCCAGCATTTTGTGTTTGTTACTCCGTATTAGCTATCTTTATGTATTCATATTTATTGTGCATTTATTATTATTATTATTGTGTTCTTTATCTTTTTTTGTTTTTTGCGCTGCATCAGATCCAGAGTAGCAATTATTTCATTCTCTTTATACTTGTGTACAGGAAATTATATTAAACTGTCTTAAATCTTGAATCTTGAAAGAACAAAATGTACTTTGACTGATGTTTCTCAGTTCAACTGCTGGAACACTCCGATGCCTGCATTATAATACATATGCACAGCCTACCTTGAAAAAAATTGGCACCTGTTCATTTAAATTAGTGAATGTTCTGCTTAAGGCTCTAGGAACAAAGATCAGACTCACAGGATACAGTCAGATTTTTAAGACAATTCATTTGGTCAGAGAGGGTGGTGGATGCTCAGTTATCGAGTATATTGAAGGCTGAGAGTGAAAGGCTGTGGTTCACCAGGCAAAGCAGGAGATATGAGGATTTGATGGAAAGATAAGTGGATATAAAAGTTCTCTCAACTTAGTTATGCAACTTGCTCACATTTCATATCTAAAATTTAAGAACTGTTTAAAATAAAATAATAAGGAAACTTATTTTTTTTGCATGCAATTATTAAGAAGTTTGTTTTTGATTCATCTCAATAAAGGAAAGCACCAGTAAGCATTTTCATTCTGGAATAGCATGAGGAAATGTTGCTGATCACGTATTTTAATTAGCATAATATTTTCCTCTCCAGGAGGAGCTGACTATAACCTTTTATCTAGATCTGCTCCGTGGGTACAATAAGTGAAAATCCAGTCCTTTACCATAGAGGACTCAAGTACTCACCTGCCACAGTGGCTGTTCTAGTTATGCTTTGAGTCAATTTTTGCACCCAAGATGATACATGACTGGTGGGGACATCAATGCCTCTCGTCATTTTATATACCTCTATCAGATCACCTCTCATCCTCTGTCGATCCAAGGAGAAAAGGCCGAGTTCACTCAATCTGATTTCATAAGGCATGCTCCCCAATCCAGGCAACATCCTTGTAAATCCCCTCTGCACCCTTTCTATGGGTTCCACATCCTTCCTGTAGTGAGGCAACCAGAACTGAGCACAGTACTCCAAGTGGGGTCTGACCAAGGTCCTATATAGCTGCAACATTACCTCTCGACTCCTAAATTCAATTCTATGATTGATGAAGGCCAACATACCATATGCGTTCTTAACCACAGAGCCAACCTGTGCAACTGCTTTGAGCGTCCTATGGACTCAGACCCCAAGATCCCTCTGATCTTCCACACTGCCAAGAGTCTTACCATTAATACTATATTCTGCCATCATATTTGACCTACCAAAATGAACTACTTCACACTTATCTGGGTTGAACTCCATCTGCTACTTCTCAGCCCAGTTTTGCATCCTATCAATGTCCCACTGTAACCTCTGACAGCCCTCCACACTATCCACAACACCTCTAATCTTTGTGTCATCAGCAAGCTTACTAACGCATCCCACCACTTCCTCATCCAGGTCATTTATAAAAATCATGAAGAGTAGGGGTCCCAGAACAGATCCCTGAGGCACACCACTGGTCACCGACCTCCATACAGAAAATGACCTGTCTACAACCACTCTTTGCCTTCTGTGGGCAAGTCAGTTCTGGATCCACAAAGCAATGCCCCCTTGGATCCCATGGCTTCTTACTTTCTCAATAAGCCTTGCATGTGATACCATCAAATGCCTTGCTGAAATCCATATACACTGCATCTGCTGTTCTACCTTCATCAGTATGTTTAGTCACATCCTCAATTACACTCATCAGATTCCATAATATGCAGCCTTTTCTTGTCTCCATCTGTCTCCTCACAGCCACTGTCACTGTCCCAGCCCCTTCCCCACCTGGCTCATCTAATCCATTAAGCTCTCCTCTGCTAGATCCACCTTTCGCATGCCAGCTCCTTTCTCAGCCCTACCCCTCACCTTTTTTGCAGTGGCCATTTCTGTCTTGATGCAGACTCTTGATCCAAACCATCAACTATCCCTTTACTTCCACAGATGCCTGAAGGTAGATAAGTCCCCCAGTCCTAATCGGATGTATTCCTATGTGCTCAAGTAAATGAAAGTAGTAAACACATTTGTGATAACTTACCAAAATTCTCTGGACTCTGGGCAGGTCCCAGCAGACTGGAAGGCAGTGAATGTCAAACCACTGTTTAAAAAAGGATGTAGGCAAAAGATGTGTAACCATAGGCCAGTTAACTTAACATCTTTTGTCAGCAAAATGCTTGAAGCTATCAATAAGAAATAACTAGTAAGACATCAGGGTAGAAGTAGTTCTCTCAGGGAGGCTCAGCATGTATTTGTGAAGGCCAGATCCTGTTTGGCAAACTTTCTGGAATTCTCTGAAGATATAACGAGTGCTGTGGATTGAGGGGGACATGTGGATGTTGCATTATTGAATTTTCAGAGGCATTCAATAAGATGCAACATAAAAGACCTATCCAGGATGGCACTGATAAGTGGCGACTCTTTGAGTGAAGCTCTGATGGGAATCATCAAATATTCCTGTTAAGGACAACTACGGCTGAAATCCACGATCAGAGCCATGGATACTGCAGTAAACAATATTGTTTTAAGACATGTAAAAAATGTATCTATCCTTAAAATCAGCAGACTACAGACAGCAGACTTAGATCACGAGTGCAGTTCCCCTTTAAGAAAACAGAAGTGTGGAAGGCATGCTGGGATACAAGTACGTTTGACATGCAGAGGCCTTAGACACCCGCTCCAACTATCCTGCTAGTGACTGTACAGTATCTGGAAAATAAAACTGAAAACTTCAGAGCAATTTTCCAGTACCAAAGGGACATCAGAGACTGCTGTTTAGTTTGCTTCATGAAAAAGTGGCTCACACCTTTTTCGGATGCAACGTTGCAGCTTGAGAGTTTCACCATTTACCACAAAGACAAGACATCTGAGTCTTTTAAAGTTTGAGGAGGTGGAGTATGCTTTATGATTAACTGATCATTGTGCACAGACATGGTTGTTCTGTCTCAATCCTGCTCACCCAACCTGGAACACGTAGCGGTCAAGTGTCATTCATTTTGTGCTGAGAGAGTCTTCGACATCATCCTGATAGCAGTGTACATTCCACTTCTGGCCAGCAACAGGCAAGTACTGGAGGAGCTGAGCACCATAATCAGCAGTCACAAAACAGCACACTCTGCTGCTTTCCTTATCACCGTGGAGGATTTCAACCAGACCCGCTTGAAGAAGTCTCTGAACAACTTCCACCAACGTATTACCAGTGGAACCAGAGGAGCCAATACAATTGACCACTGTTATACCATTATCAAGACTGCTTACAGTGACAGCTATTTCAGCACCTTGGAAAGTCCCATCACCTGGCTGTACTTCTACCCCTGGAATACAGGCAAAGACTAAAGACTGCAGCACCAGTGGTGAGGACCAAGAAGGTATGGCCAAGGGAGGTGGAGGAGCACTTACGGACTACTTTGGGACGGTGGACAAGTTTCAGGAATTCATCTTTGAGTCTGAATGTATACACTACAATTGTCACCAGCTTCATCAAAACTTGTGTGCCTTTGAGAGCATAGCATACATACCCAAACCAAACCAAAAGCGGTGGATGAACCAAGAGATTTGTAATCTGCTGAGGGCTAGATCTGTGGCATTCAAGACCTGTAATCCAGAACTATACAAGAATTCCAGGTATGATCTACGGAAGGCTGTTTTAAGAGTGATAAAACAATTTCAGTTGAAGTTAGAGATGGAATCGGATGCGCTGGCAGGGTTTGCAGGGCAATATTTCCTACAAAGTGAAACCTAACATCACGAATGGCTGTGTTGCTTCACTCCCAGCTCAGCACCTTTTATAAACACTTTGAAAAGGAGGGTAAAACTAAACCTGCAGCATCTGGTGACACTGTGATCTTTGTCTCAAAAGCAAACATCAGAAGACCTTTCAAGAGGGGGAGCCGTCGCAATGCATCAGGCCTTGATGGTGTACCTGTTAGGGTCCTGAAAATCTGTGCCATCCATCTGGCAGGAGTGTTCAAGAACATCTTCAATCTCCCATAGCTGCAGTCAGATGTTCCCACCTGCTTCAAAAGGGTGACAATCATACCAGTGCCCACTGAGCTGCCTCAATGACCATCACCCAGTTGCACTCACATCTACGGTGATCATGTGCTTTGAGCAGTTGGTCAAGGACAGAATCAACTCCTGCCTAAGCAAGGACCTGAACCTGCTGCATTTTGCTAATTGCCACAATGGATGCAGTCTCACTGGCTCTCCGCTCAGCCTTGAATCACCTGGACAATAGCAATATCTACGTCATTCTACTGTTTATTGATTACAGCTCAATGTTCAACACTATCATACCCTCAGTTCTAATCAACAAGCTCCAAAACCTGGGCCTCTGCACTTCCTTCTGCCACTGGATCCTTAACTTCCTCATCGGAGAGCACAGTTGTTGTGGATTGGGAATAACCAGCACCAGTGCATCTCAAGGATGGACGTTCAGCCCACTGCTCTGCTCTCCACACCCGTGACCGTGCAACTAAGCACAGCTCAAACACCATTATAAATCTGCCAATGACAAAACAAGTGTTCGCAGAATTTCAGATGGGGATGAGGAGGCGTACAGGAGTGAGATAGATCAGCTGGTTGAGAGGTGTCACAACAACAACAAAGAACAAGGAATTGATTATGGACCAAGAAGGAGTTTGAAGGATAAGAAGTTCTGGTAGTTTAATGTACTGAGTCATGTTATGATACATACACTATTCACATGTCCAAAAACAGACTCGTGAAGCAGCTAATTCACAGGAAGAGATAATCTACATAGAAGAGGAAACTATTCAAAGATCTAAGGATTTTGTCAAAGCCTCTATGAAACAATGTGAAATACTCATTGACTTATGATCAACCAAAGAAGAGGAGTATCTGGAATGACATTGAAGTTCTTCTTTAAGGCTGTGTGGATCCCAGCAAAGCAGATGGAAATACAGCATCATCTCCCATATGGCTTGCCAGATCAGAAATCTACTGCCCCACCTGTGGCAGAATCTGCAGATTACAGAAAGGCTTCACCAGCCACCTCAGATGCAAAGAACTGTAATGAAAACACATCATCTCAATCCTAACAGAAGCCATGAAGAAAGAGTAAGATTAGAACTAAAATGATGAGGTGATAGTTGCTTTAATAGGATTTCTTCTGATTTTTTTTTGAAGAAGTCATGCCTATATTTTTCTCTTTGTCAAGTTGATGCCAGTATTATTACAAAGCTTGTCAGAGCAGCAGGAAGTGTTGGACATGTCTTCAGTCCAACCATAGTGCAGTCAATTGTCTTTGTGACATCTAGTGTATTTAGTTACATCACAATACAAATTGAATTGCATCAGTTTGTCTGAAGAATGACTCGCTTCTGCAGTGGGGACTTCAGAAAGAGGTCAAGCTAGATGATCCATTTAGTTTTTCTGGCTGAAGATGTCTGGACATGAAAAGATAAGAGGTTTAAATCAATCCTGGGGGATTTCTTAATACCCAGTTTTACTCACGGTTCCCAACTCTGTTTTTATTTCTTCATAAAATAATCTTCACATCACTCGTTAAGTCTCACTCCACTCCCTGGCCATTGGCTACCTGTTGTACATTGTTTGATATGCATTCTCGCCAACACCCCCGCTCTCCTCTCTACCATACCTCATTAGAAAGCATATGTATGGTGAGTAATTGTTTGTCATCTACCTTTCATTCATGGACAATATACTTTTAACTATTAAACAGTGCTTAAAGACACTTAGAAATAATCATTGCTGATGGCTGTTCCAGATGAGTCCCCGAAGTTTGGCAAAACTGGCCCATAGCCCAGAGACTGACATTCAAGACTTGGCTAGGAAAATATTTTTTCAGGCAACACACACAAAATGCTGAAGGAACTCAGCAGGCCAGGCCTCATCTATGGAAAATAGTACAGTCGACGTATCAAGCCAAAACCTTTCAGCAGTCCTGTTGTTTGTGTTGCTTGGGTTTCCAGCTTCTGCAGGTGTTTTTTTTGTTTGTAAATAATTTTGCAGAGTGCTTTTGTTGTCAGTCTAAATGTAATGCAAGAATATTGTCAGCTTCATGACTGGTGAGCTAAGGGGAGATGGTCTATGGTAGGGCCAGAGTCTCTATCAGGAGTTACCCACGTGGAAGTACTGAAGTGCTGGACTGGAGCTTGGTTATTCCCGTAGTGGTACTTGCACTTCCTACCCGCAGCCCCGCAGCCCCCAAATGGAAAGGAAAAGGGAGGGCAAGACTAAGGATGGGGTAGGGAAGGTGTCAAGGTCTGGATCGGGGTCTCTTTAAATTTACCTTGTTTATGTTACGATCTGCACCGTTGATTCCCTGTTTTCCTGTATCTCTCGGCTTTGGTGATTAGAGGCAATTAACTCTCAGCTGAACCGGTAATTTATAGTCTCTGGCTTTCAGCCGTTCAGCACGGGAGCGTCTGCAAAGTCATCAAAGGTACGGTGTGCCGATGTCATCTGGCCGTAGCAAGCCCAGTCTCTGCTGAAACGAGTGCCGGTAATTCATCCTTCCTCACCGGAGCAACCCTGTCCAGTTACCTCACCGAAGCAAGCCTGCAAAGTTTCCTCATCAAGGTGGGTCCGTCAGTTAACCCACCAGAGAGAATCAGAAGCTGCTGTCTACTGTTCCTGGGCCGAGTCTAGAACTCGCCACTATTGGGAGGTTCCAAGTACCACGACCTGGCTCTGGCAGCATCCAAGTACCACGTCCAAGTCCTGTCTCCGGCGGCATCCAAGTACCACGTCCAAGTTCTGGCTCTGGTGGCATCCAAGTACCACGTCCAAGTCCTGTCCCCGGCAGCATCCGAGTCAAGTCAAGTCCTGGCCCCGGCAGCATCCGAGTACCAAGTCAAGTCCTGGCCCTGGCAGCATTCGAGTACCAAGTCAAATCCTGGCCCTGACGGCATCCGAGTACCAAGTCAAGTCCTGGCCCCGGCAGCATCCGAGCCAAGTCAAGTCCTGGCCCCGGCAGCATCCGAGCCAAGTCAAGTCCTGGCCCTGACGGTATCCGAGTACCTAGTCAAGTCCTGGCCCTGGCGGTCTGTGATTCCTGTCCTACCCCCCTGTCTGAATCTCTTCTCTGCCCTTCTCGCCTCTAGCCCTCGTCTGTAGCCCTCGCCTGCACCTCGGTCTAGTTCTATCGCTGGAGCTAGATAGGAACTGTGTTGTTCTTTGGTGTTTGTCTTATCTTGTCCTCGCCTCTGTGGGGTAAGTCAGGCCATCTTGCCGTTGCTCCATGGGGGGGTCATGTCTTGCCTTGTCTTGTCCTCACCTCCATGGGGTAAGTTGGGCCGTCTTGCCGTTGCTCCGCGGGGGGTCATGTCTGGTCTTGTCCTCGACTCCGTGGGGTAAGTCAGGCAGTCTTGCTATTGCCCTGCGGGGGGGGTCATGAGTCCCGGCCCAGTGTCCTGTTCTCAAGGAGGGGTCCCGACTCTGTGTTCTGTGTATGTGTCCACGGTTCCATGTACCTGCTCTCCCAAGACCAAGGCTCTGTTTTTCCATGTCCCTCCTCTCCCTAGCCCATGTCATGTCCATGCCTGGTTCTGGGGTCCTTGCCCAGTCTCGGGCTCGGAGTCCATACCCTAACCTCTTCATGTCTCCTCCAGTTCTGGAATCCAATTCCGAGTCCTAGCCCAGACCCCTAGTCCCAGCCTAATAGTAGTCCTGAGTCGTCCAGTTCGCTACTCCTGCTCCTGCCTAGCTCTCCTGGTATCGAACAATAAACTAAATCTAAGTAACCTCACAAGATGTGTCTTGCATTGGGGTCCACCCTTGCTCCCAATGCCCCCACCATTGTGACAAGGGGAAGATGCAGGAATGGGGAAGGAGAGGGGAGTGGAAAGGGAGGGGGGTGAGAAGAAGCAGAGTGAGGAATGGGGAGAGGAGAGGCAGCTTTAAGGGAGTGGGGAGAAGAAGGGTGAAGTGGGTGGGAAGTGGCAGTGAGAAGAGCAGTAGAGTGAGGGGAAGAGAGAAGATTCTATTGGGTGAATGGTAGGAGGAACAGAGCAAGGATTGCAAGAGGCAAATTGAGGAATTTAAATCAAATAAAAGTAATAAAATCCTTCATAAGTTTTAACAAGTAGGGGTGCATCAGACTTTGCACAATCCTCTGTTACACAATGCTTCCCGGCTGTCACTAAGCAGTTATTTATGCTTCTGTTTTTGAAAGATTTCTCTTGTTAGTGACCAGAAAACACTTTGTAGACAAACAATTCTGTTCTGTTTATGCACTTGACCACCAACTAGATGAGTGGAATGACCGGTGCTCTGAAATTTACCCGTTTTCATTTGAGGTGAGTTGCACAATGAACATGCCATTCTGTTTTTGATATTTAGCTAACTCGAGGAACTGTTTGCGCGTTGAATGGAGAACCACAGGAATGCAGACAACTGGCATTAACTTGGCATGCGAAACAGCTGGGTACCCTTGAGATGTCAATGGAATATTTGGACCAATCTCCTAAATCCAATTGTTATGAAAATGTTTTCATTTAGTGGCATTATTTTGCTATTTTATTGGTTCATCAGAAGCTATGTATAATTACCATCTGGCTATCATTAAAGTGGTTATGGCATCGACTGACAGGATAATTTCAGCTTGTTCCATTCCCAATTCACATTCAGCTTTCTCACAGTAGTCCAACCAGATGACACCATTTAATATGCACAACTGTTTTCAAAGATAAGATAAAACAAAAAAAAATGTAAGCATCCTAAGGTTAATTGTATTCCTTTGAGGCATTTTTGTCGCACAGTGCCTGGAGCTTGGCTCGCTAAGTGTGTTGTTCTTGTTCGCGGAACAATAGCTGTTTGCCAATTTGATATGTCTGATATATTAGGATAAGGTTGCTGCATTCAATTAGTCATTATGGACAGTCCTGAGGTGTGCAGTAGGATCATTAGAATTAGTGATGACCACAATGTCCAAATAGATTTGGTTTCTTTTTACTATAAGTTATATCAGCATTGAGTTTTTATGACTCCATGTTGATCCTTAACTGTATTTGACTTTTAGTTAAATTATTGTAAAGAAGGACACCTGTGTCTGATTATAATGAAGGATACTAATGCCATAGCTTTTGGAATTCTCCTCTAAGTATTCATGACTCAAAGTAAGGTAAAAGATACAAAAGCCCAAGAGCATGAGTCGCCAGACTCAAGAACAGCTTTATTGCACTGACATGAAACTCTTGTCATGCTGAATGATGAATTCTTGATCTCCCAGCCTGCCTCACTGTGCCCCTTGCACCTTATGCATTGGCTTACCAGGTATTTTCTCTGTAACTGCAACAGCATATTCTGTTTTCTTTTCAAAGTTCATGGTAGGTTTATTGCGAAAGAACATATATGTTACTATATAAAACACAGAGATTCACTTTCTGCGGATGCACTGATTAGATCCTATAACCATAATGGAGCCAATGAAAGACTGCACCAATTGGGCATTCATCGCTTCAGTGTCATTATGTATGGCATAATCTATCTGAATGGCATTCAAAACATGAGTTTATCACCGTACCTCAGTACATGTAACAATATTAAAAAAATTAGCATTTTCCAAAAACACAAGAGATACTACAGATGCTGGAAATCCGCAAGTGCTGGAGGAACTCAGCAGGTCAGGCAGCATCTACGGAGAGGAATTTCAGGACAAGACCCTTCATCAGGACTAGACAAGAAGGGGGAAGAAACAAGGGTAAGAAAGTGGGGGGGGGGGGTAGGGGTAGGAGAAGGAGTACGAGCTGGCAGGTGATAGGTGAAACCAGGTAAAGGGAAGGTGGGTAGGAGGAGCAGGTGGAATGAAGTAAGGATCTGGAAGGTGATAGGTGGAAGAGGTAAAGGGCTGTAGAAGGAAGAACCTGTTAGAGAGGACAGTAGGACTGGGAAAAATGGAAGGAGGAGGGGAACCAGATAGAGGTGATAGGCAGGTGAGGAAAAGGGAAGGGGTAGGAGGGAGTCTAGTCTGCAGAATGAAAATGAAACGGGGGGAGGAGAATTCATGTTAATGCCATCAGGTTGGAGACTACTAGACGGAAGTCTGGTATCATTTACCAATGCCAGTTAATGTAGACTCAGTATCATTTGCAATCTGATACATTTGAGTTATTCTATTAACATGGTGGTTAAGTTATAGGACAAGCAGCCAGAGTCGTGAACAATTGGTTCAGGGACCCAAGTGTGGATTCCACCATGGCAGCAGGAAAATTTTCACTCAAGTAATTATACTGAGGGGGAAAAAAAACACAATGGGAGTACTGTGTGCTACTCTGGGCACCATGTTTAAGAGAAAATGTTAGGACCTTAGAGAGGCTGCAGGAAAGATTTTAAAGAATGTTACAATGGAAGAGTAATTTCACTTTCATGGATAGGCTAGAGAAACTAGAGTGGGTCTGCATAGAAAAGAGAGTTTGAGAGTAGATCTGATAGAACTATGCACTATTATGAAGACTCTGGCCCAAGTGGAAGTTTCCACTGGTAAAAGAGTTGGGAGTCAGGTGACATAATGTGCCAAGAATAACGTAAGGAAATTTAGGATCTACAATTCAAGACATTGGAGAGAGGGCAGCGAAGGAAGCTAGCTAGATTTGGGCAAAGTTGATTGGCTGAATGGCTTCATCTTTTGCTGCACCTCTCGTGTGATTCTGTTGACTGACTGTATGAGGTAAGGACTGCAACCACTACCTCTTCTACAGATAAAGATCCCATGCTTCATACATAAGGAAAGTGATTCTGAAAGACATTTCAATGATATAGAAGCAGGTTCAAAGCAAAAGCTAGTTTGTTTTATGTAAAGTTTTTAAATAATTAAATACACATAGTATTGTGTCAAAAATACACAAATTTTCATACTCTTTTAGCAAAACATCAGCAAGATGTAACTTATTAATTGTATCAACTTTTACTTATTAAACTATTTACAGGTATTGTAGTCTGATAAGTTTTGTAACTTCAAAACATAAAAGTAATTGATGGGGAGCCCAGGAAAACATGTGGTAATTTCTTTTTACTGTAGTGAGGCATGCATGTATGACTTGATGACATAATGATGTATGCCATTCATGTACTTTTACACATAACCCATAAAGAATTATTTAAACAAAAAAGAATGCTTAACCAAAATATATATCTGTAATATTGCTCAGATATTACTGAAATATTAAATACACAAAATAGTCTGTTAAGGAGAAAATGTTAGAAATACCCAGCAAGTCAAGCAGCATCGGTGATGGTAAAAACAGAATACACCAGGGGCCCCCAACTTTTTTTGCTCTGCGGACCGGTTTATTATTGACAATATTCTTGCGGACCAGCCAACCCGGGCGGGGGGGCGGTGGTGGGGGGAGTAGGGTTGCCAACGGACAAGAGTAGCCGTCAAGTATGTTGTGTTTACTCCGAGAAAGACTACCATGACCATGAAGCCTTGCGCGGGCACCTGTGTGCGCATGCGTGTACATGCCGATTTTTTTCTACAAATCGTTTTTGGCGAATATGTTCGGCGGGGGTGCTAATCACGACCGGAATATAGGTAATAAGTGGCTAATCCACATCAAAGTTGCTGGTGAACGCAGCAGGCCAGGCAGCATCTGTAGGAAGAGGTGCAGTCGACGTTTCAGGCCGAGACCTCTTCCTACAGATGCTACCTGGCCTGCTGCATTAACCAGGAACTTTGATGTGTGTTGCTTGAATTTCCAGCATCTGCAGAATTCCTGTTGTTTAAGTGGCTAATCCACTCAATTTCTTTTCTAAAAGGGTGTATGTAACGAATTTAATATTAAACACACAGTGCATATTTTCCTCGCATGAATATAGTGATAAGTCAATTATCAAGGGAGGACAGGGGAGCTTGAAGTAAGTGTTGAACGAACTTCCAGTAGAAGTGGTAGATGCAGGTTCGATATTATCATTTAAAGAAAAATTAGATAGGTATATGGACAGGAAAGGAATGGAGCGTTATGGGCTGAGTGCAGATCGGTGGGACTCGGTGAGAGTAGCGTTCGGCACAGTCCAGAAGGGCAGAGATGGCCTGTTTCTGTGCTGTAATTATGGTTATATAAGTCAATAGCATCATAACATTTTAAGTAACGCTTGGATATTAAACACACAGCACATATTTTCCTCATATGAACATATAAAATCATTGCAACACACCAATATCGCTGAATCAGTGGGAGGCCTGGGCTTGTTTCCCTGCAACAAGACGGTCTCATCGAGGGGTGACGGGAGACAACGATACTGGAAGGGGGTTCCTTATGTCCAGTCTATTCCACAATTTAGTTTTCGTTGCATTCATTGCAGAAATACGTTGGAAATGGAAGCAACGTTTTCAGTGCTTTCGTGGCTATCTCAGGATATTCAGCCTTGTCTTTGATCCAGAATGCCGGCAGAGATGTTATGTCAAACATAATTTTCAGCCGACCGTCATTTGCAAGCTCAACGAGTTGACCTCCTTCCCATGCTGACATGGATGACGCGCGGGTAATGACCTTGCATGCATTCAAGCTCAACAGTGGGCATGACAGGGAATGAGGAAAGGTGCAGCTGACTCATATCGCCAAATCATACCGTTTCCTCGCAGCCCGGTAACACATGTTTTGCGGCCCGGTGGTTGGAGACCTCTGGAATACATGATTCAAGTCAATAAACATTCATTGGAACTTGAACAGTCATTTACCTAAAGTGGTCTACACAGATGCTGCCTGATTTTCTGAGCCTTTCCAACAGTTGCTTTTGAGCAACCTGAGATTTCCAAGCATCTATGAGTTAATTCAAAATCAAGCTGCAGTTCACTAGAACATAATTCCATCTATTCCTGATGAAGAGATACAGGAGGGAGTCTTGGTCACCAGGTACAGGCCATTAAGTGGTCCAGTTTCTTCACATAGTCCAAAGACATACCGATTGGTACGTTATCTAGTTGTAAATTAGGCTAGGGTTAAGTCAAGGTTTTGCTAGGCAGCATAGCTGGAAGGGACTATTCCACGCAGTATCGCAATAAATAAATAAATAAACAAACAAACAAACAAACTTACTATTATTCTCAAACAAGAGAATCTGCAGATGTCAGAAATCCAAGCAACACACACAAAATGCTGGAGGAATTCAGCAGACCAGGCAGCATCTAAGGAAATTAAGAGTACAGCTGACGTTTTGGGCTGAAATCCTTCTGGAGGACTGGGGGAAAAAGGAAGAGAAGTAGATTTAAAAGGTGGGGTGGAGGGGAGGGAGAAACGCAAGGTGATAGGTAAAACATGGATGGTGAAGGGTAAAGTAAAAAGCTGGGAAGTTGATTAGTGAAAAAGATACAGGGCTGGAGAAGGGGGGATTTAATAGAAAATTGCTATTCTGCTAAAGGATCTCTGCCAGAAATGCCGAGTGTATTCTTTTTCATAGATGCTGACTGGCTTGCTGAGTTCCTCCAGCATTCTGTGTGTGTTACTATATCTCTTGTGTGTAAAGTGTCCAACCTCTGATGTGTGCGTACAAATTTTCAATCCACAGCTAAGACTCAGCTCTGTGAATTAAAGGGATTAATGTTTGATCCTGAAGTGAGTGTCTCAGAATAGCAATATCTATGGTTATATGTCACCTTATTTCAGTTTGCAGGTTTATTATTGAGCAATAATGCTCCATCGAGCTTTGGAATTGAGTTCTTTAACTAAGTTGAGCATTGTCAAAAATAAGAAAATGACCAAAGCATCACAGGTGAAAATTTAATTGTAACAATGGGTGCAATTTGTTATAAATGTCTGGAGTTAGAAATAATGAAATAGAAATGGTTATAATTTGGGAAATTAAATTTAATGAAGTGGAAAGTTTGGAAGAATTGCTACTTCTTAGTGGAAAACTGGTCCTTTTCACAAAACTTTGCAATCAATAAATAAATAAATATTTTGACCACTTTCACTCTTGAAGACCAGCAAATTGAATCATAAGATGATTACAATCATGTCCACTTTTGTGGCCATACAGCCCATCGGCTCCATTCGAACATATTGCAGAGTAACCTGTCTATCATAGCCCCAGATGGAGATCGAGGAGGAAAGTAGAGGAGTTATCCCAACTGTCAGTCTTTTGGAATTCTGTGAAGCTGTCTGATTAGAAATGGGGGGTGAGGGTTAGGCTGGAATTTCATTGTAAAGATGCAAGGATTGGTTTGGAAATTGGTCTGCTTGGTTAGTTTGATAACCAGTTAAAGCGAGAAAGGTAGTCAGATGGTGGAGATGGGGAGCGCTTTCCTGCTTCTTCATTCTTTTGCTAACTTGATGAGTTGACTAGGCTAGCATAATTTTAACATTGACAACCTCTGAAGTGAAGATAATGAATGTAGAATATTAGGTTATTTTTTCAATATATTTATCAACCTATAATCTAGCCAATAAAGCTGACATTTCAGACTGCTCAGAGATTCAGAAGCAACTATTCAAACCCTGTGTACAACCAGAGTGAGACATCAATAAGCACGAGTTCTGACATGCCATCATACTGAATGATCTCTGGCTTCACAAACCCATTAATACCGTTCAGTATTAACACGTAACTCCAGTTGTGCAAAAGAGCACCTTTTGAACTCTGCAGCAATGATAAACCTGAAGCCCCAACCCTTATTTGTACTTGCAGTTGTACCTTTTAGTGCCTTGTGGTGCATCGGGTGGCATGTTTTTGCCCCTTCGTAGCACTTGACTGTTTTTACGAAGTTTTCGGATGACTCAGAGTCGGACTGTGGTCGGGTATGGCAGGGAGAGTTTTTCTTCCTTCTCTCCGTCTGCCTGAGATGTGGGACATTTGAGAGACTTTGAACTTTACTGTGCTCATGGACTTCTTCATCAAGTTATGGTACTGTTGCACTGTTGTAACTATATGTTATAATTATGTGGTTTTGTTAGTTTTTTTTCAGTCTTGGTCTATCCTGTGTCTTGTGATATCACACTGGAGGAAATATTGTATCATTTCTTAATGCATGCATTACTAAATGACAATAAAAGAGAACTGCGTGTCTTCATAATCTAAAAAGTTGTTAGCTTGATGCTCAACCCAGCATGGATGGGAAGTGTGCAAGGTGTGTACTTGAGCATCGTGTGTAATAACTGGTTTAGATGTAAATCGCAGCTTCAGCTACAGTAATTCTAAACTCTATGTTAATTTTATTGTTTGCTCTTTGCTATGGACATGTTCCTTTTTTTAAAGTATGCATTATTTTCTTTTTAGTATTTACCCACGCTATCCACTCTTTGGATGGAGCCACTCTGAGGAATGACTTTGCATCTGTGCTCGAGGAATTTGGCAATCACTACATCCAAGAGGCACTCTATGGATTTGAGGAGATGTGTATCATTTGGTTTCCAAATCGCTCCGTTCAGAAGCAACTATGGATGGAATACCAAGATATCAGCAAAGGTTCGTCTTGAAATCAGAAAGAGTGATTTGATATCAAAAAGAATTATAGTTTGTGGTTGTCAGGTCAAATGATCAGCTGTCCCATAGAAAGCGCATACTTAAAATTATGACCAGAGTGATGGAGAATTATTTCAAGTGATTTTGCATCAAATTTGTTATAATTTATGCACATAAACCAAAATGTCATTGAGTCAGTACCTGCCATTATTTATGTAAACCTTATTTACAAAGTTATCTTGTGATATCTTGAGTTGATGAGCAAGGTTAACTTTTGAGAGCTTTTGGTTACATTTCCCAGTTTTCAGTGAGATTCAGGATGGTGGCCATTTTGATTGAGAATGATTTGTTGGCACTATGGCACTGTGGAATGCTGCATTATAGGTCAAATTGTTTGCCCTGAGCACAGCATGAAATTGCAGGACCTTGGAAACTGCTGTGTGCTTACATCATTCTGTTGTGACCTCTGCAAGGTTGTCTGATCACAAAACCAAGAACTGTGATGCAATATGTTTTAAAAAGTTTTCTGAGATTATGTTGGAGCTGTTAAAAAGTTTATGAGTCAATATTTTCAAGGAAAATTATGCATATTTGTTGTTATTTTTATCATAACATCTGAGCTACAAACTGATATATGTGTCTCCATACAGAATTGTTTTGGTTATCAGTGAAATATCATTAAAACGTTCACTGATAAATTATAACAGCACCGGCAAAATATCTGTCACATGATATGGTAGCTGACCTCAAATGAATGATTATTATTTTGTGTTTATTATCGATATAGGATTATCTTACACAGTTAACATTTCTATTGATGTGTCTGATACCTAATAAGTTTCAAAATGTAGTAATGAGGAAAATTGGAATGGAACCCATCACCTTGAATTTCTACTCCAAACCATTTCAGCCCATGAATTCCAGTGATTCTCAAAGTAGGTCTAGAGTGGATCTAATATACAATAAATTAGTCCTGTAACTTATTATGATTTATGCATATAAACCAAAACGTTGTTGAGTCAGTACCTGCCATTATTTATGAAAACTATATTTACAGAATTATCTTGTGATTGAGTTGATGGGCAAGGTTAACTTTTGAGAGCTTGTCCTGTACAATTTTATTCTGGAAAGAGAACAGGGAATAAGTGACTATGGTGACTATGACTATGGAGAGAAAAGGATGGTTAAATTTTCAGATCAAGACCCTTCATCTGGAGTGTTCATTTCTCTCCACAGATCACCCACTGAGTTCCTCCAGTCCAGAAGAATGATCTTGACCCAAAATGTTGACTATCCATTCCCCTCCATAGAGACTGCTGGGCCCACTGAGTTGCTCCTGTGCTTTGCATATTGAGGCAATAAGTAACTGTTTCTCTGTTTTCTTTTTACTATTGCATAGAATATTGATGAGTACTGTCTTTGAGTCATGGACCAAGACAGTAATGTACAGGTCCTTTGGCCCAACGAGTCCATATTGATTTGAGTGCCTGCTCACCTAGTCTCATTTTCCTGCATTCAACCCATGCATCTTTAAGGCTTAAAGTTTAAGCCCACTGTCACGTACCCCGTGACAGGTTAAAGAACCAGCAGAAATGGAAAACACTTCGGAGTCTGGTATTGTTATTAACTAATGGTATTTATTAGTAACTATGCAATACAGTAATATAAAAATATAAATGCAGATAAATCAAATAAGTTAGCAATGATTTTATATATATATATATATATATGTGTGTGTGTGTGTGTGTGTGTGTGTGTGTAAATAGAAAAACCCCAAGCTTCTTCAAATCTAGGGGTAAATGGATACAGTCTTATGATGATGAGTAAAGTTCAGTTCAGCTTGTTGTATTGAATTGAGTAGTGATGGAGAGAGAGAGATATTTAGTTCTTCAGATGAGCTGATGCCGTCGATCTTCCCGTTGTCTTCCAAAACTTCCAAGTTAGCCAAACTTGACCAACTTAAGAGACCTGTCTTCAAGTGATAGTTTACCAACCCAGACAAAGGTTAGATACACTAGTAGACTCCACAGGGGCGCTCTTTCACGCACTAACAATCACAGATCGATCCCTCAGAATCGACCCTCAGTCCCACACTCGTGGGCACCTGAACAGGATAGTGGTAACTTCACCACACCTTAATGTGTCTGCGTGTCCTGTGAAACAAGGAATTACACTGGTTTAAATACTGTTGTGCTGAACACCAGCTGTCCATCAAGTAGCTCCTCCCTTCTCTCTCTGTAGGAACTTAGAAGCTGCCAGTGTCCTTTTGCAGAAATTCCAAACAAACTGTGAGCAGTCTTCACCCCTCTCTCTCTTATTAACAAGGTGCTTGTGTTGAACAACTCTTTCTCTCTCTTTGTAAAAGCACAGTTCATAGGGATAATTCAGGACCCCATCACACCCCTTTTCTTTGAGGAAAAATTTTGATGTATCAAAATTTTTAGTTTAACTGTAAATTACAAAGTTTGTAACAATACATGTATGATCATCAGATAATAGAGCAAAATGTGTACAATTTCTAACTTAACACCTAGATAAACAATCAGCTATAATGTTGTCAGTGGCTTTCACATGTTTTATTTTTAAGTCATAATCTTGCAAGATCAGACTCCAGTTTAGTAACCTTCTATTCTTATCTTTCATCTTAGTTAGAAACACCAATAGATTATGGTCCGTGTAAACCACAAGTGGTTTCTGGGCAAAACAAACATAGACTTCAAAATGTTGTAAAGCCAAAATAAGTGATAGCAACTCCTTTTCAACAGTGGAATAATTTTCTGGTGCACATTAAATTTCTTTGAGAAGTAAGCTGCTGGGTGTTCAACGTCATCCACACCTTTCTGTAACAGTACTGCCCCAGCAGCTTCATCACTAGCGTCTGTCGCGATCGAAAATGGTTCATTAAAATCAGGTGTTTTGAGCACAGGATGATAACACAGGACGGTTTTCAGGCGTTCAAATGCCTCCTGGCAAAGGTCACTCCATACAAATGTTTCACTCTTCCCTAGGAGTTT
Organism: Mobula birostris; assembly: GCF_030028105.1. Lineage (NCBI taxonomy): Eukaryota > Metazoa > Chordata > Chondrichthyes > Myliobatiformes > Myliobatidae > Mobula > Mobula birostris. The sequence continues at coordinate 91,609,624 of NC_092381.1, forward strand.
TGTTAGGGGGAGAGCGATGTCCGTGAAGTTCTTACATAACTTACGATAATACCCAACCATTCCCAACAACCTCCTTAAAGCTTTCTTGCCTGTCGGAACAGGGAACTCAGCAATAGTTTGAACCTTGGCCTGTACGGAGCCAGTTGGCCCTGGCCTACTACATAGCCCAGATATGTCCAAACTCACTCTTATCAAGGTTCACGGTAAGATTGGCCTTGGAAAGTCTGTCAAATAGTTCTTCTACTGCGGCAGTATGCTCTTCCCATGTGTCATTCCAGACCACTAAATCGTCAATATAAGCCTCTGTGTTTTCTAAACCTCTAATCACAGAATTAATCATTCTTTGAAATGTCCCGGGAGCATTTTTCATCTCGAAGGGTAAAACATTGTACTCATACAGTCCAGATGGTGTCACAAATGTAGATATTTCTTTGGCCCTCTCTGCCAAAGGAACACACCAATATCCTTTTAACAGGTCATTCTTTGTAAGGTATTTAGGCTTTCCCACTCTGTCAGTACAGTCATCCACTCTCTTTCCTTGTTCTTTCTTGTTTCCAATTTTTTGCTCAACCATTTTACTTTCCTCTAAATTCGTTCTGTAAGGATGCTCTTTGATCGGCTTTATTGAGCCTGCAATGATGTCATGCCCTGCAGCTGTGCTCCATCTTGGAATGTCAGAGAATAAATCTTTATACTTGCTAATTAATTCTTTCAATTGATTTTGCTGTAGAGGCTCCAACTGATGGATCTTGTCAGTAATATTTTTCAAAACAATGGAATTCTTAAATCCTGTTGATACTAAGTTCGTATATTCAGCTTGTTAAAACTATCTGGTGTCTGATTACCAGTCTTCACGACTCCATTTGTTTTCATAACAGTACCCACAGGTGCTATCCTATCAAACTAATGTTCCATTTTAATTTGAACATTCTGCAAACTCTGCTTTGCAAGGACAAAAGTCTTGTTAAGCATTTTTGAATTTCAAAACATAACCTAGCACACTGACGTATATTTTCAGATCAGACCACCGTTCTCTGAGCAAGTTCAAAGGTCAAACAGACTACACTCCAGTGTTTCTTGAATTGAATGCCTAACAGCAAATAAGAGTAGGGGAACCCCCTTCATCCCAGTTTTTTCAACTTTCCAGACAATACGTTTTAATCATGGTCTTAACAGTGGAGTTGAACCATTCCAAGGCTCCCTCAGACTCTGTGTGATATGCAGATGTCACAACGTGCTTAGCTCCCAATTCTCCAACTATCCCCTGGAATGTTCTCAAAGTAAAGTTACTACACTGGACAAATTGAATTTCTTTGGGCAGGCCTACCAGTGTGGAAAACTTGATGAGTGCTTTTACCACAGTCTTGGCCTGGATGTTTCTGGGAGGCACAGCTTCAGGGAACCTAGACGCAGTACACATAATTGTTAACAAGTACTGATAACGAGCTGCAGTCTTTGGCAATGGGCCAACACAATCCTCTATGATCCTAGGAAAATGCTTCACCAAAAGCAGGTATCAGTTTAAGTGGTGCTACTTGAATAACCTGATTAGGTTTCCCCACAACCTGGCAGGTATGGCGAATCCTGCAAAAATTCACAACATCCTTTCTTAAATTAGGTCAGTAGAAATCTTTTGTAATCCTGTTCACTGTTTTTCTCACTCCAAAATGTCCACCTAAAGGCATACTGTGAGCCATGTTTAAAATTTCAGCCCTGTAAACTTTTGGAACCACTACTTGATGTTCAATGGCCCAATTCTCACTTGCAAGCACAGTACGGTTAGGGTTAGGGTTAGGGTCCTTCATTAGTACCCCACTTTTAAGATAATATCCTACTATTTCTTCCTGAATGTCCTCTTCTGTGAGAGCTATCTCCTTTAACACGGCCACAATTTCAGGATCTTTATTTTGTTCCTCTATAAATTCCTTCCTTGTCATAAGGCGGGGTGGCTGGGAATGGACCCAAGTGCAAGACACAGATGCTGAAGGACTAGGGACAGGACTAGGATACAGGGCGATGGCAAGGACATGGACAGGAAAACCAGGAACCTGGAACAGGACTGGAAAAGAGAGCTAGGAGCGTGGGCTTGGACGCCAAGCCAGAGACTGGACAAGAACCCAGTACCTTGGTCTTGCCTCTGGCTTGGACCCCAGAACTAGGCAAGGACAAGTCTTGGCAGGCAGGAAGGATGAGGCTGGAAACCTCAGGCTTGAGGTTAGGGGTGAGGCTTGGCAGGAGGCAGGAGGCAGGAGGCTGGAGTCTTCAGGCTTGAGGCTACAGGCTAGAAACTTGGCTTGGCTTGGCAAGAGGCTAGAGGCTGGAGTCTTCAGGCTTGAGGCTATAGGCAAGGCTTGGCAGGAGGCAGAATGGACTCCGAGCCAGAGACTGGACAAGGACCCAGCACCTGGGTCTTGCCTCTGGCTCGTACCCCAGAACCAGGCAAGGACGAGGCTTGGCAGGCAGGCAGGACGAGGCTGGAATCTTCAGGCTTGAGGCTAGGCAAGAGACGAGGCGAGGCTTGGCAGGAGGCTGGAGTGCGCATGCGCTGGTTGTGCATGCAGCCTGGTACAGCCGTTCTGATCTATTCTTACTTCCTTCTTCTTACTTTTTAATTTACGTTATTTTTTGTATTTTTTTTTTACGGTAACACGTTAAAGCTGCTCCCTCTCTAACATGCTGGTAGAGAGAGTTTTATTTGGGTTTTCTTTAGCACTGGAAATGGTTACATCCCGACACGTGGGACAGGAGCAAGGTCGCATTGTGTATTCCACGGACCAGGAAATACCGGCCGACTTAGCGAACAGAGCGGCGGACACCCCTGCTGAAATTCAGAGGAAAACACACAGAGGGAGATCACAAAGCCAAGGAAAGAGGACCAGGTCGAGACAACAGAGACTTTTGGAGAAGAGGAGTTTGGTGGGTAATACCGTCCCAGCTGACCGGAAGTGAACTGAGAGCAGTAAGCATAAAGGATTTGAGTGCTTACTGTTCTAGCCAACAATGGATGGTGCAATCCAGGGTATATTACGATCAAGGAACGTGTCTGCAGACTGGATATTGAACTTTTTACTGTTGGACTTCGGCCATATTCTACCATGATACAACACTTGGCGGCAGGGGAGGTCATTCCTGCCTGTGGCCATCGAACGTGCAGCTCCTCCTGTGGAGGGTCAGACACTCTGAGCCAATAGACTGGTCCTGGACTTATTTTCCATCTGGCATAGTTTGTATTTTTGTGTTTGATTGTTGGGGTTTTGTGTATTGCTATATTTACGCTCTATTCTTGGTTGGTGCGGCTGTAACTAAACCAAATTTCCCTCGGGATTAATAAAGTATACCTATCTGTCTATCTATCTATCTATGAGACTTGAGGCGAGGTGAGGCTGGAGACAGGAGACTTGAGGCGAGGCAAGGCTGGAGACTTGAGGCGAGGCTTGGCAGGCTCCTCCTGGGCAGGGTGTGGATCACCACCCGACAGAGGCAAGGGACAGGAAGGGACAGAACCAACCCCAGGTAACAGCAAAACGCCCTGGCTTACCTGGGTAGAGGCAAGGGACAGGAAGGGAGCTAGGTACAGGGTGGCTCCAGGACAAGACTGCAGGCAAGATGAGGTGAGAGTTACCAGCAAGGCAAGGCGAGACAAGAACTTCAGGAGAGGCGAGAGTTACCAGCAAGACAAGGCAGGACTACAGGCCAGGAAACAGAAGGCAGGAGAAGGGATACAAGGAGAAAGGACAAGAACAATCCAGCAGCCATGCCTGGGTCTCTGAAGGTATTTATGCAGGCAGACCCAGTGAGCATCATCAGCTGCCTCAGTTAGCTCAACAAGAACAGAAACAGGGTAAATAGGAAAACCTGGAGCAAGAGTCGATGGACCGGACCGTGAACCGGAATATGGACTTCACGGACCGGACCATGACATTCCGAGATAAGGACAAGCCTTTCTCATCAACCTTACTCTCCAAATCCTGTTGTAACATGGAAGGTAGAGAAGTCTGTGATAAATCATCATGATTTAAACCCCTGGTTTTGCTATCATGGGCCTCAGTAGATTTTCTGTATGGATCATTAGCAGTAGCTTTGCTTGTTAGCTGAACTGTTGGATCAACATTACCTTGGATCGGTGTTAACCTCCTCCCAATGTTTACTAAACTCAGAACTATCACCAGACTTACAAAAACCATGTGTCTATTGTGAAAAATGCCAAACAATCCATTTACTTTATTCCTACAACCTTTATCTCGATTTGTCTCCAGGGTAACTTCTTTAAACAGCCTCTCAAAACCAAAACAATCTTTCTTCTCCACAACACCATTGTGAAAAGCAACCTCATATCCTTGGAGGTGCTTACACCCTGATGTTAAAACAAAATTCAACAGAGTGGCACATACATCTTAAATAGGCCCTTGTCCTGCCAGCAGGATCAAAGGTCATGAAACCAATCCAAACTTCACAAATACTTTATTCAAAAGTCCAGAAACAACACTTGCCTCAATATCTTCAGTAAATTTACCTCACCAATTTTCATCTCATCATTAACTTTCAGAACACTGTCTAATACAAGTGACTGAGAATCCTCAATTTCCACTGGTACCAAGGTTAACCCCTTATTCACTGAACATCTGACACAAAAAGACTGCAGTCTTTTTCAACCAAGTCAGACTCCTTAGACCTTAACTGAGCTTCAACACAAGGTTCAGTACCCTGTGAATCCACAGGTACTTCAACAACCTGAACACAAGCAATCAGGACAGCTGCCTCTTCTGGCCTTCCATCACTTGTCCCAGTTTCAAATTCAAGGTCACCCTGAACCTCCCAGCTACTCTCTGAGAAATTCTCATCTGGAGTAAACTCAACTTTGTGGGTTAAAACAAACTCGTCTGCTGTCTTAGCAGACCCCCGCAGGGTGGTGGCATCCTTTTCATCTAGGTATGCCCTTACATCATGAGGAACACAGCTTTTAAATTTTTCAATCAAAACCAGCTCTTCCAAGCTGTAAAAATCAGTAGGGTCTAACACTAAACCTCTTTGCTGCAATTTCTCTATCTTTTCCAGCTCAGACCACTTCTGCTTGTCTGCCTCCTCAGCCTCGAGGTGTTTTACTCACAACTCAAACTCGAGCTGTTGCTGTCTTCACTTCTCCTCAGCCTCGATCCTTAATCTTTCCATCTGATACTGGTGATCAAACCCGCTAGGTTTATTTTCAGGAAACAACTCCAACTCCTCCACTTTAAACACATCCTTAGAAAGATAATACTCAGCTATTATCCTCTGCATCTGCGACCCCCTCATGGTCGATTTCACCTCAGTAAGTTTCAACTTCTTAGCAATACTCAACAACTCAAACCTTCTGGCATCCTCTAGTGCCTCAGAGGTTGGCACTTCCAGAAATTTATCAACATCCATTTCTGCTGTGTTTTCACACAACCAAATCAAAAGGTATTTTCCCCCAATCAATTCAAACAAGCCCCCAAACAATTTTTAGAAACCCGGACGAGCCCCCAATTTTGTCTCGTACCCTGTGACGGGTTAAAGAACCAGCAGAAATGGAAAATACTTTGGAGTCTGGTATTGCTATTAACTAATGGTATTTATTAGTAACTATGCAATACAGTAATATAAATGCAGATAAATCAAATAGATTAGCAATGATTTTATATATATAAGTGTGGAAACAGAAAAACCAAACTTCTTCAAATCTAGGGGTAAATGGATACAGTCTTACGATGATGAGTAAAGTTCAGTTCAGTTTGTGGTATTGAATTGATTAGTGATGGAGAGAGAGAGATACTGAGTTCTCCAGATGAGCTGATGCCGTCGATCTTCCCGTTGTCTTCCGAAACTTCCAAGTTAGCCAAACTTGACCAACTTAAGAGCCCTGTCTTCAAGTGATAGTTTACCAACCCAGACAAAGGTTAGATACACTAGCAGACTCCACAGGGCCGCTCTTTCACGCACTAACAATCACAGATCGATCCCTCAGAATCGATCCTCAGTCCCACACTCGTGGGCACCTGAACAGGATAGTGGTAACTTCACCACACCTTAATGTGTTTGCGTGTCCTGTGAAACAGGCAATTACACTGGTTTAAATACTGTTGTGCTGAACACCAGCTGTCCATCAAGTAGCTCCTCCCTTCTCTCTCTGTAGGAACTTAGAAGTTGCCAGTGTCCTCGCAGAAATTCCAAACAAACTGTGAGCAGTCTTCACCCCTCTCTCTCTTAATAACAAGGTGCTTGTGTTGAACAACCCTTTCTCTCTCTTTTAAAAGCACAGTTCATAGGGATAATTCAGGATCCCGTCACACCACTCCTGCATGTAGCTATCCAATTGCTCCTCAAATGATGCTACTCTACCTGCCTCAGCAACTTCTTCTGGCAACTCATTTCAAGTACTCACCACGCTCTGCATGGAAAAGTTGTCCCTCAGGTCTCTTATTAAATCTTTCCTCCCTAACTCTAAATCTATTCCCTTTAGTTTTGTACTTCCCCGCCTGGGGAAAAGATGTTCACTGTCCATTTTATCAAAGACTCTCATAATCTCAAACATTCCTACGAGGTCATTCTTCATTCTGCTATGTTCCAAGGAATAAAGACCTAACCTGGACAACCTCTTTCGATAAACCAGACCCTCTAATCCTGGCAAAATTCTTGTAAATCTTTTATGCACTCTTTCCAGTTTAACCACATCCTCCCTACAAGGTAACCAAAACTCTCACACGGTATTCCAAGTGCAACCTGACTTGAAGTATTTAAAGAGGAGGCAGATAACTTCTTGAAAGATCAGGGATTTAGCTGAGAATTGGAGTTGAGCCTTGAGATAGATCAGCCCAATCATACTGAATGTGTGGCAGGCTTGAGGAGCGAGGTGACCTGCTCTTGCTCCTGTTTTCTTGTGTTCCTGTGCTTGTTCTAAGCACAGGACCCTCTTTTTCCTTCCGGTTGAGATTTTTTGTTTCAAAGTTATGATCTTTTGAAAGTCAGGGATTTAAGGACAGATTCTATGTATTAACAAATACTCCTCCATTTTGATTTTGGAATCACAATGCTATGTTTGTTTTTGTGTTCAGTCTGAATCAGAAATGAAAGTCACAGAAGATTAACGTAAATCTGTACTATCAAATAAAACAAGTCGCAGGTTCCATTCAGCTCAGTTTCTGTGACACATCTATTGTGGAGTCAAATGTTACATGAGGAAGCAAATTAGGATTGCTTTTGGAGGAAAACAGAAAAAAAGTATTAAAAATTGTCAGGTGTTTGACCAGTTTGAGAAGTTTTAGCTGTTTTCTACCTGGTTAAAAGTCACTTTATTCATGTCAATTTGTTGTGGACTAATTCTACATGCTGTATATCTTTGGAGATGGTGATGCCAGACAAACCTTAATGATTTCAGATTAACTGTTCAGTGATCCAGTTAGTCTTTATTGTTTGATATGACTGGTTGATAATATTTGATAACACATCAACACTCACTGCACTGGAAATCACAATTCATTGTAGAAGAACTACTGGGCCATGTTTCAGGGATGCAGTGAAACTAAATATAATTGCAGGTTGTTTTGTCTGACAGTTGCCTTAAAAGAGTAGAATTTTGAGATTCTAGGAAAAGCTGAAGGACACGTCTCAAACATCAAAAATAAGTCCTGTGTAATCAACTTGTGGAATAGTTGTCAAAAACTGAGGACTTCAGAAACAATTCAATATGAAGTGCAAAGCCTTCTGAGCAAACTAATGGGTAGTAATTGATTGGCTCCTTTGATGGAATGTTAGCGGATACCCAGGCAGCACAGCAACCAGCGAACTGCTGTCAGGTAGAGCTCGAGGGTTAAGCCATGCATGCTTTTTCTTTGTGAACTCTGCAGTTCATGAAGTAAAATTCAGTGTCCTGACTGGGTCTAGCAGCAGTTCATTGGGGAGGGAAGGTCAGTAAATGGGGTCTTGGTGTGGGGGGGGGGGGTTGTGCAGAGATTACCTTAGTGGAAGCAGATAGGTAGTGAGTTTGCGAGAGGAGAGATAGAATTAATTGGGATAAGATGGAAGAATGCCTGGAGACTGGGGCTTGGTGCAACAAATCAGAAGACCTGGGCCTTGGGGATTGGGTGGGTAAGAGACCTGGACATGATGTGGGAGCCATCTCCCGAGATTAGTGCTTACATACAGATACCAGAACTTTGGAGCTTGTGGGTGGGGCAGTGCCCAGACATTCTACCATCCAGGTCATTTTGAGTATATTAAGTCCAGAGATCTGTAGAGCACCTGGAAATCTGGAGGTGGGGCACTTGTTCGGGAAATTATGACCTTAAGAGTTGTGCAGAGTTTAAGGGGTGCATGGGAATTTTTTCAAATGCTGAAAGCAACCTTCACAGGTTGTGTTCTGTGATCCTGGAGACATTCTTTGATAGATTAAGCACGACAATGAAAGCATGGGAATGCCCAGTAGCTGGTGTTCTTTGGAATAACAGGGGCATTACTCAAAGGAACCATGCCCCAGGCAAAAGACTGACTTATCTCAACTATGACAGATATGGAAACATCAACCACGTAAGCGTGTTTTGCATCTTGGTCACATTTCTAGAGCTGGATAAAAATCCACAAACATACCTTGCTCTCAAAATAAAATTTTTCAGATGCGCAACTCTGGAAAATAAATGTAGCTTGTCTGAATTTCTAAGAGTAAATTACATTTACATATTATTTTGTACCTCAGGATATACAGTACATACTAAATATGCATGTAACAATGATAAGGGGATATTGTTAAGCCTAGAAAAAAAGGCATTAATGTCTTTTTAAGAAAGCTTTCCAATTTCATTTATTTAGTTAGAGAGCTCTTGGAGATTATAACAATTTTGAAATAAATCTGAAACGTTATATTTCGTGCAGTATCAAGTATTTTATGGAAGGTACTCTTCTAGCACAGTAATGACCTTCCTTGTTGATCTTATGTCTTCTTAAACTTTAAATAACAAGATAAAATAACTGCGTTTTTTCTCTTAACCAAAGCACGTCACTAAGAAGGTGCTCTGATGGCTCCTTGCATGTAAAATCCATCAGACAGGCCCATAGTTAGCTATAACTTATTGGTGAGAGTGCATCTTCCTAAGTAGAGTTTGAAGGAATGGGGCATTTGTTCAATGATTCCAGTGAGGCACTTTGATTCCATCCATCTTAAGCTTATAATATATTTACTGTGCCAATATACCTCCAAGGATACAAAATTCCAAACACATAATTGATTTTTTTTAATTTTATTTTTTATTTGGATAAGGAATTCACAAGCATCATGTACTTTTTCACATGTATAACCTTTTCCATTTTTTATGTATAAAACTATAATTATTTATACATTCTTAGGTACACATTGAGATGATATAAAAAGAAATTAGACACTTAAATAGATAATTATGCACAGTAGAAATTCTAATCTATTAGGCTAAGTAATGGTGTTAATTGTTAAGGGAAGTAGTAATGATAGTAGATTAGTAATAGTTTCCATACGTCTCTTCTGGATCACTTCTTCTGGTCCAAAATGTTGTGTGTAAGCCTATGTAACAACCATTATAGGTGTTTATATCCTAACTTGTTCATGCTTGCTCCTGCCCCCAAACATAATTATCTGATCCCTATGTACTTATTTACTTAATTTTATCATTTTTTATCCCTTACTCAAATCTTTTCCTTTACTTGTATTAATTCTCTATTTTCCAAACAAAAAAAAGACAAAAACAGTAAACATTTAGACTAGGGGTGCTTACATTAGCAATATTACTGTGTTGATGAGAAGAGCAGTATAAATCATTAGGAGATTCATCTAAAGTCTGCTCGCATTGGGGTTATATATTCAATCCATTTATTCCAGACTTGATAAAATTTTTCTTTTTGAATTCTCAGGGAGTAAGTCAACTTTTCCATTTTAAATATTTCCAAGATAATTTCGTGCCAATCTTCTAATGTAAGTGGTATTGGATTTAGCCACTTTCTAGTGATTGATTTCTTACTTGCCGCTAAAAGGGCCTGCAGCAACTTTATGTCTTCCTTCTGTTCAAGAAACAATACATGCCCCAAATAGAGCGTCTCAAAGTTCAGAGGTATCTGGGTCCTAAATACCTTAACTAATGTTCTATAAATACCTTCCCAATATAGACTTAATTTAGGACAATCCCAGAAAATATGGAAATGATTTGCCTTCTTGGAGCCGCACTTTCTCCAACACGTCACATTTGTATCTTTATATTTTTCCTGATATGGCGTCTTAAAGTACCTTATAATATTTTTTCAACAATGTTCTCTCCAAGTCAAAGAATTAGTCAAAGACCATTGAAAGCTGCAGATTTTCTCCCAAGTCTCCTCTGAAAGTACCAACCCCGCTTCTTTCTCCCACTTCTCTTTAATATACAGTGTATTTACATTTTTAGCATGGGAGAGTGCATTATATAATCGAGAAACTGATTTACTAAGTATTGAACCGCAAGCCGAATTAAGAATCTTGAAAAATTCTAATTCTACTGTTGATAGGTCTGTATATCTACAACTCTGGTTAACATAATTTCGTACTTGAAGGTACCTAAAAAAGTCATTGTGTTCTAGGCCATGTTTGTCCTGCAGGATTTGGAAACTTTGTAATACACTTTTATGTGTAAATGAGAGGTAGGTTGTAAGACCTTTCTTTATCCATAATTCAAATCTTTTATCTCCTCTGTTGGGAAGGAATTCGGTATCATATGCACACCATCTGAAGAGTTTTAGCATGTTATTAATTCCACATGAATTAACCACCTTCTGCCATATTTTTAATCCAACTGTTTTTAAATTTTTCCAATTGGGCCATCAAGCCTTTGTCAGCTATTGAGGCCTGAAGAGGAAAACTGTTAACCAATCCAAATTCTATTTCCTTCCATCTAGCCTTATATTCCCTATTACACCAATATAACAGAGGGGTTATCTGTGAGGCATAAAAATAATTTCTCAGGCAAGGAAGAACCATACCTCCTTCTTCCTTCCCTAATTGTAAGGTGTTATATCGAATTGTAGGTTTCTTTCCTTGCCAAATGAAGCGAGAAATCCATTTGTCCCATTCTCTGAATTGATTATCATCCACCTCCACAGGCAAAGTACGGAAAAGATACAGTAACTGAGGAAGAATATTCATTTTTATAGTATTTATCCTTGAATTTAAACTTAAAAAGGGGATAAGATTCCATCTATGCATATCTGCTTTTATCTCTGAGATTAATGGCCCATAATTTACCTGTGACAGCGTTGAAAGATCCTTTGGCAGGGTTATTCCTAAATATTTTAATGATTTAGCTTCCCACTTAAGATCATATGTATCCTGCAATTTTTTGGATGGTGTATAATTTAGGGACATAACCTGCATTTTCTTTACATTTATTTTATAACCTGATATTTTCCCAAAGTTATCCAACACATCCAACAATGTAAACAATCCTATAAATGATTTTTCTGATTCACTCAGATAGACTAAAACATCATCTGCGAATAACGCCACTTTCTGTTCAATCCCTGCCACCTTGATCCCTCTTACGATTTCGCTCTGTCTTATTAGTTGGGCAAGCGGTTCAATATATAGCGCAAAAAGGAGAGGAGAAATTGGGCATCCCTGTCTAGTGCCTCTCTCTAAAATAAAGGAGTCAGAGAGGTCCCCATTTATCTTAATTCGAGCTGTAGGGCTGTCATATAGAGTCTGGATTACTTTAATAAACTTTTCTTGAAAGCCGAATCTTCCTAACACTCTGTATAGGAATGCCCAACTAACCGAATCAAAAGCTTTCTCAGCGTCTAATCCTACTACCATTGTCTCTGTCTCATTCTTATTAACCTGTTCTAATATGTGTAGAGTTCTCCTTATGTTGTCTTGTGTTTGTCTTTGTTGAATAAATCCAGTCTGGTCTAAGTGGAACAGGCCAGGTAAGAGCTTTTCCAATCTGCGCGCTAATATAGATGTAAATAGTTTGTAATCTAAATTAAGAACACTAATTGGCCGATAATTGCCACATTCTAATTTATCTTTACCCTCTTTAGGAATAACTGAAATAATCGCTTCTCTCCAGGACGGTGGAGTTTCTCTTCTCTGTAAGATCCAATTAAAGGTGTTAAGTAGTAATGGGGCTAACTGTGTCTTCAGGGACTTGTACCACTCTGAGGTAAACCCATCTGAACCCAAGGGGCTTTCCAGACTTTAACCTAGAGATAGCCACATTCAGTTCTTTGGCAGTTACTGGTTCTAATAGACTTTCACTTTTTAATCCTGTAAGTTTAGGTAGATCTAAAGAATTCAATAAACTGTCTATGTAGGGCTCATTGGGGGCCCAGGGTTGGGAGTACAGCTCTCGATAATATGTTTCAAAACTCTCTTGAATTTTCCCTATTCCACAAGCTTTGTCTTTGGATTCTTTATTTTGTGAATTGTATTGTCTGCTTGTTGTTTTCGTAATTTATATGCTAGTAAACTAGCTGATTTACCTCCTACTTCATAATTCTTTTGTCTCAGGTAAAGAAAATTTCTTTGAGTTTCCAATGTATAAATATCGTCAATTTCACTTTGCAATTTCCTAATTTCCTGTTTTAGATTTGAATTACTTTTGTTGCTATCTACAACTTGAAGTTGTTTTAATTTTCCTTGAAGGTCTGCTAATATTTCCGCATTGATTTTTTTCATGTGAGTGGTAATGGAAATAATTTTCCCTCTCAGTACAGCTTTCAATGTATCCCATAAGATCACTGGTGATGTTTCTCCCGTGTCATTAAGGTCTGGGTATTCTTTGATTTCTCCCCTTAATCTCTCCATTACTTTCAGGTTATTGAGTATATTTGAGTTTAGCCTCCATAGTGTTTTCCTCATTTTCCTTTCCAGGATTAGAGTTATAGAGACTGGGCTGTGATCTGACAGATCAATTGTTGCAATATTACAGTTTTTTATCCTGAGTCTACCTGTATTAAAGATAAAGAAATAGTCTATCCTTGAATAGGCTGAATGAGGGAAAGAGTAATGTGTATAATCTTTACTAGTGGGATGTAATCCCCTCCATACATCTATAATTCCCAACTCCTCCATCAATAAATTCATTTTCCGAGTCAGAGGTTTATTCTGAGTAACTATTCTTGAATAATCTAATATAGGATTTAATCTAATATTAAAATCCCCTCCACAAATTACTACCCCTTGAGAACTGACCATTAGGTCAAAAATGTGTCTATAAAATGACCATTCGCTACCTGGAGGAGCATAAACATTCAGCAGTGTTATTTCTGTACCTTCTATTCTTCCTGAAATTTTTACAAATCTTCCATCTTTGTCTTTAGTCTCTGAAATATGTTCATAATTAAGAGTACTTGATATTAAAGTAGCTACCCCTCTTTTGTGGCTCAATTTATATGATGAATAAAATACATGCTTAAAGCCCATTCTTTTTAATTTTCCATGTTCAGATTGGCTCATATGTGTTTCCTGGAGGAAAGCTATTTGTGCCCTCTCTTTTTTCAATTTAGACATAATCTTATGTCTTTTAATTGGATTCAAAACCCCATTAACATTATAGGAAATTATTTTTACCAATTCAATTTGCATTTTTCTCTAGTAGAGAAAAAAATCTCCTTTTCTAACCAAACGGTAAGCAATCCCTTCTCAACAGTAAACCAAAATATATAACCACACCCTAGACATTTTTGAACGTATAACATTTGAAAATTTTTCCCGACTTCCCACAGTGAGGCCTGAGCACCGACCCGCCTCAGTTCAGAGGGATAACCTCTATCTTCACCCTGTGTTAGAGGGCCCTCAGCAGTTTGAATAATCATAGAGAATTTTCTCCTATTTATGTCTCGACCATATTGCTATCATTCAAGTTATTCCGCCTAGTTTATTTTCAGTTACCAGTTTTCATTTTACCTTTAAGTCCGATTTACTCTTTTCAGTCATTTCTCTTAATTAATCTGTATTCTCTGTACATTGGCGTCTGAATATTTGCAGCTTTTCCTTGTAGTTTGACACTCTGGTTCATGTGGAGCGTCCTCGCCCCACTAACTGCCACAACTTCTGCCGAATCCTCTCCAGTAGCGACTCCGGTTGGGTGATAACTTTAATAGGTAGTCCCCGGTCCGCCAGGTCCAACGTTGCCTCCTCCACCATAGCGTAAGTTTTTGTCCCTTCGTCGTAAAAGACTCTCAGCCGAGCTGGATACAGGGTCTGAAATCTGTTGTTGTTTTCCTTCAGGACCCTCCGTGTTTCTGTATATTCCTTCCGTCTGGCAAGAATCCCTGGTGCGTAGTCGTGGTCTAAACTGATTTTACAGTTGTTCCACATGAAACCTTTCTTTTGCCATGCCCATTTAAACACCTCTTCCTTCGTTCTGTAACTGAGAAATCTGACCAGAATCGATCTGGGCTGGGCGCCTGCCGGAGGCTGTGGTGCCAACGCGCAGTGAGCCCTTTCTATCTGTAGGTCTTTTGCGGCCGGTATATCAAGGTTCTCTCTAAGCAGCTTCTCCATGAAGGGAATCATCAACCCGGGTTTACCTTCAGTTCCTTCGGGAACTCCGTAGATCCTCACATTTTCCCTTCTTGAGCGGCCTTCTTGATCTATTAGTTTCCACTGGAGCTGGTCTTGCAGCTTTAGCATTTCTGCTATCACTTCCTCTGCGTTTTGTAGCTTCTCTTCAATTCGAACAATCCTCGCTTCGGCTTCATCTATCCGCGAGTTAGTTTTTACTATTTCTCCTTTAATATCCTCCAGCTGTTAGTTGTTGTCTTGTCGGAACTCGCGAATCTCTTCGAGAATCAAAGACAGGGTCACCGATTCCCCCTCATTATCTCCGTCCTGGCTTGCAGTCGGGGAGCTAAGCCCGTCGCCTTGCTGTGTCTCTTTATGTTTATCAGCCTTCGGAGCGGACTTTTTAATCTTGTTCTTAGACATCATCCTTGCCCCTTTTATTAATATAGTTATACAATATTAAGTATTCGTCTAAATTTGATTTTGGGGCAGTTTACCTCCTTTTGGCCGAGAGAACTTTTCCTTACGCCGCCATTCCCTTGATGACCTGGAAGATGCCATAATTTTTTTTTAAGTTAAGTTATGAGGCTGTGAGTGTCAGACCTAAATATTTCTGTATTTTTTGATTTCTTGAGCATTCTTCATTCCTTGTAAGAGGAAGATTCAAATTAAGAAGAATAATTTGGTTGAGAGACCTGACAACTAAACGTATTGCCCATCTGAATACTCCTGGATAATGGTGGCGAACAGATAAACTGTTGTGTACATACATCTATTGATGCTTCTGGACACATCTTCAGTGATGTTCCTGGAATCATCGGGTGTTTCGGGTCTTTCAACATCATACAACCTCCTCCAGGTGACCCAGCCGGGGCTGATCAGACCCCAGCTTGTGTCCAGATGGCTAGCTACCTATGGCTCCATAGCTCCCCTCTTTTGAGCCACAGCCATCTTGAGGCCCTCTCCGCCACATCGGTGGCACTGCGGATGGCTCTCCTCTTCCTCTCTCCCTCGATGCCCAAATTGCTGAAGGCTCTGGCTAAGGACCGGGCTGCGAATCCCCTACAACCAACCTCCACTGGGAGACACCTCGCTCTCCATCCAGCCTGCTGACAGTTGCTGACCAGTCCTGCGTACTTGGAGAGCTTCCTTTCAAAGGCCTCCTCCAAGCTATCTTCCCATGGGACTGTCAGCTCCAGCAGCACCACTTGCTTAGTTGACTCAGACACTAGGACAATGTCTGGTCACAGGGTGGTGGCTGCGATATGGTTGGGGAACTTCAGCTGCCCTTTGAGGTCCACCAACAGCTGCCAGTCCCTTGTAGAGGTCAGAATGCCTGCAGATGTTCTTTTGGCAGGTATTGGCTGCTCCCCAGCTCTGACAAAGGCAATGGTCTGCTTGGAGGGTCGGGACCGCTTCACCCACTCAACTCCTGTGCCGATGGCTTCAGCGATGGTCTTCAAGACCTGATCATGCCTCCACCTGTACAGTCCCTCACCAAGTGCCCTTGCACAGCCGCTGAGGATGTGCTCCAGGGTTTCTCCCTTAGAGCACAGTGGGCACGCAGATGACTCTGCCTTGCCCCATGTGTGCAGGTTTGATGGGCTTGGAAGCACATCGTACACTGCCTGGATGAGAAATTGGATGCAGTGTGGTTCGGCTTTCCAAAGATCAGCCCAGGTCACTTTCCCCTCAACCGCATTCTCCCATCTTGTCCAAGCTCCCTGATGCTTCATTCCCACCGCCTTGCAGGCTCTCGTCTCCTCCACTACTGCTCTCACCTCCTCCTGAACTAGACGATGCCTTTCCTTCCCTCTGGTGTTCATTTGGGGAGTTGGAAAGGATCCTAGCCCAGCTCGGCCTTGTGTGACCACTCCCACCAGCCTCCTGTGACGCAGCCTCGCCTCTGCCTCCTGAACAGCTTCCTCTGCCCTCCACTTCCTGCCAGTAATTACTTGGATCCCTGCTCTAGCCACCTTCGGGTCACTTGAGTCCCTATACTGTAACGCTTCTCTGGCTCTTGTTACCTTGAATTCTTCCTCCAAGGATTTGAAGGGCAGTTGCAGTTTGTTGTGATGCCCATAGAGTGCGATGCTGCTCAGGCTCTTTGGCAGCCCCAGCCATCTCCTGAGGTGGTTCCTAACCCTCCTCTCTAAGATATATATATATATGGTAGTTGGCAGTTGGTTGCTGAACCTCTATCACCTTCTGCCCAAGTATCTTCCCATTTGGAATGGAGGAGATCTCATTATGGGTAGGGTATGCACTGGAAGGAACACTTGGAAAATCCCCTGAACTAAGTCTCTATCTTTGATGTAAGTCTACTTGATGCCTTTCTTAATAATATACTACAGTTTAGGTTTTCCTGGCTGACAAGAGGTTGGGAAGATCATCCAGCAAATAAAATAAGTAACAAAGACTCTGGATCCGCAGAAGTACCTAATGAAGCACTCCACCATGGCAGAGAGGCAGTTTTTGGTCTTAATTCATGACATTGTCACTCAGAGCTGGGAAGTGGAGAACATGTCTGGGAATTTTAGAGACACCACAACTGTCATTATCTTCCTGATGGGAGACATCCAAATTCAGTGATTGTAGTGGGGTCTCCCACCTGTCTGTGTTATGACATTTTGTCTCTCATCAAAGCATACCCCTCTGACTTGCAGTATACACCCATCAAAAAGCACCATGGGCAAAATCTCCAAAATCAGTTTGAAAATAATGAATATTGATATTTAAAAGAAATACAGAGAGCAGATTCTTGCACAGCATTTGACCTACTTTGACCTTGTGAAAGCTTTAAACTCCAGAAGCCTAAAAGTGCTAAAAGAATCATTGCCTGCCCTCTAAAATTTGCTTTCCATCCTCTGCCTACACCATAATGATGTGTAAATAATGATATTTCACTACATGTTCAGTATAGAAACAGTCCAAGGGCATACTGGTGTCAAGCACTAACACTCTTCTCAATTTTGCTTGCGTTAATGCAGCACGTCACTTCCAGTATATTCCCTGCTACTTCAGAGATAATCTGCGGAATGATCAGGAAACTGTTCAACTTTAGTTGTCTCCACTCCAAGACCAAGATCACTCCAATGTCAGTGGTCAGAACACAGTATGAAGGCAATGGATGCGCAGGAGCATACTAAGAGGCCACATTTCAAACAATTTTGTTTCCTTCATGGAGGCATATGAGAAATCGGGGCTTATGCTAAACATAACCTTTACCAAGCTGTCCCACTGCAAGAGACTCCAGACAATCAGGATTCATCACATCAACATAGGTCTTTCCCATATCGCAGCAGAAACCTCACAGCTGGGAGGGATTACAATTGGATGAAATCCACTACTCATTGCAAAGCACTAGAAAAGATCATAACTACCTATAAGTAAAATGTACGCTTACAGAGACTTACGCAACTAATGATGGACTCCTTAAATTACCAACTCTGTCTTCTGAATCTACTGGGAGGGACAGGTGAATCACCTTTAGTACCAGCACTGTAAAATCTAGATTCTTACCATGTAGCCAGGTCTGGTGAGCTGCCGAACCCATCTGCAAACCTGGCATCAGATTCCAAACTCAGCTTGTCGCCCTGACCAGAGAATTTCAAGGATAGGGAAAATACTGTAAGTAAATCATCAAGACCTCCATTGGAAGTTGTAGCTCTTTTACCAGCCCAAGGGAGTTCCTGACCTAAGTTTACGTAGATCATGGGAGGAACTTCTGGGGATGCACCAATAACTTTGATCTTTACAGGAGTACACGTTGATCAGATCAATCAATGGAAGGACTGTGTAGGCACCCATTGGCCCATCAGGTTCTACCTGTTCCACCTGTGTTGAAGTCTGTGAGTCACCCATTGGTCTCATCTGTCATCACAAATCCCATAGAACTGGAATAAAGGCAAGCTATTCTTGGCCTTGAGAGACAAAAAAAGAGAAGACTTTACAGGGACAAAGGTAGCCCATGACAGGAGGCCTTTGGCCAGGAAGTTAAACTGTTGGGATTTATTTCTTGAAATGAAGAACATCTGGTCCCTTTAAGATCCTGGTGCCAAGCACCAGGGCCACTATGCCCATTACGTCCCAGATAGACTCACTATGAGTTACAATGGGCAGGAGAAAGGTGGGGGTAGTTGGTGCTCCAGAGAACCTAAAGAGCTTCTCACATTTACATTTTAAAGAACTACAATCAAGCAGAAAGTATAAATTATTCAGGGATCGATGCTGGGATCAAATTCACCACCCCTTAGAAGCACCAATGTGAACTGGCAACGAGGCAATATTGACTGAGAAACTGCACTTATGAGAATTCACAACCATGCAATTTCTCACCTTTCTTTTCCCCAACTAGGATACTTGTCACATGAAAAATTCCACAACAGATCCCCATGTGAAGTCAGGATTAAGTCTTCCCAGCTCTGAGAATATCCTGTACGTCCTATCAAACTCATGGTTGGAGTCTTTCAATAGATTTTTGCACGGTAGGCTGACAGTAGTTGCTTGGGAATTGCAAGAAAACCCTGTTTATTTTGTGCATGTCCATGTCTGCAACCACGTGTTGTGATTTCAGCCCAGAGTGTGCTGCCACTGTGGTTGGTTGCTTGTCAGCCAATGGTGAAATAGTACCAGCCTTTCCTGGTGATATCAGTATCAGGTTAAATATCACTGGCAAATGTCATGATTCTTCTTTTGTTTTGCAGCAGCGGTACATTGAAAAATATAATAAAAACAATAAATTAAAATGTATATAAAATATATGTATATATATTAAATAAGTAGTGCAAAGAGAGTGGGAAAAATACGGTGGTAGTGTTAATGGGTTTCATTGTCCATTCAGAATTCTGATGGCAGTGGGGAAGAAGCTGTTCCTTAAATGTTAAGTGTGTGTCTTAAGGCTTGTTTCACTCCTCCTTGATGGTAGCAATGTGAAAAGGGTATGTCCTGGGTGATGGGGTCCTTAGTGATGGATGCTGCCTTTTTGAGCCATTGCCTTTTGAAGTGTCCTCAGAGCTGGGGAGGCGAGTGTCCATGATGGAACTGGCTGAGTTTACAACTTTCTGCAGCTTTTTCTGATCCTGTGCAGTGGCCCCTCCATACCAGATTGTGAAGCAACCAGTTAGAACACCCCCCGTGGTACATCTATAGAAAGTTGCAATTGTCTTTGGCGACATACCAAACCTCATCAAACCCCTAATGAAATACAGCCACTGTCATGCCTTCTTTATAATTCCATCAATATGTTCCGATCCTCAGAGATGCTGATGCCCAAGAACTTGAAACTGCTCACCCTTTCTACCTGTGGTATCTCGAGGACTGGTGTGTGTTCCCTCGACTTCCCCTTCCTGAAGTCCACCATCAATTCCTTGGTCTTACTGATGTTGAGTGCAAGGTTGTTGTTACAACACCACTCAACCAGCTGATCTATCTCACTTCTGGATGCCTCCTTGTCACCATCTGAAATTCACAATATTAATGCAGTGTTTGGGTTTTAACCCTTGGCAGTTGGGGTGTCATATATAGACAAAATACCAAGAGAAGGAATAAAGTAATGCCTGGGCTTAGTGGGTGAGGAATCTGTTTTGTAATAGGCATCTATGGTTCAAGGCTTTGCTTTGGCTTGAAAGGTGATGTGTGAGGGAGTGGCATTAATTAGACAGCTCAGACATTTTGAAAGGCTCCTGTATTATACGTAGAGAAATGCTGTTTAGTAGGTAATATTATATAGAGAACGGCTGCGTGACCAAGAGTTAGGTAGTTAGAGTAAGCAAACGAACAGCCATTATTATACTGTCAGAGTCTTTGTCATTAGGATGCATTGTTAGGAGGCAGTAAAAATAAGAGGGACTAATTTTCATCTCTAACACAGCATGCAAAATTATGTTCCTATTTAACAAAAGTAGTATGTTAACCAGGAATCAGTTCTGCCTGATCTCTTCTTCATTTAGCCATGGTCAGGCTTGGAGGCAGGTTGTCAAGGCAGACCGTAACTTCACTGAAATAATCAAAAGGTTCGATAAAGTTTTCTACATGATTGTTTTTGTGGGAAGTGGTTTGGGATCTAACTTGGGTACCCAGCTTGGAATTGTCTGACTGAGGTGAGAGTATAGTAATAAGGAAACCAAAAATAGCTGATGGAACAATATGCCACCATTGAAAGTAAGGAAGATTTGCATTTAAATAGCATGTTTAATGTCCTTTGCAGGATATCCCATTGTACTTTGCAGCCAATCTCTTACTGTTGACTGTCCTCTATACAGTATTGTAATGAATGGTGCTGATAAACAGCACACGATGAACACATAGTGTGATTATGATCAGATTAAATATTGGCCTGAGCATTGGAAGAATGCTCTTCTTCAAAATACTGCCACAAAATCTTCTGTTTAATACCTTATCCACAAAAAGTTTTGGCAATGATGCAAAACTGGACCTTCCTATGTCAGCTTTGTGGTGTTTTCATGTATGAGGCTCTGCCACAGCTGACCCTAATTACTAGCTTTGCTTTGCCCAGCATCCTTACCAGCACCAGTGGAGCCTATCAAACAGTTGCCTTTGTGGAGAAAAGATGCCAGATTGACTGTCCAGTAAATGCTTGGTACATCTCATTGTGTTTTGTGCACCGAGTAGTGAAGTTCTCTCACACCAGCTGGTGTCACGCTTCATCAGCAGAGTTGATGCTTGTCTCGGCATATGTGCTTGTGAACAGGCAGAGTTCTACATTCCACAGCTAGGTGGGATGAACTTCAATAAAGACCACTGCACCTCTTTTTCCAGACCTTCTTCCTTAGTGACCATTCCAGGAGAAGGATGACAAACTCATCTGTGATGCAGCCATCTCAAAGCAATGTGCAATGGAATTTCTTGAAGGGTATGACCACCATCAGCCAAGCAAGGTCTGATGCATACTTGGAAGTTCTGAAGATGAGGCATTCTGTCCCATACTTACTTACTTACTCCCTTTATGCTGCTGGAATTTGGGGCAGCAATGAAAGTCCTCCATCTCTGCCTGTCCTTGGCTACTCAAAAAAATTCTTCTTTGCTATTTCTGTAATAATTTTGTTTTACCAATCAAGGTTGTTAGCTCTGATCTGAACTCCCAAACCTGGAGGGCCAATGGACCACCCTTAGTTTGGCCTCTACCCTTTGACCTTTATAGCATGTGGGACCATACCAAGAGCCGTGACTCCAGCCAACATAGCACTCCAGGTCATTGAGGTACACAAGCCTCCAATCCACGACAAAGTTGTAATCCTCTTGGAGGATTCTGCCCAATGATTCAAATTGACTGGGGAAGCATCCAACCATATCTATCATCACCTTGTACTGAAGTCATTTTTGTGCAGCCCGCTGCCAAATTGACATGTGGCCATAGGTGTTATGCTCCATGAAACCTGGACAAACACACCCTTTGCAATGCTGGGAACAAGCTGCACATAATGATGCATAATGTTTTTTTTTGTACCCTGGTCCCCCATGGGTTCCCCAACAATCAAACCTGTTCCAGCTCCAGTACTGCACAGAAGCCTTGGGCACATATACATAACTAGGGTGCCTAAGACTTTTGCACAGTAGTGTATTTGTCAACATGAAGCAGAGAGTGAGTTTATAAATCTGCCGGGAGCGAAGAACGTTGGGAATGGTGAGGGTCGAGTGCTGCTTGAGGAGTATGGAACAGGTGGCAGAAAAGGAGTGTCAGGGGTGGGGGTTGGCACAGGTGCAAGAGATACCCAGTCCTGAGACCCCAGGCAAGGTCATTTGATTCCAAATAATCGGTTTATTGATCATTTCAGCATATCTTTCTGGTGCTTTCCTTCTCCCCTCTCCATTCCCCTTTCTCAAACCACGATTCCCTTCTCATTGCCCCCTTCTCACTCTGTGCACAATAGAGACCCATATCAGAATCAGGTTTATCATCACTCACATATGTCATGATTTTTTTTGCAGTTGAATGGTGTAATACATAAAACTACTACAGTACTGTGCAACAGTCTTAGGCACCCTAGCTAAATATATGTGCCTAAGTCTTTTGCACAGGACTGTACGTCCAGCCCACACAAGCTCAAGATCTTCACTCAACTTCTTTCAGCTTGAAGTAGTCACACACAAAGGTGGTAAATGTCAGATACTCCACGTGGTGCTTGCTTACCCATCAGTTCATTCATGCCTCAGGATTCACTTCGATTCATTCAACTTCCTGTTTATTAATCCCATGTCCTTGCAATCATCTTGATATGTGCATGATAGTCCATCACTTTGGAGACTGTTGAGAGGCTGGTTAGGCTCTAATTCTCATATTGTACCTTTCTACCAAAATTAATTATTCTCAACTTGAATCAAATCCATTTATACTCTTCCCTTCTCATGCAGTCGGTGGACTGGGATGAATTGCTCTTTCTCGTGTAATTAATTATGTAACTCATCTAAAATCGGTGAATTGAGCATAATTTGTACTTCATCTATTAGCCAGAACCTATAATGTCTCTTAAACATTTAGAAATGATCAACAACACTGGTCATGATCATCCCTGTCAGTCCAGTGTAAGATAAGAACGTAGAATTCAATCATCAATGCCCAGTTGCACTTTTTAAATTAGTACAGAAACTCAATGTGGGAGAGATACAGTGGAAAGGAGAGGTATGATGCAAGAGACAGAGATGGAATGATAAGAGGAGACAATGAAACAGTCAGAGAAACAGACTGTTGAAACTGAAATAAACAGAATGATATGTGGAAAGAGACGTGAATCAACGAACAGGAATGAAAGAGGCAAACAAGAAGTAGATAAGAACTCAAGATCCATGGTGGATATCCTTCAAAGTGTATTATTCAATCCTGCTTCAGTTTTTGAACAGCCTCTTATATAACCCCATGTGCAGGACAATTGTTGGTAAAAATAGCATCTTCTGAAGAGGAATGGCAGCTTGTCCAGAAAACATACTAACCCCAAACATAGCATTTTGACTGCACCTCCTGTTTAAGAAGCCTTGCACCACCTATCAGCCAACACCCTCACAACCAAATGCACAAACTGATCATCTTTCAGAAATTTCTCCCCTTCCCAATCTTTTCACAATATGATCCTAAAGTCCTGAGTCATCAGCCATGTGGTTAATCCATGTTATTGTGGTTCCTTCTCCTTTCCCAATACTGATCCAATCTCCGACCTCTTCCCTGTGCTATTTTCAAGTATTTCTGGTAGCATCCTCCCTCTAAACAACTTTTGCCCCACTATCCTCTCCCTAACTCACTTCCTCTGCCATCACTACTGTCCACATGATGAGCAATTGGCCTTTGCTCTCACTTGCATCTGTAAGTCATGATCAGTCAAATACCGGAGCCTCCACTTTCAGGAACACGCTCCTTCAGATTTGCCAGAAGCCGAATTTGACCATAAGAAGACATGCTCCCAAGCCATAATTCCAATGTGGCTGGCTAGGTAGGCACTGTTGGATCAAGTCTATGTTTGTTTCAGTGTTAGCGAGAAATAGTTGGCAGAATAAGTATGACAATTCTTGGCCCACAATTCACCCATCTTGACTTAGCTAACTGACAACCAACAAGAATGGAACTAGGCTGCTCTGTTTATACTTACTGCCTCTACAAGCATGATACATCCATAGCTCATTGCACAACAACAGCTGAGGATATTCTAGTTTTGTAAATGTTTCAAAAGATAACAGCCATTATAATGAATCAAATATATATATATATACACACATACACACACACACACACACACACACACACACACACACACACACACACACACATATATATATATATATAATTTTGATATATTTCCTTTAATTTTAGCTTTTTTAAATTGGTGTTTATTCAAAATTTTCCTTTGAGTTCTTCCTTTCTTTTGGTTCAGCTGTCTGGATCAGAGATTTGGGTCCCACTCCATAACTCAAATTCATTTGCCAGACAGAGGCCTACATGCTGTACTGAAGGATTGTTGTGTGTCTGCATTTTCCAGGGAAGGCTAAGGTGATGTCACTGTTCTAGTGGTTGTTAGAGGTGCTTTCAACAGAAATCTGCTGTCCTGGTTGATATTTATTGTTCAATCAAAGGCATCTATTCATCTCAGCTATTTGTGAGATTGCTGCTGTGAACTCCCCCAAAGCAACAACAGTAATACTTACAGAATGCTAGGGGAGCTCAGCAGGTCAAGCAGCATCTATAGAAATTAATAGAGAGTCAACATTTTGGGCCGAGACCCTTCTTCGGGACTGGAAAGGAAGGAGGAAGATGCCAGAATAAGAAGGTGGGGGGAGGGGAAGGAGGATAGCTAGAAGGTGATCAATGAAATAAGGTGGGAGGGAAAGGTAAAAGGCTGGAGAGAAAGAAATCTGATAGGAGAGGGGAATGGACCATAGGAGAAAGGGAAAGAGGAAGGGACTCACGGGGAGGCGATAGGTAGGTGAGGAGAGGTAAAAAGCTAGAGTGGGAAACAGAAGAAGAGAGAAGGGGACTACATACTGCTTTGAGAGATCCCACAAATGTGGGGTGGAAAGCCAGAAAAGTACAGTGTATTTATTTTAGCTCAGGCCAAGACTGCTATGATGCTTGTGAGAGTATCTACATGAGAAGAACATAAACATTGAGCAAGAGAAGTAGAAGGGCAAAGAGCAATCCAAAATTTAAAATAACACTTCTCTTAAGACATTTCTGTTATTCACTGGTGCTGAATATTGTCAATATAAATGATGGAGAATTTGAAGACTAGGTTTAGCACTTGTCAGAATCTGATACATTGGAATTGCTATTGCAAAGAATCAGCTGTAATCGGTCCCAGTATTTGTTGTGTATAAATTGAATCCAAAGATATTTAAATTGAACTGTTGGTTTCAGTCCTAATTATAGATTGTGTTTGTTCATTTATCCCCAGGTACACATTGTCTTACTAATTAAATGCTAAAGCATTGTTTCTGGGGGGAAAAAAATCTGTTTTCCTCAAGCAACTTTACTGACGCAACCAACTCATATACATTTTCAGTGTTGGTGGCAACTTCTGTAAAATAAGATGTATTCTCTTCTGTGTGATTTCTTGAACTGGATCTGTTTAGCAATCCTTGTTACCACGTGTTTTGCCAAGACTGGAGTCTAATTAGACCATTAATTTCATTAAGTTGTATATCCAATGAGCAATATGTGATCCATTTTAGGTCCAAAGAGGCTGTGTCATGTATGGGATTATTGAAAATTCTTCCCTGAATTTTTTAACCAGCAGTGGCACTGTTAGTGCTGCATAGAAATGATGGATGTTTTCTTAAAACTGCAGTTCAGTTTTGAAGTCGCATAGCTCAATACATTCTTCAGTTATCTCCTTATCCTCATGTCACAGATTTACGGCAGCCTGTAAGTTGCCAGTTTTATTTCTGGGGGACCAGAGGGAAGTTGTATCAGCCTTCTTGAAACTTTTGCACAGCATGTACTGTTCTGTGTTTTTTTCATCATTAGACGTGTAATTTTGCTTACAAAGCTCCCTGAAAGCCCTCTAGTTCTGTCCAAAACTCATGAGGCATAAGTACCAGAATAAGGAAATAGAACTGAGCAGTTACAGAACAAGAGACTCCAGAAAGCTACAGTTTAAGTAATGTTCTGTCGCCCTGTTCCTGCAGGACGATCATACACAAATGTAGCTTGTGTGGTCACCTGTGTATTCCATCTGCCACTGTGCCACTGCTCAGAAAGTATGGTTTATTTAGTTAAGATATGTGCATAATTTATAGTCTAAGCCCTCTGGGTACTAGTGACCTGATTGACCCCCAAGGCAATATTCCAATAGTTGTGTTCTGCCTCACTAAACATCCTCCCTCATCTCCCTCAAGAATTTAATTACAGTTGAGAGACACACACACACACCCCTTGAAAATCCCTTGTCCAAGATTTTTGTCTGTTCCTTTTAGCTTAATCTAAGTAGGGTGGATTAAGGACCTCAGAGCCAACATCTCTGAGGAAGATAAAAATAAACTCTTCCTTATTACAGTCACTTGCACAATATCATATGTAAAAATAGAGAGTAGTGGAAATGGCAGAATTATTGCTTGATGCACCATGCCCATCTATTGACACCTGATGTGGTTGTGGGGATGGGGTAGCAGAAGGAGGAAGTGGAGCCGGACAGGAATAGGGATAGGTGTAGGGATAGGCACAGTGAGATGTCTCCTCCGGTTGTCAGTGCACTTTGTTCACCTGAGTGGTATTTGGTCAGCACACCTTTAGCTTTGTTCAGATGAGACAAAGTTCCAGTGTGCACTTTCAACAGGAGAGTTCTCAGTCCAAAACATTGAGAGTCTATTCATTTCCATAGATGCTGCCTGGCCTGTTGAGTTCCTTCAGCATTTTGTGTGTGTTGCTTAGGAAATCAGACCGTCCTCTGCACTTTCCTAATCATAGAGAAGCACCTAGTTCCTGCCTCAATACACTACTTAAACTCCTCTACTCTGTTTTTGCTGAAGTTAAACAGTATTATTTAGTTGTGCATAATCTATTAATTTAATGATTTGGTGTAATCTATTCAGCTTTGTTCAGGTGAAGGCCATTCATCTGAGCTGCAGTGGGAGGCAAATGATCAGCAGGGTTAAAGGAGGACAGGCATTTTTACGCCACCTCTTTAAAGCCTGAGCATCTTTAGTCCTGGTATCAGAGTTAAGACCGTTGCTATGGGTGGACGAATTTATCGGCGATATAAGCAGAACTTTGTGCAATATTTGCTAGAACTTTGAACTGTCATCTCAAGGGCTTCACAGCACAACCTTTGCTGACCCCAGTCTGGAGATGGTTGTGGCTTTGTTCTCCAATGCACCATGTTATGTTTCATCCTTGTGGGTCTTTTTAATTTGCACAAAATGCTGGGGATGCAACATCATATTCAAAGAAGGGAATTATTGGAGTAATACATCAGAGTTTATTAGTGATCACTTATTAGCGATTTTCTTTTGGTCTTGTTCAAAATTCAAAGTAAGTTCAAAGTAAACTTATTATCAAAGTATGTATATGTCAATATATGCTACCTTGAAATTAATTTTATTGCAAGCATTCACAGTAGAACAAAGAAATACCAGAGAATCAATGAAAAGCTACACATATATAAAGACTGGCAAACGACGTGCACAAGAAGACAAACTAGGCAAAAAATAAATAAAAAAACAAACAAACAAATAAATAAATAATGAGAATATGAGTTGCACAGTCATTGAAAGTGAGTCCATTGGTTGTGGAATCCATTCAGAGTTGAGGTGAGTTCAGTCATCCAGGCTGGTTCAGGAGCCTGATGGTTGAAGGGTACTAACAGTTCCTGAAGCTGGTGATGTTGAACCTAGGACTGCTGTATCTTCTTCCTGATGGCAGTAGCGAGAAGAGAGCATGGCCTGGATGGTGCAATCAATCAGTACTGCAATCACTTTCTGTCTTTGATCAATTCTAAGGGTATCCTGCAGATTTTGCTGGTTGCAGGCAGCACCCACATTACACATGGTTGCATTCCTAGAAAGAGGACATATCACATTTTTCTATGTCACTAAGCTGCATAACCTGTGTATGAATCAAGAAACATGAGGAAAAAATAAATTTTGTTTTGACTTATGTTCTTTTTCACATGAATTCCATGAGACCAAATTCATTCCATACCTCAAATATTTGGACAATCACTCATGAATTCTGTAAGAGCAAATTCTGCAACCAAACAGCTGTTTTGATGAAGTAGTTGCAACAAAAGGACAAAGTTTGAAAACTTAAAACAATAAATTTCAAAACACTGGCAGGTAATCACAGTATGCTTTAGTACACAAGGATGTATCATAGCAGGAATGTTTTCTTTCACTTTAGTGACAGTTGTGTTAAGTAAGATGAGGGGTTTCCTGGAGTACCAGCAGCGAGAGAATACTGATCTTTATATTAGATATGCAGTGAAAGCATTTTTATTTCCCTAAGATTCAAATTACTTCAACAATATATCAAAAAAATTACAGATAAAGTAAGTCTGGATGTTTCAAAATGTAATTTTCTCTAGTTCTTCACTGAACTTTAGAAGCAGACAGCAGGTGAGATGCACAAGTCAGAGAGCTGGTGCCAAGATTTCACTGCAGTGTCATTTCTACTTGGCCAAACCTTCACACCCATAGGGTTAAAATCCCTCACTCACCTTGAGCCGCAACCACTAAACTGCAACTAATAGTGCCAGAGACAAGTTTAATCCTGACCTCCTCCTATGGAGGTGCCTGTGTGAAATTTGCACATTCTCCCTTTGACATGTGGATTTTTCCCAGGTGTTCTGGTTTCCTCCCACATTCCAAAGTCATGCAAGTTGTTAGCTTAATTTTCCATTGTAAATTGCTCTGAGGGAGTATGTGAGAAATAGAATCTGTCTGGAGTTAAGAATGTGGGAAGAACAAAATGGGATTAGTGTAAGTAGGTGGCTGATGGTTAGTGAGGACTTGGTGAGAGAAGCAGCCTGCTTCTGTACTGCATGACTGTCCATGACCCTCTCAATGGTTAGTGAGGACTTGGTGGGAGAAATGGCCTGTTTCTGTACTGTATGACTGTCCATGACCCTCTTGATGGTTAGTGAGGAGTTGGTGGGAGAAGCAGCCTGTTTTCATACTGCATGACTCTCTATGACCCTGTCTCTCCATGCGGGAATTCTATTTTATTAGAAGTTTAGTTTTTCAGGTTAGGGGTTTAGACATCAGGTGTTGAAGCTGAGAGGGTTGAGAACATCATGTATAAGAGTGAACATCACCAAAAGGCTGTCCTGGTCCAACCATGTTGATGCCAGGGCCAGGAAAGCTCACCAGTGTCTCTACTTCCTCCAGAGGCTAAAATAAAATCCTTGAACCTCACAAATTTTTCCCAATTCACCATTGAAAATATCGTGGCTTGATGTCATAATTGCTCTGCCTGTGATTGCAAGAAACTGCAGAGAGTTGTGGACTCTCCCCTCCCTGGACTTTGTCCACACTTCTTGCTGCCACAGGAAAGCAGCCAACATAGGCAAAGACCCTACCCACCTGGACATTCCCTCTTCTTCCCCGTTCCATTGGACAGGAGATACAAAATCCTAAAAGCATGTACCATCAGAGTGAAGGACATCTTCTATCCACTGTTATAAGACTATTGAACATTCCCCAGGATGATAAAATGGAGTTGTGAGCTCAATCTACCTCATTGTAACCTTGCACCTTATTGCACGTTCTCTGTGGCATTTATCCTGCACTCTGTTACTGCTTTACCTTTTACTGCCTCAATGCAGTGTAGTATATTGATCAGTATGAATGGGATTCCTCCATTGCCTGCCTGTTACCTAATCTACCATTCACCCCCCCCAAATAAACTTTATTAATCAAATCTACAGTTATGCAATGCAGTCAATTCCATTTCTTCATTTATTATGCCAAGCACACCAATACATTCTTATATTCTTCAAAATGGAAGGAGGCCAATCAGTTCAACCCAGCTTCCAGCAGGGCAACTCCATCAGTCCCATTTTCCTTTTCCTGAAGCCTAGTCTTAGAATGGAATTTGAAACCTTACACTTGCAGCTGAAGTTGCTTTCATTCAGTCACAATTCTGCACTCAGCTGCATAAAATCATGGCACGTTCCGTTGAAAGTAGTTCCTGAATCATTTGAGTTCTAACGTCTTTATAATGATTGATTGTTTTTGTTAAAGTAAGTTAGGAAACGTTGCTCCATTTTTCTTTTAATCCCTCCACTCTTCATTTATGTCAGTGGCAATCCACATGGCCTGCACTACCGTCTAACTGGGGTCCCAGTGTTCTTCCTGGTAATAAATAGCTTGGATGAGCTCAGCAGGTCGGGCAGCATCAGTTAGAAATGATGATTCGACGTTTTGCCCGGAACCCTTCGTCAAGACTGAAGAATGAAAGATGGGGAAGGATTTGAAGAATGCTTGTAGCTTCAGTTGAAAGACCAGTAATTTGAAAGACAAAGGGGTGGGGGAGGGGAATCATTGACGTCATAGCCCTGAAAACAATGGGTAGTAGAAGAAGGTGGCGGAACCATGAGGGAGCTGGGGGAGGGGGTAGAGTGAAATAGGGATAGAGGAAGGGAGGGGGAGGGAATTACCAGAAGTTGGAGAAATCTATGTTCATACCAAGGGGCTGGAGACTACCTAGATGGTATATCAGGTGTTGCTCCTCCAACCTGAGTTTAACCTCATCATGGCAGTAGAGGAGGCCATGTATGGACATATCTGAATGGGAATGGGAAGCAGAGTTGAAGTGGGTGGCTACTGGGAGATCCTGTCTGTTATGGCGGACCGAGTGGAGGTGCTCGACGAAGCAGTCCCCCAATCTGCGTCGGGTTTCACCGATGTAGAGGAGGCTGCACCGGGAGCACCGGATGCAATAGATGACCCCAACAGCCTCACAAGTGAAGTGTTGTCTCACCTGGAAGGACTGTTTGGGGCCCCAAATGGTTGCAAAAGATGAGGTGTAGGAACAGGTGTAGCACTTACGTTTACAGGGATAAGTGCCGGGTGGGAGATCAGTGGGGATGGACATGCGGATAAGGGAGTCGCGGAGGGACCGATCCCTGCGAAAGCGGAGAGGCGTGGAGAGGGAAAAATGTGCTTAGTGGTGGGGTCCTGTTGAAGGTGGCAGAAGTTGTGGAGGATAATGTGCTGGATCCGGAGGCTGGTGGGGTGGTAGGTAAGGACAAGGGGAACTCTGTCCCTGTTGTGGTGGCGGGAGGATGGGGTGAGAGCCGAAGTGTGGTAAATGGAGGAGATGTGGGTGAGGGCATCATTGATGATGGTAGAAGGGAAACCACGATCCTTAAAGAAAGAGGACATTCGAGATGTCCTGGAACGGAAAGCCTCATCCTGGGAGCAGATGCAGCGGAGACGGAGGAACTGGGAATAGGGAATGGCATTTTTGCATGTGGCGAGGTGGGAAGAGATATAGTCGAGGTAGTTATGAGAGTCAGTGGGCTTGTAGAAGATGTCAGTGGACAGTCTGTCTCCAGAGGTGGAGACCGAGAGATCGAGAAAGGGGAGAGAAGTGTCAGAGATAGACCAAGTGAATTTGAGGGCTGAGTGGAAGTTTGAAGTAAAGTCGATGAAATTGACGAGCTCAGCATGGGTGCAGGAAGCAGCACCAATGTAGTCGTCAATGTACCGAAGGAAAAGTTGGGGAGCAGTACCAGAATAGGTTTGGAGCACAGACTGTTCCACATAACCAACGAAGAGGCAGGCATAGCTGGGTCCCATGTGAGTTCCCATAGCTACACGCTTAGTCTGAAGAAAGTGGGAAGAGCCAAAAGAGAAGTTATTAAGTGTGAGAATCAGTTCCACCAACCGGAGGAGGGTAGTGGTGGTGGGGAACTGGTGAGGTCTATTATCCAGGAAGTAGTGGAAGGCTTTGAGGCCTTCTTGATGGGGAATGGAGGTATATAAGGATTGGACACCCATAGTAAAAATGTAGCAGTTGGGACCAGGGAATTGGAAGTTATTGAAGAGGTGGAGGGCATGGGATGTATCCCGGATGTAGGTGGGGAGGGACTGAACTATGGGTGACAAAATAGAGTCCAGGTAGACAGATACAAGTTCGGTGGGACAGGAGCAGGCAGAAACTATGGGTCTACCAAGACAGTCAGGCTTTTGTATCTTTGGGAGGAGGTAAAACCGAGTGGTGCGGGGTGTGGGAATAATGAGTTTAGCGGCTGAGGATGGAAGGTCTCCGGAGTTGATCAGGGTGGTGATGGTGCAGGAGACAATGGTTTGATGTTTTTTGGTGGAGTCCTGTTCCAGTGGTAAGTAAGAGGAGGTGTCAGAGAGCTGACGTTTTGCCTCAGTGAGGTAGAGGTTCATCCGCCAGACTACTACGGCACCACCTTTGTCAGCAGGTTTGATGGTGAGGTTGGGATTAGTGCAGAGAGAGTGGAGGGCAGTGCTTTGTCCTCTCACCAAGCCCAGATTCAATGAGCCAATTGGCCTCCTGAAGCCCAAACCATTGCATGATCAGGAATCACAAAGAAGAGAATCTCTTGTGACAAATGTATTATCAGGTAAAAGCCAGGAGCATTTTGAGTTTGGCCAGCTGGAATTCTGAACATTCATTGCATTCAACAATTAGTAAACATTTTGGCTGATCTTGGATGATTGTTTGTTTTTTCAGCAATATCATTACACCTTCCAGCAATGCAATTAACTTTCTTGGAATAGCCTAGAGTCAATAATGCTAAGATATTAAAGGCTTCTTGAATATGAGACTGACCAGTTCAAACTTACCATGGTCCAGAGGAATGTTGTTTCATTTAGTTGTATGAAGTACAATGAGATGACAATCAACTTGAATTTGAACTTGATGTACATTGGTGTATGCAGGGAGCACAGTGGGACTGCAGTTGGTGCTGCTGCTACACAACCCCAGTGGTCCTGACCTCGGTTTATTAGTGTGGAATTGCCTATTCTCTCCATCGCCACATGTATTTCCTCTGGCTGTTCTAGAGTCTTCCTGTATCATAACAATATGGTTGGCATCCACCTGTCTTGAAGGACAATGGGTGATAATGATCATCATCACAAGCCTGGGCGGAAGGTGTGGAGATCCTGAGATGCCTAGCCATCAAGATACCTCTCTTGGCCTCACCAGCACAGTCCAAAGGAAAGCTTACAAAGCAATACCTTTTGCACTTGCTTGGCTACAGGAACTGCTGGAAGGATGTTCAATGATGTCCTGCCACTTTAGGGGCTCCACTCCGGATTTGCTATCTGGGTTGACTCCCATAGCCTTCGCCTCTCCCAAGGCTGCACACAAGGCAGGGGGGCTATTTACCCACAGCTGGGGACCTGGTTCATGAGCACCAAGGTGCGTTCACACACCGGTAGGCCTGCGTGCTAGGTGTACAGGGGCCTGACCTCCTCCCTGTCCTCTGTAGTTCTTCCTGAGTCAGAAAGGAGTTCAGTGTCCGTGTGTCGCCAGAGAGGAGACACTACATGAGGCTTGCTGTTGGACAGAGTATGTACTGGCAGGGAGAGACTTGCACATTCAGCTCTCCTTTTCGCAAGGCTGCTAGCCAGTGCTGGAAGCTGGAAGTGAGAGCGACAAGCACTACTCAGTACAGTACCACATTAGACACATCACAACATCCATATTGACACCAAATGTACTGGTAAGTTAATTTGTTACTATAAGTTGCCCCTACCGTAGATTGTTGTTCCTCTCAGTGCCTTGTGGCATATCGGGCTGCAATTGCCATTTCTTTAGCATTTGTTTGTTCTTTATGAGGCTGAGCTACTAGCTCAACATTCAACCCAGCATGAATGGAAAGTGTTTAAGAAGCTGGTCTGATTCGAACCCTGGACCTTTTGCCTCAAAGTCCAGTGCGGATGCCACCACACTTCCAATCAGCTACTGTAGGTGGTGGCCGAAAAATGCAGGGGACATTAGTAGTGCTGTGATAGAGAATGGGTTAGAGGAAATAATTAGAAAAATTGGGAAAATGGAGACACTTCTTCCTCCCTTATTAGGGAGAGAGAGAACCTGTGGTGTGCAAATACCGGGAGAAACACAAAGTCTTCGGGGTAACTGCAAGTCTGTGTCTTTGCTATTGCTTTGCTCACGCTTGAGTGCTTGGTGGCAGTACCAATGTATTGTTTTGCCGGTGGGGGGAGGGGGGATTGTTACTCGCTGCCGCTTACACGTGGGAGGGGGAGCTGTGGTGGGGGGACTTTGGGGTTCTACCATTTAACCGTCGTTCATTCTTTGGGGCACTCCTCTGTTTACGTGGACGGTTGCAAAGTAAAAGCATTTCAGGATGTATATTGTATATATTTCTCTGACAATAAATTGTACCTTTCAACCTTTGAGCCTATGGGAATTCACTGAGAGGGTTGAATTGCCTCCTGTGTCATGAGAAAATAGTAAATGTAAATGCTTATTTTGAATAAGAAATCAATACCATGAACAAAATTGGCAAAAAGAGGAAGAAGCTTGAATAACCCAGTGAAAAAATGCATGAAGGCATGCAAATCTGTTTAGTAACTTTGCCTGGGCTATTAGGTTCACCCATTTGGTCATCTCTCTCCATTAAATTGCAAGGCTAATAGATGAAGCCAAGCTCAGCCAACATTAAATTGAAAGTGAGAGGCTAAAAGGCCTTTTAATATTCCTGCCCTATATAATGGTCGATCATATGAAGCACGAAAGGGGGTAGATTATGGTATAATTGTGCTTTTGTCTCAAAGGGAGACCATACTGGGCTATTGCATTACAGCATGCACCAGACATAAAGGTCATATTTTAAGCTAACTGAGGCACAGTCCATAGCTCTGCTTGAGTAATGCCTTTTTGGAGATCAAAGCTAAAGCCATCTCTGTTCCTTTTGTCTTTGATATTTAAACATGACCTCCAGTTTAATGATGTGATCAGATGGATGAAGTGCTGATGACAACCTCTCAAAGGGAGGTCTCTGGGGACCATCAGCCATTGTCAGCGCGGGACGCTGTGAAGTAATAATTCTTGTCGACTCCAGTGAACCTGTCAGGAGACCAATAAAGCCATATAAATTCTGTAGCTGGTTTTTAAAAGGGATAAAAGTATGTAATTTTACTTTATAGGAGCTTTATTTTGGCTGTTTGGAAGCCCTACAAAAAGACAAGTTTTAGAATTGTGCCTAACAATCCCAAGAAAAGAGGCACTGATATCATGTTCATCTGAGTTGCAGTTAAATATCTGGTAATTTAGTTGAGAAGGATCAAATATACTTTGTAATCAATTGTAATGTCAAATGGTATTTTGAGTTAACCTGATACATCTTATGCATCTGTGCTGCCACAGAATACCAGGATACCCCTTTGGAAATGTTGGGTGATACCTGCCTGGCTCGTGAAGGGCAGCAGTCATATGTTTTGTAGCATTTTGTTGGCCCGCCCCAGCCTCCCAGAGCAGATTCCAGCTCTGGAGTTTGTCCTATCATATTCCGGCGCTGATGTATCAGATTCCAGTTCTGATCATTTTGTATCACATTCCTGCATTGATTCTGACTCGTAAAATCCCAGTACCATAGTCTCAGTTTTCCCACTTTTCTCCCTCCTAGCTGTCTCCATCTTCATCCTCCCCTCCCCCTCTCAACTCCATCTGCTTTTTAATTTTGCCTGCCTCCATCCATCATCCACCTGCTTCTTGTCTCTCAACTCCTCTCCTCCCCTTCCCCAACAAGCTCAATCCACCCGTTATCACCTTTCCTTCCTCAGTCCATCAATTACCTATCGGTCCCGGTCTCAACTCTTTTCCTTACTTCTTTATACTGTACTAGCTATCTTCCCTCTCGGCTCTCAGAGCTGATATAGTGTTTCAACCTGAAAAATCAACAAGTCCACACCGCTACTGCTTGACCTATTGAGTGCCTTCAGCAGATTGATTCTTGCTCCCGTAATGGAAACCTGATTCAATCAGGTATACTTTATATCACTGAGTTTAAGACAAGTACCTCTTTTCCTTTGAGACTGGAAGATATGGATGATTGAGCAGTTACACAAACATTCTTCTTATTTTTTAATTCAACATTATTGCATTTAGTCATTCAAGTGGATGATTAGTATGTTTGCTTTCCAAATTAATCTTATCAGTGCGTCCCTGCAACCAGAAAAGTAGGCCTTATAAAGGATTGTAATTAATTATAGTAATTAAACATCACAAGTATCTTTATTCTTGTAGAAAGGCCTACAAAAAAAGGAGAACAGTGTTTGCTTCTAATTCCCTCAATGACTTTGTACTGTAAAAGTAAGTACATCATTACTGATGTGCCTAGGACATGCTCAGTGAAATAAAAATAAGTAGTGTAATATCCTGGACTGTTAACACTGCACTCTACTCAGCACCAGCTCTAACTCCATCTATAAGTGTGCAGATGACAGCTGTGTAGCGGTCTGGATCTCAAACAATGACAAGCAGAGGAATGACACAGTGAGCCAAATGGCATAGTAACAAGAAAACAGCTATTTTGTCAATGTCAGCAAGACAAAGGAGCTGGTCAATTACACCAACAGCAGGGCAGAATACATGCCCCTGTCTGTATCAATGGTATTGAGCACTGAGATGATTGAAAGGTTTAGGTTTCTAGGTGTAAGTATCAGCAATGACTTGCCCTGGTGCTATGGCCACACACTTACATTTATATCAAAGTCATTGATCGAGGTAATTAGAAGCAAGCACTTGTCCAAGTTAAAATTCGTATTCCACCCTCTGAGTCCTTCTACCAAGCTAACTTTGTATCCAGCTGGCATACTTCAGAATAACATGAACTTAATAAGCATTCTCCAAAAGACCATTGCATGAGGAATGCCATAAGACCATAAGGAGCATAATTAGGCCATTCTCTTCAAAGACATTCCTCCTCATCTCTGTTCCAAAAGGACATACCTCGATTTTGAGGCTGTGTCCTCTGGTCATCCTCTCCACAACTACTCTATCTAGGCAATTCAATATTTAATAGTTTTTTATGAGATCACTGTCATTCTTCTGAACTCCAGCAAGTACAGATACAGAGCCACCAAATGCTCCTTATATATTGACACTTTCATTCCTGGAATCATTCTTGTGAACCTCTTCTGGACCCTCTCCAATGCTAGCACATCTGTTCCTAGATAAGCGGCCCTAAACTGCTCACTGTACGCCAAGTGTGGTCTAACCGATGCATTTTCAAGCCTCAGAATTACTTCCTTGCTTTTATATTCTAGTCCTCTCTAAATGAATGCTAACATGCTTCCTTACCACCGACTCAACCTGCAAGTTAGCCTTGAGGACCCCCAAGTTCCTTTGTACCACTGATTTCTGAATTTTCTCCCTATTTAGAAAATAGTCTACACCATTATTCCTTCTACCAAGGTGCATGCACTTCCCTACCCTATATTCCATCTGCCACTTCTTTGCCTATTCCCCCAATCTGTCTAAGTCCTTCTGCAAGCTCCCTGCTTCTTCAATACTACCTGCTCTCCACCTGTCTTCACATCAACCACAAACCTGGCCATAAAGCCATCAATTCCATTATCTAAATCATTGACATATAACATGACGAGAAGCAGTCTTTACACAGATCCCTGCGGAACATCTCTAGTTCCGCAGGGGTCTAGAGGGTGTTTAGAGATGGAAATAGGGAGGAGCTGAGGGCAATACAGTGTGACCTGAAAGCCAGGATCAGGGAGGCTAATGACAGGTACAGGAGGAAGTTTGAGTGGAAACTCCAGCAGAATAACATGAGAGAGGTCTGGAGGGGGATGAGGACCATCACTGGGTTCCAGTAAACTAGCAACAAAGGAGCGGAAGGCAGTGTGGACAGGGCCAATGAACTTAACCTGTTCTTTAACAGATTTGACAGTGTGGCCCCTGCCCATCCCACACATGAGCCATCTGTTGTCGGCCCCCAACCAACACATACTCCACTCTCCCCTCCTACCCCTCCTCACAGTCCCCCACCCTGCTCTCATGACTATACCCCTTCCCCACATGAAACCACCACGGTGGGCTTCACAGCTGAACAGGTGAGAAGACAGCTGAAACGTCTCAACCCAAGCAAGGCTGCAGGACCAGATGGTGTCAGTACCAGGGTGCTCAAAGCCTGTGCCCCTCAGCTATGTGGAGTACTTCGCCATGTATTCAACCTGAGCCTGAGGCTCCGGAGGGTTCCTGTACTGTGGAAGACGTCCTGCCTCGTCCCTGCGCCGAAGACGCCGCGCCCCAGTGGCCTCAATGACTACAGACCGGTGGCATTGACCTCCCACATCATGAAGACCCTAGAGAGACTTGTTCTGGAGCTGCTCCGGCTTATGGTCAGGCCACACTTAGATCCCCTCCAGTTCACCTACCAGCCCCGACTAGGAGTTGAGGATGCCATTGTCTTCCTGCTGAACCGTGTCTACGCCCACCTGGACAAGCCAGTAAGCACTGTGAGGGTCATGTTTTGTGACTTCTCCAGTGCATTCAACACCATCTGCCCTGCTCTGCTGGGGGAGAAGCTGACAACGATGCAGGTGGATGTTTCCCTGGTATCATGGATTCTTGATTACCTGACTGGCAGACCACAGTACGTGTGCTTGCAACACTGTGTGTCCGACAGAGTGATCAGCAGCACTGGGGCTCCACAGGGGACTGTCTTGTCTCCCTTTCTCTCCACCATTTACACCTCGGACTTCAACTACTGCACAGAGTCTTGTCATCTTCCGAAGTTTTCGGATGACTCTGCCATAGTTGGATGCATCAGCAAGGGAGATAAGGCTGAGTACAGGGCTAAGGTAGGAAACTTTGTCACATGGTGTGAGCAGAATTATCTGCAGCTTAATGTGAAAAAGACTAAGGAGCTGGTGGTAGACCTGAGGAGAGTTAAGGTACCGGTGACCCCTGTTTCTATCCGGGGGTCAGTGTGGACATGGTGGAGGATTACAAATACCTGGGGATACGAATTGACAATAAACTGGACTGGTCAAAGAACACTGAGGCTGTCTACAAGAAGGGTCAGAGCCGTCTCTATTTCCTGAGGAGACTGAGGTCCTTTAACATCTGCCGGATGATGCTGAGGATGTTTTACGAGTCTGTGGTGGCCAGTGCTATCATGTTTGCTGTTGTGTGCTGGGGCAGATACTAACAGAATCAACAAACTCATTCGTAAGGCCAGTGATGCTGTAGGGATGGAACTGGACTCTCTCACGGTGATGTCTGAAAAGAGGATGCTGTCTAAGTTGCATGCCATCTTGGTCAATGTCTCCCATCCACTACACAATGTACTGAATGGGCACAGGAGTACATTCAGCCAGAGACTCATTCCACCGAGATGCAGCACTGAGCGTCATAGGAAGTCATTCCTGCCTGTGGCCATCAAACTTTACAACTCCTCCCTTGGAGGGTCAGACATCCTGAGCCAATAGGCTGGTCCTGGACTTATCTCATAATTTACTGGCATAATTTACATATTACTATTTAACTATTTATGGTTCTATTACTATTTATTATTTATGGAGCAACTGTAACGAAAACCAATTTCCCCCGGGATTAATAAAGTATGACTATGACTATGTCACTGACAACCAACCACAGAAGTCTCCCTTTTTTCCCATTCTTTGCCTCCTGCCAGTCAATCAATCTTCTATCCATACTAATATCTTTGCTATAGGGTCTTATCGTGTTTAGCAGCCTCATGTACGGCACCTTGTCAACAGCCTTCTGAAAATCCAAGTAAATAACATTCACTAACTCTCCCTTGTCTATCCTGCCTGTTAATTCCTCAAAGAATTCAAATAGATTTGTCAGTCAAGATTTTCCCTTAAGGAAACCATGCTGACTTTGACCTATTTTATCATGTTCCAAGCACCCCGAAAGTACATCCTTAATAATAGACTCCAACATCTTCCCAACCACTGAAGTCAGGCTCACAAGCCTATTCTTTCCTTTCTTTTGCCTCCTTGTCTTCTTAAAGAGTGGAGTGATGTTTACAATTTTCCAGTCCTCTCGGACCAATCCAGAATCTAGTAATTCTTGAAAGATCACTACTAATGTCGTCACATGATCATATGCATAACTGAGGTGGAAGTATCACAGGTACAAGAGTGAACTGTGGCTGGATGTGTCTGCTGGGATTTCAAGAGCAGGCACTATCCTCCTCCATCCAGCAAAAAATTCAAGATACTGAAAAATGCATCCAAATTTCTGGACTATTCCACATACAACACAGATGAAGTGTCATTGACCTGAAACACCAAGCTCATTTCTTTTTTAGCAGATGCTGCTTAACCCGTTGAATAATTCCAGCATTTCCGGCTTATTTGAAGTTTCAACTGTCTGGCCTTTGAAACTGCAAATAGCAGCAGACAAGTTTGTGCTAGTTACAAGTAAAGCTCTGTGATGGCAACTTTATCTCAAGTACTGTTTCAAAATGTTCATCTTCCTCATGCCTTTTCTGTGAGATTGATTAATTATGCTCAGTTCTAAATTAGTGATCTCGCTGGCATTGTGTCTGCAAAATATTAATTAAGGATCTATTATTAGACCAGAAAGAGGACATATTTTCCATACCTATAGCCTTATACTTTGAGACTAATTTCAAGAGATTAACAGAATTACAACTCTTCATTCTTCCCTCTGGAATGGATTTGTACCTAAGATAAAATGTTTAAGCTGCATTATCCTAATACATTTAGTCTGACTTCAATAACGGCTTAACGTTATCTGTTGGAAGCTCTCTTCATTCTAGACAGTACTTGACAGGCAAGTCCATTTGCCCAAGTGCATGTGAAGTGTATGAACCATGTAAACCAGTCCAGATTCAACAGCTTGCTCTTCCACACTTAGTCAATCACTGTATATGCACCGGTTGTCAGTGTGCATGCATTCTTACTTTTTTCTTCTTACTTTCTTAACTTACGTTATTTGTTGTATTTTTTTTTTCACGGTAACATGTTGAAGCTGCACCTTCTCTAACATGCTGGTGGAGAGAGTTTTATTTGGGTTTTTAGCGCTGGAAATAGTTACATTCGGACACGTCTCATTAGCGGGGCAGCAGTATGGTCGCATTGTTTATTCCAGGGACCAGCTGATTGAGCTTATGCTGGCCGGTTTAGCAAACAGAGCGATGGACACCCCTGCTGATATCTGGAGGAAAACACACAGAGGATGCAGAGGGGGATCACAAAGGCAAGGAAAGAGGACCAGGTCGAGACAACAGAGACTTATGGAGAAGAGGAGTTCGGTGGGTAATAAAATGGACGAGTTGACGGTGCTAGCCAGGAGTCAGAGAACATTTCAGGTGTGCAGTGTTATGTGTTTTACTGGAACGGAGCTGCACGACGACATACTCGATCAAAACTTTTCCATGGATGGCTTCCAGACCATTCGGGCTGACCAGAAGTGCACTGAAAGTGGTAGGCATAAAAGAGTTGGATGCTTACTGTTCTGGTTAACAACGGATTGTGCAATCCGGGTCATTATACGATCGAGGAACATATTTGTAGACCGGATATTGAACTTTTTGCTGTTGGACTCCGGCCATATTCCACCGAGATACAACACTGGGCATCACGGGAGGTTGTTCCTGCCTGTGGCCATCGAACTTTGCAGCTCCTCCCGTGGAGGGTCAGACACTCTGAGCCAATAGGCTGGTCCTGGACTTTTTCCATCTGGCACAGTTTGCATTTTGTTGTTTGATTGTTTGTGGTTTTTGTATTGCTATATTTATGCTCTATTCTTGGTTGGTACGGCTGTAACGAAACCCAATTTCCCTCGGGATCAATAAAGTATATCTATCTATCTATCTATCTATACACAGTGCTTGCATTCAGTAACTTATGAATGGGCACTTGTTCAGGCAAATAAGAATGTCTGGGGGAATTGGCATCTGTGAAGCTATATGCTGCCCTTCGATCAAATATCTCGAAAAACTCTTTTTCATGCCCCTAGTTCCTGCATAGTTTACCTTATCTTCTTTCCTTGTCTTCAGTAGTGTCTAGATTTTAATTCAATGCAAATGAATGGAGAGTGCTCCTTCGAATCAAAGGAAACAAAGACACCAGTAGATATATCTATATGCAGTTAATGCCAGCATACACCTACATATCAGTGGTGAGTGTCTGATGAGTAGACTTTAACATATCACAGTTATGGAGCTCAGCGTTTAAAAGGTATAGAGTAACGCCAATCATCGTCAGGCACCAGACCAATTTGAATCCATCAGCACAGTCATTGGGAAGCTGATTCATGTCACAGAAGTAGAAGTGATTACCAGTCTTGCAGAGCTGGAAATACAAAATGGGAAAGGGCAGACAGTCTCTTTGAATTGCCACTTCTTCTATCATTTCGTCAATATCCTAGAAGTTATTCCAGAAAACTCTAGCAGGAGTTTTTAGGCTCCTGCTGATTGGAAGTATTTGGAAGTTAATAATCTCAGAGACCTGTGCTTTTTGATTACTACGTCAATCTGCAAACTGCCCCTCAAAATAGGTGTATTGACACTTTCTCATCTACCAGTCTTTATTATCCAATTCAAAGATAAAAATCAAAGTAAATTCTCAAATGTTTTTGTTTAATAAAACTGGCCAAGTAATTAACTTTTTCATCAGACTTAATCAGGAATTTATTCCTCTTCGCCCTCTAAGGCTGTACAAATAAATCTTGTATAAAAATATACATGAGATCTAAATTATTCCACTTATTCTTTCAGTCTCTCAGTTTAATGTACTGATGTGGAGAAATGAAATTAATGGCCTTGACATTGCAGTCATTGTTAAGCTTCATGGTTCCCCAATGGGAGATTGTGGAGAGAAACCGTATCCATCCATTACTGTGGGATCTGCATAGCAGCAGTGGAGGTCATTTCACTTGCTCTGACTTACTAAAACTGTTAAAACAATTGGAAAGTTGGATACTGAATGACCAAAATAACCAAGAGTTATCTGGAAACATTTAAGTAAACTCAGTTCAAAGTATTCTAAAAATTCCATCATCCCTTGCAATCATTCTCTGCTATAAAACTGCAAGGATAATGGCAATCAAAAGCATTCCAAGAGCAAGTTGTTGAGTTTAAGGAAATAAAAGTTCCAAGACTTCTTAATTTATTAATTTCTGACATACAGGTGTCAGTGGCAAAGTCAGCAGTTCTGCCAATAGATTTCCAAGTGGGTGACTTGGCTGGAATGAACAGGCAGTGTACCATTTTCCCTTGGTCACAGCCCTGAGGAATTTATGCAATGACATGTGGCTGGGATGATTAATCATCTAACATTGTAGGAAGTATAACTCCCAAAAGTTCAATGAGTTTCTCTTTGATGCTTGTTAACTTCAGTTTTTACCAGAACTCACAATGCCACAATGCTGCCTTGATGTCAAGGGCAGTGACTCTCACCTCACCTTTGGAAATCAGCTCTCCTCTCCATGTTTGACTCCTCAGGATGCAATGAGATTTGGAGCCAAATGATAGGTTTCTGTTAGGTTAAATTTGAAGGAATCTGGGTACTTCCTGGGAAAAGTAAATTGAATTCCAGATTGACATTAGCTATGGCCCTTTCTTCTTATAGAACGTAGAACATGGAACATATTTGACAGAACTGTACAGACCTTTCATCCCACAATGTTGTGCTGGCTTTTTAACCTACTCTAAGATCAATCTAACCCTTCCCTCCTACATAGCCCTCCATTTTCTATCATCTATGTGCCTATCTACGAGTTCCTTAAGTGTCCTGAATGTATCAGCCTCTGGCTACTACCACTCCTGACAGGGTAGTTCCTGCATTCGGCACTCTCTGTGTAAAGAACTTACCTCTGACATCCCCTCTATACTTTCCTCCAATCATCTTAAAATTAATTCTACTTGTATTAACCATTTCTGCCCTGAGAAAAAGTCTCTGGCTATCCAGTCAATCTATGCCTCTTATTATCTTGTATCTATCAGATTTTGGGGTTGTAAACATTACTGATGGGATCAACGGAAATTTTCTTGCACTGATATTCTGGGACTGGAATGACTGATCTCAGACAACCACAACAATCTTCCTTTGTATGAGGTGTGACCTTGTTTTCTCTTTGACTTCAGTTTTTCAAAATATTCCTGATGAAATCCAACTCAATATTGATAAGTAGATTACTGGGGACTAAGTAGACCGACACTAACATCTTTTAAAACTTGGTTAATGATTGAAATGCATAATTTTTACATTCAGAGAATTACTTAGTGCAGATTGAGACCATTTGCTTTCCCATTTCCCTATCGGCTCGTTGAGAGCAAAATCATATGCAGAAATGGGAGAAATGCTATTGTTTCAGATAAGGATATTAATGATACCGTTCAAAAGTACAGCTTACGGAAAAAGAAGATAGAGCTTTAAAACATGGACTTGATTATGGTCAAGAGGCAGCCTAGATTTGAATTTACTTGAATTTACAAGCTGCTGACTTGGAGCAAGGGATCTTATAATTGAACCTTGAGTGATGTTCGAAAAAGGGATTGGTCAGTGTTGACATCAAAGCAAGAACAACATTGTACATTTCTTCGCACTCAAATATACAGAGGTATTTACTTTCCAGCAGGGAGTAAGTGAATTCATAGCAGGGACCCTATTAATTTTTTATCTCCTCCCTTATTTGATTGAGGTCATCTGTAGTATCATTCTCTGAGACCAACTAGCTCAGTAAAGATTTAGGATTCAGCACAAGGACTTCTGAAAGACAAATCCCTAACCCATTTGCAAGCTGCACATATACTACCATCGGTTCCTGCCAATTCTATCCTTTATCAGTTTCAGAAGTAAGACTACACAAGAAAGTATTTATGCAAGAGGTATAATGTGGACCAGATTTTAACTGTTCTCATGATATTTCTGCAGCCTCCCACCCACCAGTTTCTGTG
Source organism: Mobula birostris (assembly GCF_030028105.1). Lineage (NCBI taxonomy): Eukaryota > Metazoa > Chordata > Chondrichthyes > Myliobatiformes > Myliobatidae > Mobula > Mobula birostris. Next base: position 91,654,492 of record NC_092381.1, read on the forward strand.
AACTTATGTTCTTCCAGTCTCTGTTCCCCTTCATCTACCCCACACCTAACCAGGCTTCCATTATCCTTTCTTCTTTCTGACCTATTTTGCCTCCTGTTTTCCCCAGTCTCAATGTTGCATATTCCTGTTTCAAACTCTTCAACGTCTCCTTTTTTTTAATTCCCCTGGAACCTCCTACAGACCAGTAACACTTCTTCCCAAAATATAAATTGCACCAATCTGGCCAGTTATATCTGCTTCCGTCAATATCCAACAATCAGCTAAAGCAATAGTATTTAATAGATTGAAGATATTAATCTAGGACCATGCCTGTTCTAGATTGTATATGGGTATATTCATGTGCCAAGTTAGAAGAGGTGTGGGCTGCATTTAAGTACTACAGTATTTGTTTGGACAGCAAGCTGTACTTAATGAATTAATGTGCAGGGAGGTATGTGACAGTGCCTGAGGTGACAATTCTTGACAATTCATAACAGGAACTCGACCTAAGCTGATGAAAGTGAACGAGCTATGATAGTACATTATGGTGATTGACACCTAAGTGAACATGAAAGCACTGGTAGCTTCTTGTCACCAAGTAAGACTGTCATGCCACTGATTGTTAGGGGAAGGGGGATCAATGGGAACTTGGCAAATGAAGGAGGAATCAGGAAGCAGAGAAAACAAATAATAGAAGGCAGGATGTTCCTGTGGAAGGAAATGACAATTAAAAAGACAAGAATTTAAAGAAAAATCTTCTCGAATACATTTTAAATAGCAATGCAATGTTCCTTCTGTAAAATTGACAAAAGAGTACCAAGTGTTACTAAACAAAGGAATCTGTCATCAAGTTAAATCACACCCGAGTGCATTCACCTGCTGTAGAAGTCTGAGTGGTTCCAGTGACTGAGAGCCACATCTCAATCTATTTGTTTGTTCCTTGACAGGCTTATTAGGAGTTTAATTATCTCTTGATTACAATCCCCCCATTGTTGCCGCTGTATTTATATTTGTGAAGACCTTTCAGTAATGTTGTATTCAATCAAGAGACAAAAGATGCACCAGGTATTTATTCAGTTCATTGAGTAGTGTTTTGAAATTAAGCACATCTTTTCCATCAATTACATTTTAATTAATGGAAACTTTAAAGGACAATTCCATTAGTGTTAACATCCACTATCCCATGTGGGGTGTCATTGAACATTACCTGTTGCATGATTAATGATTTGTTCATGTATTGTTAAGCCATACTCATATGAAGGTTGCAGGAATGCAAAGAAAATACTTATATATTTCTCAGTATTCACAAGTGCAATTTCAATTTCAAATTTATTTTATAAATTAAGTTGACAACTGCTTCAATGTTCTTCCTCTTTTCTTGTTGCACTGCCTTCAGTTAAGAACAGTTACCAAGTATTTTCTTAAACACCATAGATTCTGTAATGCTAAAAATTCAAAGAAACAAACACTATATGCTAGAGGAACTCAGCAGGTCAGGCAGCATCTGTGGAGAAGAACAAATGGTCAACATTTTGGCCAAGACCCTTCATCAGGCTGGATAGGAAGAGGGAAGAATCCAGAATAAGAAGATGGGATGTAGGGATGGAGGAGAGTATGAGCTGGCAAGTAATGGGTGAAACCAGGTGAGGGGCTAGATAGGAGGGCGGGAGAATGGGAATGAAGTCAGAAGCTGAGAGGTGATAAGTAAAGAGCTGAAGAAGAAGGAATCTGGTAGAAAAGGAGAGTGAACCATGGGAGAAAGGGAAGGAGGAGGGACACCAGAGGGAGTTGATGGGCCAGTGAAGAGAAGGGTAGGGATAAGAGGGGAGTCTGAATGAGGACTGGATTAACAGAGAAGGGAAAGGGGGAGAAATTATCAGAATTTAGAGAAATTGATGTTCATGCCATCAGGTTTGAAGCTATCCAGATGGAATAAGAGGTGCTTCTCTGCAGCTCGAGAGTGGCCTCATTGTGGCAGTGGAGGAGGCCATGGACTGACATGTAAGAATGGGAAAGGGAAGTAGAATTAAAATGAGTGGCCATCGGGTAAGTCCACCTTTTGCAGCAGACTGAGCGAAGGTGATTGTCAAAGCAATCTCTTTTCCTCCTTCTCCTCTTTCCCTTTCTCAATTGGTGCCCTCTCTTCTCCTATCAGACCCCTTATTCTTCAGCCCTTTACCTCTGCCACCTGTTACTTCCTGGCTTCTCATTTCATCTGTCTTTCCCCATCTGCTTACCTTCCCCCTCACATGTTGAAATGGGAATGGGAAGTGAAACCAAAATGGATGGCCACTGGGAAAGACCAACTTTCGTGGCAGATAGAGCAAAGGTTCTCGACGAAGCGGTCAGCCAATCTACATCAGGTGTCTCCGATGTATTGAAGGCTGCACTGGGAGCACTGGATATAGTAGATGACCCTGACAGACTCCCAGGTGAAGTATCACCCCACCTGGAAGGGCTGCTTGGGACCCTGAATGATATTGAGGGAGGAGATGTAGGGGCAGGTGTAGCACTTGTCCTGCTTACAGTTTAAATGTGCAGAGGGAGATCAGTTTGGAAGGGAGACCCATAGAGTGTGATCTCTGCCAAAAGTGAAGCATGGAGGAAGCCGAAAGATGTGTTTAGTGGTAAGATCCTTTTGGATATGGTAGAAGTTACAGTTCTGGACCCTGCTTCTGCTACTATGGTGTTTCATTGAAATGAAGTGGTGATATTTCTTGTAATTATACCCTGAATGAAGGTTTCTAACTGCACAAATCACAAAGAAATCATAGTTCCCTAGGTTCTAATTTTCTATCATCGTCAACATTGTCTCTTCCTCACTTTGCATTCATAAACCAGGAGTAGATTCACTCACACTGAATAGCACACCATGCCTTGCAACAGACAGCCCATTTTAAATGAAGTCTCTTTATCAGCTCAAAAATTAGCAACTCTGTAAATGTAGCCACATCTCATAATTAAAATCGTAAATCCTTTTGTAATTGCTAATAGGATTTACTTACATACTGAAGAATACTTACAGCTAGAGCTTATATTATGAAGGCATGAACCGCCTGATATTTCAAAATGTTAAACCATCATGCATTTATAGCAGTATGCTGTATTACTTTGTATGCATGCAACTTCAAAGCTGTTGACCATGTCATCCAAAAGTGGAGGAGATTCTTATAAAGGCCAGGGCTCACTTCTGTGCAGGGAACCAAGACTGAAGATGAGCTGATCATGGAGTGTCCGCCTGTGCCCACTGGTAGGAATGTTTTGAAGTACCACCCCCCTCCAACTGTGGCTTGTCCTTAACATGAGAGTTCTTGAATCTTTCCAATGTCATGTGATCCATCCTCACAGTCACTCCACACCAGGAACTTGACAAGGCCCTAAGCTAACTGGGGGGAAAAAACAAGCCGTCTGGCGCAGTTTGGTGCCCTGACTAGAATTCTAAAACTTATTGGGTTCAGGCTCCTGACTTGAATTTATAACCTCATCCCCCTTCACTGGGAAGATGAGAGCTTGCCAGGAGAGTTTAGAGATGCATAGACTTGATTATCATGACAAAAGAAGACAGGGCAGGCTGCCATTACTGCAGAGAGATTTCTCACCATCTAGTGCAGAAGATCATTGCCCAAGCTCTCTGCCTAACATAGACACAGACACTGTAGATTCTGTCTGGAGGTAACTTGGACATGGTCTTCATTATATAATTAGCAAGCAAAATGCAGTGTGCAACAGCAATATATAGCTATATTAAGAACAAAAGGATAGCTAGGGACAAAATTGGCTTTCTTGAGGATCAGTGTGGTCATCTATGCATACAGCCAAAAGAGATGAAGGAGATATTAAGTGAATGTTTCTCATCTGTGTGAGAAGTTTCTTTTTTTTTATGTCACTGCGTATTCTAATTAAAATGGCTTCTTTTTTATGTTATAATTGAAAGGGCTTCTTTGTTATGTTAACTGCCGAGAAAATCCTCCCGCTAGCAGTTTGTTTGGAACAACATCTCCTTACCTGCCCATCTGATGCTCCTTCCCCGTTTCTTTCTTCCATGGCCTTCTGTCTTCTTCTATCAGATTCCCACTTCTCAGCATTTTTTCTCCAGTCCTGATGAAGGGTCTCAGCCTGAAATGTCAACTGTGCTCTTTTCCATAGATGCTGCCTGACCTGCTGCGTTTCTCCAGCATTTTGTGTGTGTTCTTGAGCCTCAGTTTTCATCTTGTCAGTCAGTTTTCACAGAAACGTTGTCAGAATTGGAGATTGAGTATCAATGTAACACTGATAGAAATTCTATGTTGCATGCAATAAAAAATAAATTCAACTTCATTGATTATTACAAACACATTAAAATATGATCATTATAATTATAAACACATTGGCCCAAAATGTCAGCTCATTATCCCTCCATTGATGTTGCCTGACCTGTTGGGTTCCTCCTGCACTTCGTGTGTGTAGTTGTGCATGTCAGCACGTGATTCCAAAAACTTGCGGAAAAAATTGTCCATGTAATAATAAAATTCAATTATTTAAGCTACACGCAGGTGTCTAAGTGTTTTAATAAATTGGCATATAACTTGCCTTGAGGTGCATAAACATGATGTAGCCACGCAATTTTATGTTTCAAAGCAGGATGTAATTAACGCTTGTCTGTAGCTGCAGATGATGCACTGACTGAAGAGTGTCTGTGTTGTTGAATGATGTGTCTCTGAGTGACACATTGTGGTTCACGTCCCCTTAAGCAGTCCAAGCAGCTGACTGACCCGTTCAAAATGGTACCGAGTGATGTGTCATGCTTCACAGGTAGACTGATGGTACTTGCCATATGCTTTATCCCACTATAGACACCCCCTTGACCATTGCATTATTGTAAAGCAATGGGAGTAATGTTGCAGAAACTACTGCAGTTCCCGGAAAACAATTGGCCCTAATATGGGGACAGTACTCTAACAAGGAGTCCAGAACAGAAAGTATATCCCTTAATTCCCCCTCCCCAACTTCTCACATGTAACACATCCCACAACTCCATCCAGAATCGCTCTCACATATTCTATTGGTTAGCCGGCATTTGGAATAGTTGGATGTGAATGCTTTGGGGAGTGTTCAGAAGAAATTCAACAAGATGTTACCTGGGTTAGAGAGTATTAGCAAAAAGGAGAGGTTGATCAAACTTGGATTCTTTTCTCTGGAGAGTCTGAGGGGCCAGCTTATTGAACTTTATAAACTTATGAGGTATAGATAGGATAGATAGTCTGAGCTTCCTTTTCAAGGATGGAAATGTCAAAGAATTTGAGGGGGAAGTTTCTACAGAGGGAGAGATAGGTGCCCAGAATGTACCGCCCTGGGAAATGGTGGGAGTTGATACAATGGAAATGTTTAAGACTATGTACCATATAGCTTATTCCTATGCTTATACTGATCTATGTTATATATTTGTTTACGTAAGATCAACACCCTTCACAAAGCATTTCTTCATCTTTACTAACCCCTTACATAGGACAAGTCCTTCATATTTCCTTGAAGAGTGCATTAAAGCTCTCTGGCTTCCACTGACAAGAGAGTCTTGGTTTATTTATGGTTGATCAGGTGAAGGACAGTGGGGTTGTAAATGTACAATGGAGTCACATCCCAACATGAACCTGCTCCATTCAGAATCCCTAGGCTTGTCAGGCCTACAATACAACTCCATAAGAATCTTACGCTGTTACAGATTCCAAAATCAGGAATGTGCTGGGATACTCAGCAGATAAGGCAGCATTTGCAGGAAGACTAACAGAATGAACAACCCATTGGAAGGTATTTTGTCTGACTGTCTCTCTCTCCCTCGCACTCTCTCTTTCTCTCCCTCTCCCTCTCCCTCTCTCTCTCTTTCTCTCACTCTCTTTCCCTCTCTCTCTCTCTTGCCTGATCAACTGAGTATTTCCAGCAGTTTGTTTATCCTTTGAGAATCCTCACTTTGTAAAACATTTTACTTTTCCTCTCAGAATATTTTGTTTCTAATATTGCCTTGCAATTTTTCTTGCAGTACTTTAGAACTTTACAATGTGTGTGTTTTTCTATGTGTTACTTTATGCAGTTGCCTACTCAAACACGATATCCCTTTAAAAGCCTACCAGATTCCGGATGTACATGTCACAAAAAGGATTGGATTTTTTAATGTGCTTAACCAAGCATTGATGAAAAATGAGTCAATAGATTTTGAAATTCTGGGCTGTTTCTACCCAATTATGTCTGAAGAATGCTATTTTGACAAATGGCAAGGATGGAGAGTTCACAGAGCATTTTGATTTTTATGGGTAGTGTTATTCTATTCTGTCGTGGTTGTTGGAGATGTAACCAGTGGTGGGTGACAGAGCAGTGATTGGGATGAACAGTGTGGAAGATAAGGTCACTGTACAGTATTTCACAGTGCCAAGGCTCCCCTCAGACTCTCTCATAATGGATTTATTGCCTTGCCAACAGCTTGCTGCAGGTGATATATGCAAAATACCGGACAAGTGGACTCTGAAGTCTCAACCCAATTATAGATGATAGAGAAAGAAAATCACACAGGTACTATGGCATGCAAGGGCTGGAGAGATGTTGCAAAGGAGAACCGTATTTCTGGGGATGCTTAAAATGTTAATGTTTCAGATGCCTCTCTGTTTAGTATTTTTTTTCTATGAAACATTAGGAGTTTTCACTCAGTTGAGGAGCAAGCAGTTGCAATTTTAGTGACTGTAAATCTTGAAAGCTTTCTCATTTACTAATTCTGTAACAACAATGTATACACACACTACTTGATTCTCTCTCTCATGCATGTACTTACATGTGTACACACACACACACACACACACACACACACACACGTATACACACACACACACACACACAGACACACACACACACACACACACACGTACACACAGACACACACACACACACACACACACACACACGTACACACACATACACGTACACACAGACACACACACACACACACACACACACACACACACACGCACCCCTTGAAATGCATGTGTTTAGAATGGATGCATTAGGGTTAATTGGGACATATCAGGACCAGCACATTTTGGCCCAATTTAGCAGTTGCCCCAATTAGCCGGTGTCATGGAAATAGTTAAAAAAGGTATAAAAAAAGGCAAACCAAGTAACAAATTATATATTTAAACAAAATACAATATAATTATAACACTACCAATAGTACTACAGTTTTATAAAATTGTATTTTAGTTCCAAGTAGTTACTGATAGAAGAATTCATCCAATGTACACATTGACGCATTGAACAAAATCAGCTTGGACACCTAGTGCATGCTTTCATACAATGCTATCGATGATTGCATTCTTCAAATCTTCATTTTCATTGTAACATTCTCAATATCTTCAAATTCTTTGTAGTTTCTAAGTTGTTGAAGCAGTGAAATAATTTCATTTTCACTCTCAGCCGTTTCTGCCATTTCTAAGCCTGAATGCTTGAAACCACAGTGAACAAAACGGTTCTGAATTATCTTACTGCTTATTTCTCATCTACTATCAATGACAAAAATGACTGATTTTTGAACACAAACAACACACACAACAGATGCTATTTAAAAACTGTTCATTCCAGGTATCGTATAACATCTAACGGTCACACAAATCTGACGCTAAGTAGAATCTCATCAGCGACACTGTCCTGTCACAATTAAGCCACATGGTGTCTCAAATAAATGAAGGGAATCCACACAACTTGTTTTTTCTTTCTTCAAGTGTTGTCCCAAGAATGTTGCTACATTAATTAGCTGATGGCCCAGTTAATCAGAATCCACTGTACTTGCATACATGCACAAGTAAACCAAGTCAAAAAAAGAGAATATAAAATAGTTGCTTGCAGAAAGGCTTTCTTCTGTGTCTTTCCTTTCCACCTCCCAGCCTCTATCTTGCCCCTCCTCATTTCACATTGGTGTAAACTGCTTTTCTTTTCTATTACTGCTTCTTTTCTTGACCCTTTTCCCATCTTCTTTGCTGACTTCACACTATTCTGTTTGCCAGCTTCTTGGGAATAAAAATGATTGCTGAGCTACTCTTACTTGAGCTTCTCTCCTTATCTTAAGAAGAGTAAAAATAATCAACTTGATTCATGTCACATGATACCAACTCAATGTTTTACCAAGCAAGACGTTCCACTCAGCACTGTTATCCCAATACTCAAGGATGAAATTATCAAAGGAGTATTCTTCCAAGCAGTTTTTCTCTAATTTTTGTTCCCGTAAAGATTGGTACTTTACAAAAAGCATTTCATAAGAGATCTTATCCAAATTCAAGTTCAGATCAGATTCATATTCATTAATTTATCACGTGAACATCAAAATATACAGTGAAACAACCAACACATCCTGAGATTGTGCTGGGGGCAGCCCACAAGTGTCACCACAAATTCCAGTGCCAGGGTAGCATATCCACCATGTCTGCAGGATACACAAGCAATAATAAGAGCAGAACAAGCCCCTTACCTCTCCTGCCCATCCACATACGCACACAGATGGTCCTGTAACCACAGGACAGGCCTCCAACTTCCAATGGACTCAGACTCACAGACACTGGGCATTTGACTTCCCCAGCAGTCTCACAGAGACTCACAGACACAGGCTTCATCCATCAAACCTCAACTTCCCAACATTCGTTATCGATCCCAGGACTCGCCAATTAGGGCCCTGGATGAGGACTCCAAATTATAGGCCTCAAACTCCAGACTCAACAAATTTAACCCTCATGCTTCCTGCCCACACAGAACTCTGATATCAGAACACGATGATGACTCGTTGACCTAGTGGAGGCCATCAGCCCTGTCATTGCTGATCTGCCAGCCCGACATCCAACCACAGACATCCTTTGTTACATGTCCACATTTCTAGCCTTTGAACACAGAGCGGAATCCTAGACTCCAGACTGACCCTAACTTCCCCACATCCCCAACATCCTAAACCCTAACCTGACCCCTAACTCCCTTCTTTTTCCCCAAAACGATCCCTATGAACCTATAGAACAGCTAGGTGTGAGTAATGACCTGGATGGAGACCACAGCTTGGTACTATCTTGACCTGAAGTTAAGCATACATTTGCTAACTCTTATCAATGAAGCAATAACATAATAGAATGTCTGAAATTGTCAAAATATCCTACTCTAGAAATTGTTGTGAAGGTTATGTTAAATATGCTGCATGTGACATACTAATGCATATTTGTCACAAGACTTTTGCAATGAAACAGGTCATAAGCCCATAAGAGATAGGAGAATAATTAGGCCTGAGTAATCAAGAACCCATCAATCTCTGCCTTAAGTATACCCAATGACCTGACCTTCACAGCCACCTATGGCAATAAATTCCACAGATACACCACCCTCTGACTAAAGAAATTCCTCCTCATCTCTGTTCTAAATGGACATCCCCCTCTGGTCCTGGACTCCCCCCAATACAGGAAACATCCTCTCCACATCCACTCTGTCTCGGCCTTACAACATTTGATAGGTTTCAATGATATCCACACCCCCACCCCCCTACACACACATTCTTCTAAATTTCAAGGAGTATGGACCCAGGACCATCAAACACTCCTCATACAATAACTCCTCCATTCCCAAATTTTTCTTGTGAACTTCCTCTGAATTCTCTCCAATGTCAGCACATCCTTTCTCAGATAAGGGACTCAAAGCTACTCACAATGCTCCAAGTGAGGCCTCAGCATTACATCCTCGATTTTATATTTGAGTCTTCTCAAAATGAATGCGAGCATTGCATTTGCCATCCTCACCACTGACGCAACATGTCACTCAACCTTGAGGGAATCCTGCACAAGACCCTTTGCACCTCAGATTTTTTAATTTTCTACCCATTTAGAAAATAGTCTATGCTTTTGTTCCTTCTACCCAAGTGTATAACCATACACTTCCTGACACCGTACTCCATCTGCCATTTCTTTTCCATTCTCATAACTGCCCATTGCACATGCATAACTCTTAAACACCATGGAGTTTCCTCCACTTGTTCAGCCATTAATGGTTGGGTTCTCGAGGGTTGTGTGTGCATTTTTGATAAAGACGTTGATTTCACTGTCAACCCTGGAGATAGTTGGACATGACTGACAATGAGTCATAAAAATCTAAAAAGCTAGACCAGGAGTAGACACCAAGTCATCGGCAACCTGCTCCGCTATTCAGTTAGTTAGTGACTGACCAGATCTCGCTCTAATATTTTTTGCACAATTGCCAAAACCCTTCAATCTACTGTCCTCCAAGGATTAAGCCACTCCTGAAAATACACAAAGAGTAGACATTCATAGCTCTCTGGAGCAGATATTTTCCAACATTCATGATCCATTCTATGAGAGGAAATTTCTCATTTCTGTCTTTAAGTGATTGATCCCTTATTCTGAACCTGTATCTCTTAGTTCTAGATCCCAGTACAGGAGAAATATCCTGTTTCCACACTTTCAAACTGCTTCTGAATTCCAGTGCATACAGTTCTGTCATCCCCAATCATTCCTTGCCAGAGCAACCTCCTCATACCATGCAAGCTATGTGGCTGCATCCACTGAAAATGTCAATGTATGTGCAACAGACGTTCTGATTTTAATGGTGAGATTTTCCTGTGCATCTTTGTCAAAAACAAAAAAAAAAGATTCAGAATTTTCCCCTTCCTTCCCAGTTCTGAAGAAGGGTCTCAGCCCGAAACATTGACTATCTACTCTTTTCAAAAGTTGCTGCCTGGCCTGCTGAATTCCTCTAACATTTTGCGTGTGTTTCTACAAAAAAAAAGAAAATTTCTGATCTTTCAGAAAGTACATTTTAATCACAGTTTACATTCTAATAGGAATTGTTACATCCAGATGTAGTTTCGATCTGAAGTTCCACAAGTCCATTCCTTCAACGGATGATGCTGAGTTCCTCAGATTTCAGCATCTCTTGCATCTTAAGGAATTATTAGTTACTATTCTTCCCAAGTCAAGTTTGTTGTTGTCATAGGTGTATATTCTGGGGTAAGGTGAAAATTAGCTGTCTTCAGCAATACCTCTTCAGTTAATCAGCATAAACATAAATTGGCATCGTAGAGTAATGAAACTGGGAGAAATGTGCATTATTCACATCCACCCAATATTGAGTTGAGGTTTTGCTTTAAGAGACTGGTCTGACGTGATGACATTGTTACTTAAGGATTTTTAGCAGGCTTTTGTGTTTGGATTTTGGAGTGCAATAAAATGTGTTACGCGTTTCATTATCCATAAAATATCTCACTTTGTTTTATTTGTTAACACCTACATTGATGATGCCGATGCTCTACGACAATTCCAGGGTTATTGAACATGTCAGCCAACACAGTTGCTTTGAAGCTGCCGGAGCTTGGGAGCAAAAGGCCGTCACTTGGTTTATATAAACTGAGGCCCAGTTCAATCTGCAAGAAATCACTGCTGAGGACACCAAATTATACTAAGTGGTAGCGTTGCTCAGCAATTCCATGGCAGCGAGAGTGTTGAGTCTGCTTGAACACCCGCCTGTAAACGATAAATACTGATAACTGAAAACTCACTTTTTAAAAACTTATCGACTATCGGAGTATGAGCATGCCAAACAGTTATCTCCTTTCCTGGCCTAGGGGATGCCTGGCCTTCAGAGCTAATGGACCACATGCTGTCTCTCCTGGGAAATCACCATCCTTGTTTTATTTTTAATGAACTCTTCATGCAGCAAGTGCCTGATCAAGTTTGCATAGCCTTCACTAATGCACCCGTGACGGACCATAGGGAGCTTGCTAAAATGGCTGGTAGCCTACACTCAGCTAGGCAGCAGTACATCATTCTGCCTCCTTTCTCTACCTCAATATGCCTAGTCGGCAAGGCCCTCAACATAAGGACACCTGCAGCTGTGAAGCATCTGCCCTGAGTTTTTACCACACTCACTTTGGTAGGAAGTGCCAATCACCTCGCACCTTCAACAGTGGCAGCGCATCGGGACATCAGAGGCCGGTGGACACCACGGGTTCCAGCTGCCAGGACCATTTACTGTTAATTACAGACTCCCTTTCAGGACGATGCTTCTTATGTGATATGGGTGCTCAGGTGAATATGCTACCAGCATCACCTGTTGATAAGAAGGCAAAGAGCAACAAAAACTTGCTAGAGGCTTCCAACAGCAGCAAGATCCAGACCTATGGAACACGATGGGTGACGCTCTGCTTCAGTCGGCAACGTTACACATCATTCTGACTAAAGTGGCTTGATCTCTGCTCAGTGCAGAATTCCTGTGTACCCAAGGACTATAGGATCTTTTGAACTGCCGGCTTGTGGATGTCAAGGACTTTGGGTGTGACCCGGTTTCCCCAGTAAGTTTCCCACAATGGCTCTGCCAAGCACACACACCACTGCATGTGAGTTTACTTGACTACTGGGTGAATTCTCAGACCTCACCAAATTCACATTCTCCACTACAGCTAGAAGGCATGGGATCGAACATCACATTCCCACAAATGGCACCAGTCCATGTCCGTGTGCTTGGACTAGACTCAGAAAAGCTGGCAACTGTGAAAGCTGAGTTTGCCAATATGGAACAACTCAGCCTTGTACACTCGTCGAATAGCCCCTGGGCTTTACCCCTGCATATGGGTCCTTGGGTCCCTGGCTGTGGTGATTACAGATGCCTTAACGAAGCCACCACCACCAATCATTGCCTGGTTCCACACATCTAAGACTTTTCAGCACATTTAGCCACAGTGTTAATTTTTTCTGAAGTCGACCTACTTAGGGCTACCATCAAGTACCTGTGTGCTCAGAGGACTTTCCAACAATGGCTGTGATAACCCCGTTTGTCCTTTCTGAGTTTCTGCGCATGCCGTTTGGACTGAAAAATGCATCACAGGCTTTCAACAGCTGTATTAAAAAACTTAGACATTCTTTTTGTTTACCTGGATGACATTCTTGTCGCAATTGTGTCTAAATCTGAACACGTATCTCATTTACACACACTTTTCGAGCACTTAAGCCAACACGAATTGATTATTAACCCTGCTAAAAGCCAGTTTGGGTTGTCAATCACTGACTTTCTCGGCCATCGCATCTCTGCAGGTGCAAAACCCCTCCCATCAAAAGTAGCTATTATAATAGATTTCCCACTGCCCCACGATACAAAAAAAATCTATAGGAGATTTTAAGTATGGTAACGTTCTATTCTGTGAGCTGCTGAGCTTGTGCTTCCCCTGTACAGTGCACTTGAAGGCAATACCCCAATCATGTGCTTGACTGGTCAGCAGATAGGACGAGGACATTTGATGATACTAAATGAGCACCTACTCCCCAGTGCACCTGTAGCCATTATTACTGATGCTTCAGACTATGCTGTGGGTGCTGTGCACAAACAGCTGGTCAGAGCTGTGGCAGCAGCTAACCTTCTTCAGTCGGCAGTTCCATTCCCCTGAAAGGACGTTTGATCATGAGTTTCTCGGTCTCTATCTGGCTGTCCACCACTTCATTTTCTTCTACAGAGTCACCATTTCACAGCATTCACTGGCCACAAACCCCTTGTGCACATGATGGCTGAGATGTCAGACCCTTGGTCTACACAACAGCAACGCCACCTGGCCTACATATCCAAGCTCACAACAAATATACAACATATCAAAGGGAAAAATAATCCAATTGCCTCTCAAGGCCAGCCATTGAGACGTACACATAGAGGTTAACTACGCCAGCATAACGGCTGACCAGGTTACTGACCCAGAAATCCAGGCTTACCAAACAGCATCACAGACCTGAGGTTGGCTGACATTAAGATCAGGAAAGCTGGGGTTGCTCTCCTGTGCGATGTCTCAAATGATCACCCTCACCCCATCATGACCGCAAACCAGAGAGGGACTGTTTTTGACTCCATACACGGCCTCTCACATCCAGGCTGGAAGGACTCATAGAAACTGGTTGTACTAAAGTCTGTTTGGCACAGCCTCAGAAAGGATATGCATGATTGAACTGCAGCTAGTGTGGAGTGCCAGCAGGGAAAAATGAACTGTCATGTTCAGGTGCCATTGGCACTTTCTGAGTGACAGTTTGACCATGTCAATGTGGACCTTGTTGGTCCTCTTTGCCCCTCCCATGGCTTCACGCACCTTCTCACCATGGTGGACTGTACTACCGAGTGGCCAGAGGTCATCTCACTTGCATTGACGATGGCCACACGTGGCTCGGGCGTTAATCAGCACCCGGGTTGTTCGGTTTGGCACCCCACCTGATATTTCCTCTGACCACAGTCCCCTATTCACTTCAGACCTCTGGGCTGCAATGGCCCAGAACCTTGGCATTAGGCTACGTCACATCACAATGTATCGCTGCAGTCCAATGTCCTTTGCGAATGGTTTCTCCACTCCTTAAAGGCTACTCTGAGGGTTTCGCTGACTAATAAGTGGTCTCCCAAGGGTCCATTTAGCAAGGTTAATAACATGTTCTAAAATCTGGGCCTCTGCACCCACATCTGCAACTGGATCCTTGAATTCCTCAATGGGAGACTACAGTCAGTGCTGATGGCAAATAATATCTCCTCCTTGCTGATAATCAACACAGGCGCATCTGTAAAGTGCAAAGGTGCATCTGTATTTACTTGGGAGGCAGATAAAGTGTCCAAAGAAGTGAGTCAAAGCAGCAGTGAGGTCAAGGACTCTATACAGATTACAGAGAAGGAGGTGTTTGCTGGCTTGTGGCAGATTAGAGTACATAAATCCCCAGGTCCAGATACCCAGGACCCTGTGGGATGCAAGCACAGAAACTGCTGTGGCCCTAGTAGAGATATTCAAATCATCCTTAGCAATAGGTGAGGTATCAGAGTATTAAAGTATAGCTAATGTTGTTCCGCTGTTTAAGAAAGGTTCTAAAAATAAACCAGGAAATGTCAGGCTGGCAAGCCTGACAGCAGTAGTGGGAAAGTTATTGGAAGTTACTCTAAGGGACTGGATATATGAGTACTTGGATAGACATGGACTGATTAGGAATAGTCAGCAATGTTTTATCTGTCCTCCAATCTGATGGCATAAACATTGATTACTTGAACCTCCGGTAATTATCACTCCCCCCCCAACTATTCCCCGTTCCTCTTTCCCTTTCTTCCCTTTCTCAATTTATCTCCTTGCCTGCCCATTACCTCCTTCTGGTGCTCCTCCCCTTTCCTTTTCTTCCATGGTCTTTTATCTTCATCTATCAGTTTCCCCTTCCTCCAGCTCTTTCACCAATCAATTTTCCAGCTCTTTACTTCACCCCTCTCCCTCTCCTGGTTTCACCTATCATCTCACTCTGCCAGACTGTGTTTCTTCCTCCCTTCCCCCACCTTGTTACTCTGATTCTCCCCTTCCTTTGCAGTCCTGAAGAAGAGTCTCAGCCCAAAACATCCACTGTTTACTCTTTTCCATTCATGCTGCCTAGCTGGCTGAGTTCCTCCAGTAGTTTGTGTGAGTTGCCATAGTTTTGTCTATGTTGGGTCATGTATAACCAATCTTACAGAGCTTTTCAAGGAAGTTACCAAGAAAGTTGATGAAGGCAAGGCAGTGGATGTTGTCTTCATGGACTTCAGTAAAGCATTTGACAAAGACCTGCATGGGAGGTTAGTCAAGAAGGTTCAGTGGCTTAACATTCAAGATGAGGTAGTAAATTGAATTAGACCTTGGCTTTGTAGGAAAAGCCAGAGAGTGGTCGTAGATGGTTGCCTCTCTTACTGGCCTGTGACTTTTGAAGGGCTGCAGGGATCGGTGCTGGGTCGGTTGTTGTTGTTAGTTTTCTATATCAATGATATGGATCAACAAATTTGGGGGTGGAATGGAGAGCGATCAAGACTATCAAAGCGTGCAGCATGATTTGGACTAGCTGTAAAAATGGACTGAACAAAGGCAAATGGAATTTAATGCAGACAAGTGCAAGGGAGTAAGGCCATAAGACCATAAGCAGAATTAGGCCATTTGGCCCATCGTGTCTGCTCTGCCATTCAATCATATCTGATTTTTTTTCACCTCCTCAACCCCACTCCCCACCCTTCTCCCTGTAACCTTTGATGCCATGTCCAATCAAGAACCTATCAATCTCTGCTTTATATACACCAAACAACCTGACCTCCACAGCTGCCTGTGGTAACAAATTCCACAAATTCACCACCCTCTGACTAAAGAAATTTCTCCGCACTTCTGTTTTAAATGGATGCCCCTCTATCCTGAGTATGTACCCTCTCATCCTAGACTTATCCCACCATAGGAATCACCCTTTCCACACCTATTCTGTCTAGCCCTTTCAATACACTTGCCCATTCTCCAAATCTGTCTAAGTCCTTCTGCACCCTACCCGTTTCCTCAACACTACCTGCCCGTCCACCTATCTTCATACCATCTGCAAACTTAGCAACAAGGCCATCTATTCCATCATCTGAATCATTTATATACAGCATAAAAAGAAACGGTCCCAACACCAACCCCTGCAGAATACCACTAGTCACTGGCAGCTACAACCAGACAAGGATCCATTCATTCCCACCCATTGCATCCTATCAAATAACCAATGCTCTATCCATGTTAGTACGTTTTCTGTAATAGCATGGGCTCTTAACTTGGTAAGCAACCTTATATGTAGTACCTTGTCAAAGGCCTTTTAAAAGTCCAAATATGCAACATCCACTGCATCCCCTTCATCTATCCTACTTGTAATCTCCTCAAAGAATTCCAACAGGTTTGTTAGGCAAGATTTTCCCTGAAGGAAAGCATGCTGACTTTGTCCTATCTTGTCCTGTGTCACCAAGTACTCCATAACCTCATCCTTAATAATTGAGTCCAATATCCTCCCAACTACTGAGGTCAGACTAACTGGTTTATAATTTCCTTTCTGCTACCTGCGTCCTTTCTTAAAGAGTGGAGTGACATCTGCAATTTCCAGTCCTCTAGCACCATGCCAGTGTCCAATGATTTTTGAAAGATCATTTCTAGAGCCTCCACAATATCCACCGTTACCTTTTTCAGAACCCTGGAGTGCAGTTCATCAGCTCCAGGTGACTTGTGTACCCATAGGTCTTTCAACTTTCTGAGCACCTCTCCCTTGTAATAGTAACTGCACTCACTTCTCTTACTTCACACACGACAACATCTACTTCACCACTAGTGTCTTCCACAGTAGGCTGATGCAAAATACCCATTTAGTTCATCTGCCATCGCCTTGTCCCCCATTATTATTTCTCCAACCTTGTTTTCTAGCAGTCCTATATCCGCTCTCATCTCTTTTTTATTTTGTACATACTTGAAAACCAGGGTAGGTCTTACACAGTGTACCGTTGAGCACTGAGGAGTGGGGTAGAACAAAGGGATCTGGGAATACAGGTCCAAAATTTATTGACAGTGGCATCACGTAGTTGGGGTCATAAAGAAGGCTTTTGGAACATTAGCCTTCAAAAATCAAAGTGTTGAGTACAGGAGATCGGATGTATGTTGGAGTTGTATAAGACATTGGTGAGGCTTAATTTGGAGTATTGTGTGCAGTTTTGGTCATCTATCTAAGGGAAAAATGTAAATAAATTTAGAAGAGTACAGTGAAAATTTACAAGGATCACCTTCGGGTATGGAGAAGCCTCTGCACCGGATCAGAAAAAGCTGCAGAAAGTTGTAAACTCAGCCAGTTCCATCATGGGCATTTGCCTCCCCAGCTTGAAAATGCAATGCCTCAGAAAGGAGACAGTAATCATTAAGGACACCCATCACCCTAGAAAGGCCCTCTTCTCATTGTGGCCATCAAGGAGGAGGTAGAGCAGGAGTCCCCAATCTTTTTCATGCCACAGACTAATCCCATTAAGCAAGAGGTCCGTGACCCCAGGTTGAGAACCTCAAAGGTACAGGAGACTGAAGCGACACACTCAGTGTTTCAAGAAAAAGGTTTTTCCTTCTGCTATCAGATTTCTGAATGGGCAATGAATCCATGAACATTACCACACTATATTTTTCCTCTCTTAAAAACAAAGAAACATAGAAAACCTACAGCACAATACAGGCCCCTCGGCCCACAAAGCTGTGCCGAACATGTCCTTACCTGAGAAATTACCTGAGGTTACCCATTGCCCTCTACTTTTCTGAGCTCCATGTACCTGTCCAGGAGTCTCTTAAAAGACCCTATCGTATCCGCCTCCACCACTGTTGCCGGCAACCCATTCCATGCACTCACCACCCTCTGCATAAAAAACTTACCCCTGACATCTCCTCTGTACCTACTTCCAAGTTCCTTAAAACTGTGCCCTCTTGTGCTAGCCCTTTCAGCCCTGGGCAAAAGCCTCTGGCTATGTACATGATCAATGCCTCTCATCATCTTATACACCTCTTTTTTCACTACTTAATTTGTTTTTTATATTTAGTTCTTATTGTAATTTTTAATATTATTATTTATTGCAATCTACTTCTGCTGCAAAATAACAAATTTCACAACATATGCCAGAGATATTAAACTTGATTCCATTTCTGATTCAGTTCCTGCCTTCACAACATCGGTCAAACTATATAGTCTGTCCAGCAGGGGTTCCCAACCCTTTGCCATGCCATGGAGCTTTACCATTAAGCAAAAGGTCCATGGACCCCAGTTTGGAAACCCATGTATTCACCTTTTATTACACTGTGTCCTTATTGTACTTTTGCTGTCCACAATCTTTTCTTTTTTAAGTAGGAGTTTTTAATTTTCATTCTTCATAAATGTTCTTTAAACCAGCAAAGGAAACAGAAATAGATGCTCTGCATTCCAATTGGTTGAGGACAAACTGCCTCTGAGGAAATGGTAGTTTTGGCTTTCTGGGTGTTAGCAGTAAGCCATCCAGTACCAATTGGTTAGTCAACAGTCAGGGCACAATTAATGGATTGCATTTGTACAAATCTAGAAGAGGTGGTTATCTGTAACCTCAGCTGGATATAGAAATGTGTGGAGGTTCTATACCAGGGTTGTTGGCTGGTGGCGTGTTGGCATTAGCGCTGGACTTTGGAGCGAAGGCTCCCAAGTTCGAATCCAGCCGGCTCCCTTGCATGCTTTCAATCCATGCTGGGTTGAGCGTCGAGCTAGCAATTCGGCCTGGTAAAAATAGGAAAGCTTGCTAAAAAAACGTCA
The DNA here is from genome assembly GCF_030028105.1 of Mobula birostris. Classification (NCBI taxonomy): domain Eukaryota; kingdom Metazoa; phylum Chordata; class Chondrichthyes; order Myliobatiformes; family Myliobatidae; genus Mobula; species Mobula birostris. The sequence continues at coordinate 91,673,580 of NC_092381.1, forward strand.
TCATGACGACGTCCAGATGACTCCACTCGGAGTTAAGGGCTTTCTTGTTCTTCTTCTATACTAGGGTGGGATACCTTTTTGAGAACATGTAGCAAATTGACAAGATTCTTCTAAAAAAAACCTCTCTCAGATGCAATGGTAATTTTGAGCAGAGATTATTCATTAATGAATTAGTAATGATAATTATAGACCTTTTTAAGGAAAATAGATGAGGAAAATATTGCTTATACAGTGTACGTGAATTCATTGCTTCACTATTAATAAAAGTATAACAGAGACAGACTGTAATAGATAAAGTATTTTCAAAAAATTGTTCAAAAATTATTAATCTTCAAAAAAGATTGTTGAAAAATAACATCATTTCTAAATAGCATCGTTATTGTAACCATTTACTATCCAGATACTGATGTGTACACCAGGTCTGCCTGGATTTCAAGTATATAATCCAATGTCAAGTGCTGTCACAACCAACTAGCTGGTGCCAAGCCAGTATAGTTTGTTTCCTGTGAAAATACCTCACTGCTCTAGGGTTGTAAAAAAAAATCACAACGCATTAGGAATAAAGATAGTCATCACGTATCTTTTTGATTATGGGTGGTTTTAAAGAATTGAGGGGTGTTGCTGCAGGCCACTTTCATTGTTACCATGATGAATCTCTTGGATAGCACCTGTGATGGGTGCTATCTGTCCTCCTCCATTCTTTCTCGGCGTTTCCCATGAGTACAAAGACCGGTCGGGCCGAATGGTCTCAGCTGTAAAACTCTTAGGATGAAAAGAATTCTTTGGTTATCCAGGTTTTTTTTTAACTGTTTACAGACATTATAACATGCTTATTTGCAAATTGGCAGCAGGTTTTCACATTTCCTTTATTGTCATTGTTGTCAAGGATTCTGATAACCCACTCATTTAAATCTGACCTTATAATTAAGAGGTGTTCATTATTGGCATAGCAAGTGTTTTTCAGTGTTGGACTTTGAGAGAAGCGGCTCATCTTCTCACTGGAGCTTAGACAGGCATTTGAAAGCAAAGGGGACTCCACAGTGATGCTTAGATGCTAATGCATTGGGGCAAAAGCAGTCTTAGTGGAACATAATGCTGCATCCATTTCATGGAACACAGAGACATAATTCAGGAGGTTAATGTACTGTGTCCTGTTTTGGGGGTTTATGCATTAGAGTCATACAGGAAAAAATATGTTCTTTATTCTACTGAGTGTGTGCTGCCAACAGCGCCACATTTACACTCATCTAACCCTGATCCCCTTTTCGTCTCCCCACCTTCCCAAACCAAATCCACCAGAAACAACAGATATTGGCAGTGGCCAGTTCACCTACAAAATTGCACAGCTATGCTGTATGGGAGGAAACTAAAGCACCTGGAGCAAATCCACTTGATAGCAGGGAGATGGTTTAAACTTAACATGGACTGGATTGAAACCAGGTTGCTGGAACTGTGAGGTAACAACTCTATTAACTGAATCACTGAATCACTTTCCACCTAATGTCAACAGAAATACACCATAATTTTGAGATTTAAGTTATTCGTGTAATTAAGAAAGCTACAGTTCATGGAAAATAAAACCTTTTCCAATCTGCATTCACGAGAGAAGAGCTACAAGGTTCCTGTAATAAAGGTACTTGTTATTTTAGCAAAGGTGATTCAGTAAAGTGTGAAATAAAGAATTTTTCTTCATTAAGCAGATGTAATATGTTTTCAGTAGCTAGAAAGCCTTGGCAATAAACATCATTATATCACCCTCACAGGCTTGAGGGTGAGTGGGTAGGTTAATGCGGGGAAGATGGGTAACATTTTTTTCAAGATACTTACATTGTTGCAAAACATGGGGGTGCCAGAAACCATCTTTTGATGACTGTAATAACAGTATAGAGGCCCCATTTTACATGTCAGGATATCATTATGCTCACCTCTTCTCCCACTCTCGGCCCAGAACCCCAGAAAAATTAATGAAGTGAAAATGGAGAAAGGGCATAAGAAACAAGCAGAACCTCTCACCCACTCCCTGCTTGCTCCATCACTCAAGAACATCTTGGCTAATGTGCTTACTTTTATCCCTTCATCTCCTTATCTTGTACTTTATATCAGATAAGGAAATTATAAAACACCTTATATCTTACTTCTGAAATATTAACTCTATTTCTCATTCCGCAGAAGCTTTTTGAGTTGCTGAGCATTTCCAGCACTGGCAGTTTTTGACTTCAGAATTCCAGCATCTAAATTTGTTTTCTTAGCTTTCAGGTGCAATGTGAAAGTAGGCCTCTAAATCCTAGTCAGCCCAACAAATCTTTCATACATTTTCTCTGGTATTTTCATGTTTCATTTTTTGAATCTAGAGACCAGAGCTCTTCACAATATTCCTTGCATTTTCATCAGGGCTCAACACAAATTGGCATTTCTTCTTTGTTTTTCAGTATCCTCCTTCTATTAAAGCACCCCAGTAATTTGCTAATTCATTGGGGATGCAAAGGGTCATTTTTCATCTGTTCTGCTAACTTCCAAAGATCTTCCACCTTAAACAATATGCAAAGTAAAGTATTGGCTGGGTCACATTGAATTCTCCATGATGTCCCCTGACTTCCTGTCCAAACAATCGGATACTTCACATCCAAGCCCTCCCCTCCCTCAAAGCAGAGCAGGTCCAAACTGTGATTACCTTTCAGGCAGTGGCTTCAGCTTGATCACCAGCAATTTCCAGCAGCTAGGGGGATAGGGGCAGATGCAGTAAGTGTTGGTGTCAGAGGCCTAAACACTGCTGCAAATAAAAGGAAGGTAGGCTCAAACAGAGCAGCCATTGTCAGGGTGTGCCAGTGATAGAGTGGGAAGGCTTTGCCTTAACAGTTAAGAAGATTTTTTTTAGTATGGAGTAGTCGGGATGGGATGCTCCTCTCCTGCCAGATGTGGGAATTTAGGATACCTTGCGATCTCCCTGATGACTACATGTGCAGGAAGTGCACCCAAATTCAGCACCTCTCTGACCACGTTAGGGAGTTGTAAATGGAGTACTGTGGATCATTCAGAAGAATTAAGGTATTATAGATGAGACTTTTGAAGAGGTGGCCTCACCCAGAATACAGCCTTTGGACAGTAGGTGGGTGACCACCCGTGTAAGTAGTCAGTATAGGGTTCCCCTGTGGTCATTCACCTCAGCAACGAGTATACCTCATTAAGTACCGTTTGGCGGGGAGGGGGGGTAGATGATCAGAGATCAGAGCACCAGCAGCTAGGCTGGTGGCAATGTGATCATTTTTGGGGCCCAAGAAGAAAGGATAATGTCAGGCAGACTGTAGTTATAGCGGACTCGATAGTAGGAGGACAGAAAGGAGATTCTGTGACCACAAAAGAGACACCAGAATAATGTGTTGCCTCCTGGGTGCTAGGGCCCATGATGTATCAGAGCGGCTGCAAGATGTCCTCAAAGGGGAGGGGGTACAGCTAGGGGTTGTGGTACATGTTAGCACCAATGACATGGGCAGAAAAGGGGAAGAGGTCCAATGTAGAGACTATGTAGTGATAGGGAAGATGCTGAAGCAAAAGTCCTCCAAGGTAGTAATCCCTGGACTACTCCCTGTGACAGGGGCTAGTGCATATAGGAATGGGACAATAGCATGGATGAATGAGTGGCTAAGAAGATGGTGCAGAGGCAGGGTTTCAAGATACCGGGAGGTTTGTTTATGCTACTTGAGAGAGTTTAAACTAGTTTTGCAGAGGGCTGGGAACCGGAACCTCAGGTCAGTAAGGGAAGAATCGGACCAGAGGGTAGATGACAGGGAAAGTATAGATAGGCAAAATTCAAATAAGAGGTAGTTTAGGGTGGATAGTTTGAAGTTTGTATATTTTAACACTAAGACTACTATGGGTAAGAGTGATGAAGTTAGAGCAAAGATCATTACATGCAACTACGATGTTGTAGCCATTATTGAAACTAAGTTGAGCGAGGGGCAGGAATGGATGATTAACGTACCTGGTTTTCAAAGTTTTAGAAAAGATAGAAGAGGAAGTAAAGGGGAGGGGTAGTGAGTTGCACTGCTTAATCAGGGACAATATCACAGCTGCACTCAAGAGGGAACACACAATGGAGGGGTGAGACCCTGAGTCCATTTGGGTAGAATTCAGGAATAGGAAGGATGCAATCACACTGATGGGATTGTACTACAGACCCCCTAATAGCCACACAGACATTCAGGAACAGATATGTAATCACATTAAGGAAATGTGTAAAAATAACAGGGTTGTTGTCATGGGGGGATTTCAACTTCTCTCATACAAACTCAGACCTTCTTAGTGCAAGGGGTTTAGATGGGGCAGAATTTGTTAAGTGTATCCAGGAAGGTTTCTTAAATCAACGTGTGGGTGGTCCTATAAGAGGAGGGGACCTGGTATTGGGTAAGAGCCTGGCCAAGTGACTAACCTTTCAGTGGGTGAATATTTAAGTAACAGTGACTACAGCTCCTTAACTTTGAAGATAGCCTTAGATAAGGATAGGTAGGATAGGTATGGTCCTTGTGGGAGAGTTTTATATTGGAGTAGAGTAAATCAGGAAGGCAGTAGGCAGGAAATCAGAAGCATAAATTAGGAACACCTTTTCTCTGGCAATTCCACATCAGACATATGGAGTGTGTTTAAAAATCAATTGCGAGAGTACAGTAAAGATATGTTCCTTTCAGAAAGAAGGACGGGGATGAGAAGATAAGAGAACATTGAATGTTCAGAGAGGTGATGAATTTAGTCAAGAAGAAAAGGGAGAATTATGTAAAGCTTCAGAAGTCAGAATCAAACAAAGCACATGAGGAGTACAAAAAAGCCAGAAAAGAACTAAAGCCAGGAGAGGTCATGAAAAGACCTTGGCAAGTAGGATCAAGGTGAATCCCAAGGCATTCTATACATACATCAAGAGCAACTAGGGAGAGGGCAAGGCCACTCAAGGATAAAGGAGAGAACATTTGCTTGAATGCAGAGAATGTGAGATATTTAATGAGTACTTTGTTTCAGTATTTACCAAGGAAAGCGATGTGGAGGACCAGGAGATCAGCACTGAGTGTATAAATATGATAGGACGATTAGAGGTCAAGGAGGAGGGAGTGTTGGGCTTCGTAATCAGTATTAAGGTGGATGTCCCCAGGAGTTGATGGGATGTTATTGAACGAGGCAAGAGATGAGATTGCTGGAACAGGCCACAGGCGAGAAGGGTTAGGAATGCTAGTTTTCGTTAGATAAGCACTGAGTTCAAATTCAAGAGGTTATGTTGCAACTTTAGAAAACGCTGGTTAGGCCACATCTGGGATATTGCATACAGTTCTGGTCACCCCATTATTGGAGAGGGCGCAGAAAAGGTTTACCAGGATGTGCCTGGTTCAGAGGGCATGTGTTATCATGAGAAGCTGGATAAACTTGGGTTGTTTTCTCTGGAGCGCCGGAGGCTGAGGGGAGATCTGTTAGAGATTTATAAGATTATGAGAGGCATAGATAGAGTGGACAGAGAGTATCTGTTTCCCAGGGTTGAAATATCTAATTCTAGAGGGCATATGTTGAAGGTGAGAGGGTGTAGGTTCAAGGGGGTGAGTGAGGGATGTTTGTTACTCTGAGAGTTGTAGATACCTGGAATGTGGTGCCTGGTATGGTGGGAAAGGCAAATACATTAGAGGCTTTTAAGAGATGTTTGGATAGGCACATGGAGGTAAGGAAGATGGAGAGATATGGACATAGTGTAGATCGGAGAGATTAGTGTTTGGGTGTTTTTGATTGGCTCTTTAGCTGGTTCAGTACAACATAATGGACCGAATGGCTTATTCCTGTGTTGTACTGTTCTAAGTTCTATGTTATAAAATCCTGGGTCACAATACTCTGAAAATTGTCCTCTAACCCAAACATCATCCCGACTTCAAAATATATAGCTGTTCAATATTTGTGAGTCAAAGCCCCGAAGTGCGTTCTCTCGCTCTCGCTCTCTCTCTCTCTCTCCCCCCCCTCTCCCTCTCCCTCTCCCTCTCCCCAAACAGCATTATGAGTATACCAGAGCTTCCAACCTTTTCTATGCCATAGATCCCTGCCATTAACGGAGGGATCCATGTACACTAGGTTGGGAACTCCTGGGGTCACCCATACCTCAAAGACTACGGTTCTTCATGAAGGCAGCTCACCATAGACTTCTCAAAGGCAATTGGGGATGGCTAATTAAGTGCCGGCTTAGCCTGTGAACCCACTGTGCTAGAATGAATAAATATTGTTTTGTTATGCTTAGCAGTTGCTTTATAGGGTTGCACAGAACATAAAGGAAGAGACGTCTAATGTGATTGACTTTCTACACCAGGGAGTTTTAAACCTTTTATCTCCCACTACCCTTATCAATAAAAAGTGGTATGGAATTACAATCAGATTTATTATCATTGACATAGGTCATGAAATTTGCTGTTTGGTGACAACAGTACAGTGCAAAGCATAAAACAATATACTATGTTACAAAAATAAATCGTGCAAATGTGGACTATTGAGATACTGTTCAATGGATGAATCAGAAATCTGATGGCAGAGGGGTAGAAGCTGTACTTAATATATTGATTGGAAGTCTTCAGGCTCCTGTACCCCTTCCTGAAGTCCACATTCAATTCCTTGGTCTAGCTAATGTTGAGTGTATCCATACAGGTGCCCCAACTGTGGCTGTAGTGATCCTGGCCTCAGTGTCTCGGTCGACATGTACGAAGTTAGCATGTGGAACATTTTCCAATCAGTGCATTCTTAAAGCTTTGAAAAGCTACACATCTATACTTGCTGGAAACTCACAGCAAAAACAAAATGTTCAGTCCTTTCTGAGTTAGCTGCATCTGTGGTGAGAAAAAAACAGCATTGCTGCTTCGGGTTATTGGGCTTTCAACTGAATTGGGAAGTGGGAGGGAACAGAGCACTGTTTTGATAGGGTGGAGATTCCTCATTCTCACTTCTTCAAGGGCTATTTTCCTTCGCCGTTCCTTCACAGACTTCCACTTAATGCAGACTGATTTGCCAGAATTAGTGATGACACTGGAAATATTTGTTGCTGTTGGTAATACAAATATTTATATGCAATTCTACAGTTCAGTACCTTTAATAAGGATGATAATTTATTAATTGGTGCAGTTGCTGTAGAAATGGTGTTTTTATTTAATTTTTCAGATGAATGATATTTATGAGCAGGGTCATGATCAGAGGTTTCCACCTCCCAGCAGCTAACGCTGAATTTCTCTGTTGTATCAAGAACATGCTGATTTCAATTTGCATATCTGATATGCTTTCAGACTTTTGGTTGATTAAAGTAATTACTTAGTCTGAATTGAATTGCATTTAAAACTACTTAAGCAGTCCCTTGGGGTCGTGTTTGATTTGCTTCCACTCTGGTTCTGAGGTGAGGGATGAGATCAATATGGGAACTGTCTACAGACTTTGCCACAAATGAGGCAGGTGCTAGCTGACAGGACAAGGGTTGGGCGGCTTGTGAGGTAGACTTTATGTGCTCCTGATGCATGGACCTGAGATCATCAGTACCTTCCCAAATATTTCTCCTTGCCTTGGAGAAGTGTTGGATTGGGGCTTCCAAGGAGTCAGTGTGAAAGGTTGCATTGTCCTGTGGAGGCTTAGAGAACATCCTTGTATCTTCTCTTCCTCCCCAGCTTTTAATCACTTCCTATGACGGCGCTCAAAACAGAGGATCTGCTTTGATATCTGGAAATAATGTGGCTGGCGCAACAGACCTGACTGAGTTTAATTAGTGTTTTTGTGTTGGTTGGACAGAGAATGCCGACTATTAGATGTTCTTCTCTCTGACAGCATATTAATGCAAGGCCTAGTTCTTCTGCCTCACAAATACCAACTTGCTGAAGTAATGACTATGTTCAAACAATTAAATGAATTCTTGCACCAGGCTCATTTCTATCCTCATGGTTTACTTGTTAATATTTCGCAGAAGTGGAACACTTCATAGGCAATATGATACATCCAAGCTTGATGCACGCCCCATATTGAATGAAGGGTATAAGAGAGGAGGAAGTTCTGCAACAGTTGAAATAATTTTTTAACTATTTAACATCAGTACTGCAATCACTTTGAATGCCTTTAATACCAATAGATTTTGGATTAGTGCTTCCTTTCTTTCCTTTTCTCCTTTCTCTTTCCTTCATCCATTAACTCCATTGCTAAGTGGTGCAGCTCATGTGAAGGATGTAAATAAATTATGGAACCCCTTAAGTGCTTGGATCCCTCCAGGTTATTCCAGAAAGGAAATTCCATCGAAGTATTGAAGAGAAATCCAGCCTTTTTTTAAAAAAATGCAATGAGTACAGACCCAAAACTGCCAAACACACCTCATATATTAACCCCTTCATTCCCAGAATTATCCTCGTGAACCTCCTTTGGACTCTCTCCAATGACCTAAAACTGAGATATAGGACCTAAAACTGTTGACAATACTCCAAGTATGGCCTGACTAGTGCCTTATGTCCTTGCTTTTATATTTTATTCTCCTTAAAATAAATGCCAACATTGCACTTACCTTCTTTACCAGAGACTCAACCTGTAAATTAACCTTTTGGGAGTCTTGCACAAGGACTCCCAAGTCCCTCTTCACCTCTGATGTTTGAACCTTCTCCCTGTTTAGATAATAGTCTGCATTATTGTTTCTTTTACTAAACTGCATTATCGTACATTTCCCAACACTGTATTCCATCCGCCACTTTTTTGCTCAGTCTTCCAATTTGTTTAAGTCTGTTGTGGCGTGGATGAAATCACCAGAGAGGCAGAGTTACTGGTAGATACAAAGCAGCTTCTTTATTCGACAAAACAAGGTACAGCAGGCATCATACGGACAGAGACGCTTTCGGTAGAAAGGTTTGCTAGTCCAATGTGGACTTGATATTTATATGCTAAACGCAAAGGGCAATTCTTATTTACAACGTTATAGATGATGCATAGACAATGCTTTCTTTTGAAGCTACATACTAAAACCTCACACCTTCTGACTTCATCCTCTCCTCCAGACGCCCGCATGTCTGAGTTGGTACTCACAGGCTTTAGGAGTGCAAGTTAAATCCACGATATACTTATTTGGTATTTTATGTGCTAGCATAGAGGACAATTCATATTTATGAAGTATAGATATCACTGTCTTCGAAACTACCTGTAAATTTCTCACTTCCATCCACAGCGTCTGGCTAGTATTCCGATATTCACAGCTTTTAGGAAATGCATTGGTGTGAACTCAATCCACAGTACTTTGTCAAACAGAAGACTGGTGGCCAAAGTCATTTAAGTGTAAATGAATCATCAACTCAAAAACTCACTCTAACAAAGTCCTGTTGCCATCGCATTGCTTCCTCAGCATTATCTACCACTCCACCTGTCTTCGTATCATCTGCAAACTTTGCCACAAAGCCACTAATTCTATTATCTAAATCACTGACAAACAATATGAAAAGCAGCTGTCCCAATACTGACCCCTGAGGGACACTCTAGTCACTGGCAACAAACCAGAAAAGACCCATTTTATTCCCACTTGCTGCCTCCTGCCTGTGAGCCATTCCTCTATCCATGCCAGTATCTTCCCTGTAATGCCATAGTATTTTATTTTGTTAAGCAGCCTTATGTGTGGCATCTTATCAAACACCTTCTGAAAATCCAATTATATGCCATCTACTACCTCTCCTTTGTCCACCATGTTTGTTACTTCCTCGAAGAACTCTAACAGATTTGTCAGGCAAGATTTCCCTTCTCAGAAACCATGCTGACTTTGACTTATTTTATCATTCGTCTCCAAGCACCCCGAAACCTGTCCTTAATAATAGACTCCAACACTTTCCCAACCACTGAGGTTAGGCTAACTGGCCTATAATTTCCTTTCTTTTGCCTTCTTCCCTTCTTAAAGAGCGGAGTGACATTTGCAGTATTCCTGTCCTCTGGGACCAAGCCAGAATCAAGTGATTCTGGAAAGATTATGACCAATGCATCCGTTATCTCTTCAGCAACCTTTCTCAGGACTTTGGGATGTGGTCCATCTGGCCCAGGTGACTTATCCACCTTAAGACCTTTGAATTTGCTTTTTTCCTTTGAAATAGCAATGGCACTCACCCCTGCTCCCTGACACACACTGCTTGTGTCTTCCACAGTGAAGACAGATACAAAGTACCCATTAAATTCACCTGCCATATCTTTGTCCCCCATTACTACCTCACCAGCATCAGTTTCCAGTGGTCAATTACCAACTCTCACCTCCCTTTCACTCCTTATATAACTGAAAAAAACTTTTGGTACCCTGCTTTAAATTATTGGCTAGTCTACCCTCACATTTAATCTTTCCCCTTCTTATAGCGTTTTTAGTTGCCTTTTGTTGGATTTTAAAAGCTTCCTAATCTTCCAACTTCCCGCTTACTTTTGCTATCTTATATCCCTTTCCTTGAATTCTGTGCAGTCTTTAACTTCCCTTGTCAGCCACGATTACCTACTCCTGCCATTTGAGAATTTCCTCTTCTGTGGGACATATCTATCCTGTGCCTTGTGTACTATTCCCAGAAACTTCAGCCATCTCTGCTCTGCTGACATCCCTGCCAGTATGCTTCGTCAATCTACCTGGGCAAGCTCCTTTCTCATGCTTCTATAATTCCCGTTATTCCATTGCGATACTGATACATGTGAGTTATGCTTCTCACTCTCAAACTGCAGTATGAATTCAATCATATTATGGTCACTGCTTCCTAAGGGTTCTCTTTCCAACTGATGCTGCGTTACCTGCTTTGTTTCTGGCATTTTCTGTTGTTATTTTAGATCTCCCACTTCCCGCTTAGATGATAATAGCAATTCATTTTGTTCAGATGATTTGCCACTTATGCCATGTTGTTATTACTGCTTGTTATGGACTCAATTGATCTTTCCCAAGGTCGGTCCTTAATAAGCCATTACTGGTACCTTTCTGAATTTGTTTTTGTAATACTGTAATGTGGGTGTGTGAAAAAAGGTACTCACTCTTGTTGTTGTTCGTCCTTTGCAATCGAAGATGACCATGGCTTCAAAGTCAAATGGGAGATCGGTGGCTGTGGGTCCGGAGGTGACTGATGAGGCCAATCCGGGCCCTGAAGGCTCGCCCACATGTGGGTGGGTGCTGTCGTGGCAGTGGATGCTGCTCGGGCCTTGCGCACAGCACGCTTTCGTCGTGCCTCGATGATGCGCCTGACTTCAGCTGCACGGGCTCCTGTGGTGATCTTGCTGCGCCAAGCTGGACAGTCGAGGGCAAGCGTCTCCCACGTGTTGATGTCGACACCCAGGCCTTTGAGGGATGCTTTGAAGCAGTCTTTGTAACGTTTCTTCTGCCCCCTGACTGAGCGCTTGCCCTGACACAGTTCTCCGTACAGCAGCTGCTTAGGCAATCGGCTGTCTGGCATTCTGACCACATGTCCAGCCCACCTGGCTTGGGCTTTCAGCAGGAGGGTGTAGACGCTGCAGAGCCCAGCTCGTTCCAGGATTTCCGTGTCAGGGACTTTGTCCTGCCACCTGATGTGGAGGAGTCTGCGGAGACAGCTCAGGTGAAAGTGGTTGAGCTGTTTGGCGTGTCTGCTGTAGACAGTCCAGGTCTCGCTGGCGTAAAGGAGGGTGGTAAGGACCACTGCACAGTAGACCTTCAGTTTAGTGGTAAGGCTGAGTCCTCTCCACTCCCAGACATTCTCACGAGTCTCCCAAAGGCAGCGCTGGCTTTGGCAATCCTGTTGTTGACCTCAGCATCTATGTTCACTGCGTGAGAGAGTATGCTGCCCAGGTAGGTGAAGTTGTCGACTACCTGGAGGTTCTGGCTCTTCATCGTGATGCGCGGCTCCTGGTATGGCTTTCCTGGGGCAGGCTGGTACATAACTTCGGTCTTTTTGGTGCTAATAGTGAGTCCGAAGTTGTCACAGGCTTGTGAGAAGCAGTCCATTTCACGCTGCATCTCCTGCTCTGTGCTGGCGTTGAGTGTGCAGTCAACAGTAAACAAGAAGTCTCTGATGACAGTCTCTCGCACCTTTGTAACTGCCTGCAGGCGCCTAAGGTTGAACAACCTGCCGTCAGTCCTGTAGCTGACGTGGATTCCTTCTTCGTAGTTACGGAAGGCATCTGTCAGCATGGCAGAGAATACCATACTGAACAGAGTCGGGGCAAGAACGCAGCCTTGTTTGACGCCATTTGTCACTGGGAAGGCCTCCGACTCGACGCCGTCATCCAGAACTTTCACCATCATACTGTCGTGGAACTGCCGGACGATTGTGATGAACAGATGAAGCAGATTCTGGATCAGTGGGCTGAGCACTTTAACAACGTCCTTAACCGCCCTGCCAACATCAACGACGAGGCCATTGCCCGCCTGCCCCAGGTAGAGATCAACAAGAACCTCGACACCCTCCCCACAGTAGATGAAGTCAGGAAGGCAGTGAAGCAACTCTCCTGTGGCAAAGCGCTAGTACCCGATGCAATCCCTGCTGAGGTATACAAAGCAGGAGGCCCTGTCATGATGCAAAAGCTCCATGTGAAAAAAGGGACAGGTCCCGCAACAGCTGAAAGATGCCAGCATAGTCCACATCTACAAGAGGAAAGGCAACCGCCAGTCTTGCGACAACCACCGAGGCATCTCCCTCTTGTCCATTGCGGGGAAGATTCTGGCCCGTGTCCTGCTCAACCGCCTTCTCCAACATCTTGAGCAAGGTCTACTCCCAGAAAGCCAGTGCGGCTTCCGTGCTGAACGTGGGACCGCGGACATGATTTTTGCTGCGCGCCAACTCCAGGAAAAATGGCAGGAGCAACACAGCGACCTCTTCGTGACCTTTGTCGATCTAACCAAGGCTTTCGATACGGTCAGCAGAGAAGGCTTGTGGAAGATCATGGAGAAGTTTGGCTGCCTCAGCAAGTTCATCACCCACTCTTAAATTATATATGTTTCACGTTCTTCAAAGGCAGAAGCAAGTCTTGATGTGAGCTGTTAAAGATGTTTTGTGTCAGTATGGTAAACAGCCTGCATTAGTGGCTCATTTGTTAAGTACCCTTCATCTTTGTTGAAAAATATAAACTCCAAAGGAGCCTATCCCATCAACGGGTCATTCATTTAACTTGCACTCAATTAATTCTCGTTGCTGTCCTTGTCATGGATTTGTCAGTCACTATTCTGTTTAAGGAGTTAACTACCTGAATATGGGCTTCTTTCTTGTCACTTTGTTGTACACAGACAACGACTCAGCAGAGAGTGCTAAATGTGTGTACTTGCCACTTGGTATTTACTTTGGTTAGCTTTGGTGAGTGCATCTGGTGTATGCTGGTATGCTGGCTGGAGATGAAGATAAATTACTTTTCTAACATGTTGACTAATAAGGGCATTTTCCAGCTACTGTGACAGGTGAACAAATTGCTTGTTGCTTTCAGGCTTTGAAGAAAACTATATGTTGGCATATTAATCTCTTTTAATTCAGACGGCCTATTTAAAACACATATTAATAAGAAACTGGAAGATGTAGGAAAGCACCCTGAAAGTCTAAAATCAGAAAAACAAGTAGTTCATTACTTAATACTGCCGGCCAGTAGTGTAGTGCCATCAGCACCACACTTCAAGGCGAGTGGACCTGGGTTCAAATCCAGCCGGCTCCTTGCATGCTTTCCATCCAAGCTGGGTTGAGCATTGAGCTAGCCACAGACAAAATGCTAAAGAAGTGGCAAGGTTGCCATCTGATGGACCACAAGGCATAGAGAGGAGCTGCCATTACTTAATAATCAATTTTTTATCAATATGTATATTATGGACAATTGAAGTAACAATATTCTGTAGGGTATGACTCCAAAGACCACAGAAGATAGAAATCTAAAATCTACAACAGAAAATGCTGGAAACACTTAGCAGGTAAGGCAGCATCTGTTGGAAAGAGAATTAATATTATACTCAGGTCAAAGACACACCACCAAAGAACAAGGCTAATGCTTCTGGTGCATAGTTTTCACTTTGGAACCAATTTATTCGAACATAAATGCATATTTCACAGGAGCTTACTTGACTCGCAAAATAATTGATAGCATCCCTGAAATGGAATAAGGTAAAATTGAAATTTAGTCTGTATTCTCTGCTGAAAGGGGAGGAACGTAGAGATAGCACATTTTTGGAATCGATGAAGTGCACTATAATGCGTAAATAATTACATTGCTCATTTTCATTACTGAATGTAATATCTTTGATTACTTAATAAAACACTGGATGTCTCTACCACTCTGATTCATTTCCTCCATCAGGGATGCTCAGACACTCACCAGTAATACAGATTTTATATATATATATATATAGGACAGAAGTAAACTGAATTTGTTTAGTGTTTGCTAGTGCAGAGGCTCTCCCTCCAGCAAATTACTTTTTCCCAATTTAAGAGAAAAACAGCAGTCAATGTGCAGGTACCGAAGTTGTTAAAGTGGCAGAAGGAGAGTACTACCTCACAATCTAGCCACCCATCAGATACCTTTGGCCCCGTTAATGTACACAGTAGCAGTTCTCAAATTGCACTTCAGAACCCTCAGTCACCTCAGAGCCCACTAAGCTGCAGTGGCTGCAACTCATCTTCAAAGAGAAGACAAGAATCCCACAGACAATAACTGAATAGGTGACCTTACTTTTGTTGACATTTATTGCAAAAATATCAACTTTGCAGATTTGCTTTTAATATTCAAATTATGCCATTGTCTTGAGGGATTTATTTTTAGACATTGATTCGAAGAGCAACTTATTGTATCATCTAAAAGATGACACAGCCGGGTGTTAGATTTTGTATGCAGGTGTCGGAAATAGGATTTGACCCAAAGATTGATGGAGGGGAGGAAGCTACTTAATTTTGAACTACTTCCTTAGTTTGCAGGAGTACCCACAAATAAGGAGCAGAGTCTGTTCAATAAAGATGACACACCATGTTCTGTATTTTTAACTTGACACCAAAGGAATCACTCCCAGATGTTTTACTTGCACGAACCTCACTGAGGTCATTAATAAAGATTATAACCAACAAGAGTAACAGGGCTGACCCCTCAGGAGTTCTACTAGTTAAAGATGCCTAATTACAACTGTTACCATTGACAAATGCACTCTGATTCCTATAATCCAGTCAATTAATAACCCACCCTGTATTGTCAACCTGGTGAGACTACACTTCAGCCAGAAGCTCCAATGTGGGGCGGAATTGAACTGTTGCTTGTGAATGCTTAGTTAATTATGTGATATCCTTTATTTCATCTTCATCTTCAGCTCTGTTGTACCTTCAAAAACTTTCAATGATCTACTTGTGTGGGGATGCGAGTTCTTAAACTGTACATTAAACGTTAGGGGTGGACAAGAACGGCCTTTATTTGTTCTCCAGCATTCAGTGAGTTAGTTGTTGACCCTCTTTTTGTTGATTTGCCAAACATCTAGCAGCTATATGCTTAAAAATACTCAATGAATGAGCATCCATGATTCTCTAGAGCAAGGATTGCCAACCTTTTTTGTGCCATGGACCAATACAATTAAGCAACGGGTCCATGGACCCTGGGGACTGGACCCTAGTCTAGAGTAAGGAATTCTAAAGATTTACAGCTCTTACCTCAATACTAATTGATCCATCGCTTATTCTCAGATAGTGACCTTTGATTCAGTGGCTGAGAGAGAGAAAACAACTTAACATCAATTCTATCAGTCCTGTTCAGAATCTTACACATCTTGGTGAGATTACCTTTCTTTCCTCATAACTCCAGTGAAGAAAAGAGAATATTATTCAACACCACTTCACACAGCCTCTCTTCCCCCACCCCGAGACAGCACAGATTCGAAGTGTATCCTTCCTTAAATATGGATATCAGAACCACACACAGTGATACAAATAAGGTATTACCTTACCAATGCCTTGTAGAGTTAATTATAGCAAGACTTGAAATAAAAACACTAGCATGGAACCCTTACGAAATTAATAAAACAACTTGGAAATACTCAGCAGTTCTGCAAGGTAACATCTTATGTCAGTGACTTGCCATCAGGATGGAGGAAGCTAGAGATAAGCTATTTTTAAGATGCAGGGGTAACGGAAGGAGAAGGTGGGGAAAAGCACATGTTCATTGATGGGATGAAAGAGAAGGAATGACTCAAAGAGCTTCTAATCTAAACCAAAAGAAGATGGTGGTGGGATAAGCAACATTGAAAGAAATAGAAGGATAGCCTAAAGGAGATGTAAGTGGGTGGATCAGAACTGAAATGGCTAATTTTAGTGTTAAGTCTGGAAAACTGTCAAAGAGACAGGGTTTGGAAATGCTGTAATAAAAAAGCTGAACACTGAAGCAATTGGAGACTTCCTGTGCAGATTGTGAAGAATATAACTTTTTGTCATGCATTCTGTCCAACAGTACACTTTAAGACAAGTTGTCCTGATATGTGCAGTGACTTCGAAAAACATGTAACGAGTGTTTGAAATCAGTACGCAAGCACAGCCCAACAATGATGCGTGTCTTATATACAGATTCAGGCTTTTTATTGGACAGGGGCCAACCATACCAAATCTTTAGACAAAATATATAGATCCTCTCAGGTTTGTATCTACCTCTTTGCTTTATCATCACACACTTTTCCACTTATAGATGCCCCTAACGACCATTCTGCTTATTCATCCACCTGCACGGCCTGGACAACTTCACAGTAACCAATGTAATCCCTGGTATTGTGATTACGCTTTGGGTGTACCAACCTGACATTAAGATCCTGACTGTCAAATCATATCCTGACCTCTGAGACTGTGACCCCTGGTTCTGGACTTCTCAGTCAGTGCAAACATCCTCCCTGCACCTGTCTTGATAGAGTTTGTACCTGATATAAGGTTATAAAATGATCACAGGCATAGATAGGATCAGACCCCACCTCAGAGTAGAGATTCCAAATACTACAGGCCATGCATTTCAGGTTTGGGGAGCAGCAAATTTAAAGGAGATGTGCAGTGCAAGATTTCTTACGCAGAGAGTGGAAGATGGCTAGGGTGGACTGGCAGGGTATTGGGAAGACAGATACTGTAGTGGTATTTAGGAGTCAATTAGTTTTGTGAATATGAAGGGATATGGATCATGCACCAGCAGAAGGAATTTAGTTTAACGTGACATTGTGTTCAGTACATATATTTTGGGTTGAAGAGCTTGTTCCTGTGTTGTACTTTCCTAAATTCTCTGTAAGTTTCAATGAGATTTCCTCCCATCCTTCTCAATTCTAGAGGAGGCAAGACTAATCTACTCAATCTCTCACAATACAGCACTCTCACAGACCTGAACCAATCTAGTGAATCTTCCTCCCTGGCATAAGCTTCTGGACTTAGCTGACCAGCTCTTGGGGAGTCGGATAACAAAAATGACCAGCAATTTCTCTACATCCTTCACATGAACTCTCTTGTTATATTTCTCTTACATCTTTATGTCATTTCACTATTTTTCTTTTGTCCAACTGTTTCTTTTCTTCTGTCCCTCTCTCTCACTGTGTCTCTGTATTTATTTTTTTTACCAACCTTTATGCCTGACCTGTTTCCACATTTGTTGAACCTTCAGTTGTCATGTATACATGCATAATATGCTGAATTTGCATTACATTTACATTGAATTAACTACGATATTGTCATAGCAATGTGACAGCTATCTTCTTAAAAGCTTGAGAATAACCAGCCACGAACAGAAAGACAAAGCATTTGAAATTAACAAAATGCTGCCTAACAAAAATAGTCATAAGCATTATCCATGTTTAAGAAATAGAACAATGAAATTGTTCAAAATATTTTAGGTTTCTGTATGATTCTGATATCTCCTGAGAGAGAATAAAATTAACATTAGCATTTGAACAATAATTGCAACATTATTAAATGCAACCCTCAGGTTATCCAAATTCTCCTGACATCCTATACTCTAGTTTTTCTTCCTTCTCGCCATGTGCCTGTGCTTGCACACACATGCACCTTTGCAGCAAGGAAACAATATTATGATAACCTCCAGACTCCTGATTCCCTGGGTCCCTATTCGTGATCTCACTTCCTTCTTCAGTCCTCCTAAAACAACGATTTCAATGTTCCAATGTTTCTTGCTAGCTTTCGTGACAAAGAGTAGGACGAATTTTGACTCGTCATGCTTTTCAGCTGACCTGTCTACACTCTGAGCTTCCTTTGTTCTAGCTGAGCTCTAATATTTAGTTAGTTAGTTTTCCTATTTGATCCTGTTTTTTGAGAAACCAAAGCCAGCTTTTCAGAGAAATTATGGAAGCTCCTCTCCTTCTTTTTCTTCCTTCTTTGGCAAGCCTCAAGAACGAAGGTGGCTTCTTTCTGATTCAGTTCTGAGTGAAAAATGTCTGTACATGAATCATTTTCTTGACACTGGGAAAATACAACCTCTGCTGTTCAGTATAAGTTTCTCCGAGATTTCACTTGAAATTTTGCACAGTAGCTGAAGTTGACAAAAATTACTTTCTCATTTATCCCCTTAAGATTTGTTCTTATTCTTCATCACATTCCTCCTCATTTATTTTCCCATATCTCAGAACAGCACATTGCCGCAGCAGTTAAGAGATATTGCCTCACAACTCCAGATGTTCTGGTTCAGTTCATTTATTTATTGACATACAGCAGGGAATAGGCCCTTCTGGCCCTTCAAGACCAGCAATCCCCCAATTTAATCCCAAGCTAATCACAGGACAATTTACAATGACCAATTAACCTAATATCCGGTGCATCTTTGGACTGTGGGAGAGAACCAGAGCACCTGGAGGAAGCCCACATAGTCATAGGGGATCGTGCAAACTCCCTACAAGCAGTGGAAAGAATTGAACCTGGGTCGCCAATACTGTAAAGTGTGTTCTGACCACTGATGGTATTTGTGTGGAGCTTACACATTCTCTCTGCAGGTTTCTATGGATATTCTACTTCTCTCCCATATCCAGGAGACATGCAGGTTTGTCCACTGTAAAATGCAAGCACTGTAGTGCAGCTGGGTGGCAAAGAAGAAGGTGTAGTTAATGTAAGAGGATAAATAAACTTGTGAGTGGGTCATTGTGAATACAGTAACCCAAAGGACCTGTTGCTTTGCTGAATAACTTTCATGCATAAGATCATATGCTTACTCTTCTCATGCCTTTTCTAAATCTACTTGTCTTGTGAAATTTCACCTGATCTCTCTTTAGCACCACAATCCTTTATACTCACTTGTTTAAGTTCTCTTCCCCTTGACCGTGCCAGCTGCTGAACTGTTTTCTGCTGCCAGATTTATTTTCAATTATTGTCTGTAAATTAATTTTCTGACCTCACTGTTAATAGACTACAAAAGGGAAAGAGGAAACTTTATAGCAGTTTTCATCATCATAAAGGAAATGTTAAGGTCTGTGTCAGTTTTGAATAATTCTCTGTATTGTAATTTATATTATATTGATAAGGTATTGGTTCTTTAGATACTTATGTACTTGACACAGCAAAAATAGAGTTCATAGTATTTCAATATGTTCTAATGACTTGTGTTGATGATCATGCCCTCTGAATGTGAAGAAATAAATTCAAAAATTGTGCACATTTTCAGAAATGCTCGTTCCCATTTCTTTTTCCTGACTATTTTCCAAGCTGGAACTGCACTATTAGGAATTACACTATCACAGGCTAATTAGGTTGAGTTTTGAGCTCATATCCATGACAGAATTTCTTGCTTCAGTCTCTATCAAGAGTTGCAATTGCTAAGTAGATCTTGTCATAGAAACTCAAAATAATGCTAGGCAGAAATGTATCACAATCTAGCAGTGCAAAATTCAATGATTTCAAGGATGTGAACTTCGGAGGCAGAGAACGAAGTACTCTATCTAGCAAATAAACTTCTCTGAAGTCTTTGAAATAGCAGCAGAGGTCCTTCTTAGGCATTCCCTTGGGATGTAGGATGGCCTACCTCCACTCTGATTTCATGGATTATTATGTGGCTGATGAGGCCAACGTGGAAACTGCCACCTTTTCCATTGCTGGATGACTGGTTTGTGAGTTGGTGCATTCCTTCCACCGGTCTCAAAGTTCTCAATATCATCCCAGGTGCTTCTTCTCAGGGGTCAGTAGTTCTCAAGAGTCGTACAGTTGTGTTACATTTGTTCGAAGAGAAGCTGAATACATCGCTGGATCATTTCCACTGTTAATCTGATCATTAGATCGTAGAATAGAATGTTTGTAAAAGTAGCCTAGTATTGGCCATGTGATCAAAGTGTTCAGCCGGCCACAGTCAACTGAATGTAAATGGGGATAATACCGTCAGACTCCAAGATATAGGAGCAGAAATAGGACATTTGGACCATTGAGTCTACTCTGCTATTTGATCATAGCTGATTTATTTTCCCTCTCAACCCCATTCTCCTGCCTTCTCCCCAACACATTTGATGCACTTACTGATCAAGTCCCTATCAACCTCCATTTGAATAGTTCCATTTAATATCAGGGAAATGTATACAATATACATCTGAAAATTCCTGTTCTTTGCAGACATCCACGAAAACAGAAGAGTGCCCCAAAATATGAGTGACAGTAAAAACGTTAGAACTCCAAAACGCCCCACTCCCACTCCCATGCACAAGCAGAGGAATAGTAACGGTGCTCCCCTCCACCACTTAATTCAGCAAAAGACATCAGCTCTTCCACCCATCAAGCAAGCAATATCAAAGCCACCAAGGAAGACCATGATCTTCGGTACAACAAAAACTAATTGTTCACCTGACAAATTTGACATAGCACAGAGTCTCTCTCTCCCTAATAAAGGGGCAGAGAAATGCCACTCAGAGAGAGGGGAGACGTAAACAAAACAACTTGTTGATTTGCAATGAAAAAGTCTGGTGCGTCGCTTTTTTCAGAGTTCTTGGACTCAAGAGTCGGCAACAAACTCTGTCTAACCAACAAGAGAAAGAGAGAGCGTGCAAGTCGAGTATAGAGCCCCCGACAGTTGATCCCTGTTCCCAGTGTTCCGTCTTCTCCGATGACACTTCAACTGGTAGCACCGGCATTGCATCGGTTCGTCCACAGGGCTACAAAGCCTCGGAACCCTGAAGGCCCACTCGTCTTCTAGGCCGCGTCCTTAGGATTTTGAAAAGCGGCCGGTTGTATGCCCCTGAGAGTGAGTACTAACACCACATAGAACCAAAGTCTGAGTGCAACTCCAGGTCAGGGTCTCTAACAGAACCCCATCCACCCTGAAAAGGGAAAAGAGAGACATCAAAGGTAGAAATTAAGCTGTTTCCAGAGATGAGCTTGAAGGGGTCGCTGTTAAGTGCCATCGTAGTTCTGCCCCTCCATTTCAAATACACCCAATAACTTGGCCTCTACAATCCATCTGTGCAATGAATTCCACAGATTCACCAGCCCCTGGCTAAAGAAATACCTCCTCCTCTCTGTTGTTGGAACACTTCTTATGAAATCTATGCAGCATTAAAATACATTTCAAAAGGTGCAGATCATATTACAGCAATATTAAAAATTTTATCAATATTTGATATTTGGATGTAAAGGGGAATATTAGGAAAGAGTTTGAAAATATAATCAAACTTATGATAAACTGACATCTTTAAAGAAAAGAGAATGGTTCAGGAATTAAATTCCAAAGCCTAGCTGAAGATAGGACTGTCAATAGGAAAGGAATCTGTGGCAGACACTGAAAACAATAGTTTCTGTTTTTGCTGGGAGAAATTTCTGCATTCCTAGATGTTCAGTTCAGCAGATAGCCTCATACCTTAGAGCCAGAAATAGGCTGAGTGACTACACACAGTGTATACAGTGTATTCCAAAAAAAACCTTTGATAAAGTCCAATATTGTTCTCATATCTGTATGTAGATCATGTTATCAGAAATGGTGTAACAATTAGAAAGTTGCTTTCAAAAGGGAGACTGAGAGAAAGTGCTAAATCAGTTATTTGGGTGGCAAGGAATAGTACAGGAAACACTATTGTTCTTCAGCTATATCAATAATTTGGAATTAGGAATCAAGAACTTCAGCATTGATTAAGAGCCCAAATTGTGTGATGGTGTTCATTCAGTAGAAAACAATGACAAAACAAAGATATCATTACTTACCTTGTGTATTGACTGATGAAACAGTTAAATGCAGTGCTACACATGAACAAAAATAAAGCCACATACTTTCCCCCGCACAAAGAAAGTGTTTAAGCAGGATACAGAAAAACTGAGTAATCTGGGGCCACAGGTATAAATGAGAGCACAGCAGCTCAGGTAGAAAGTAATAGGAGTAGGCCATCATGTCCCTCAGGCCCACCACGCCTTTCAATATCGTCATGGCGGATCTATCCGGACCACAACTCCACTTCTGTGTCAGTTCCCTCAATTGCACACTTGTTCAAAATTTATCTATCTCTGCCTCATATATTTCTAATGATCTGCCCTCTATCCCTCTTAGAGATGGAGAATTTCAGAGATTCACTACCTTTCGGCAAAAGAAATTTCTCCACACCTTAATTTTAAATGACCAGCTCCTTAATTTGTAATAATATCTCCTTGTTCATGACTCTCCCACTAGCATGGATTAGTTAGACCTAAGCAGCATTTTTTAGGTTGCAAATAGCATTGTCTGGAAAATAGATTTCACACTTTTGAGGTGCTCAATGTCACAAAAACAAAGGAGCTATAGGAGGAATGGAGACAGGCCAGTCCCTACTGACACCAATGGATCTGGGGTTGAGGGGGTGAACAGCTTTAAGTCCCTCAGCATAAACATCACCAAGGACCTCACGTGGTCTGTACACATCAGTTGTGTGGTGAAAAATGCACAACAGTGCCACTGTCACCTCAGACAGTTGAAGATGTTTGGTATGGGCCCCCAATCCTAAGAACTTTCTATAGGGGCACAATTGAGAGCATCCTGACTGGCTGCATCACTACCTGGTATGGGAACTGTACCTCCCTCAATCGCAGGACTCTGCAGAGAGTGGTGCGGACAGCCCAATGAATCTGTAGATGTGAATTTCCCACTATTCAGGACATTTACAAAGACAGGTGTGTAAAAAGGGCCCAAAGGATCATTGGGGAACTCAAGTCACACCAACCACAAACTGTTTCAGCTGCTCTCATCCAGGAAACAGTACCGCAGCATAAAAGCCAGGGCCAACAGGCTCTCAGACAGCTTCTTCCACCAGGCCATCAGACTGATTAATTCATGCTGACACAACTGTATTTCTATGTTGTATTGACTGTCCTGTTGTACATAATATTTATTATAAATTACTATAAAATGCACATTGCACATTTAGATGGAGATGTAACGTAAAGATTTTTACTCCTCATGTATAAGAAGGAGGTAAATAATAAGTTCAATTCAATTCAAATCCCAATCATATCTCCTGTAAAAATCCACTAGGTGGCATTTTGTACCTAGAGTCATGCAATAAAACAGGTCCTGAGCAGTAACCATCAGGAGATGTACAAAGATCTGGCAATAGAGTTATCACTACTGTAATGATCACCGCAATGTGTGTCAGATGCTTTCCCATGGCAGTGTCATAGGAAGAGAGAAAAAACAGCAAGAAAAGGAGTTGGAGGAGAGGAACATGGCAATCTTCTGTAAATTTGGGCACTTCTCGATGATGGTCTGCTCCAATCAGGTACAATAATATCAATGTTTCCCATGCCATTGCAAAATGCAGGGCATTTACGGGACAGTCACTGGGGTTTGCATTAAAAACATAACTGGAGCATTGAAAACTGAGGTTGGCAGATGCTGTATGCAAGACAGTGGTGTCATTATGCAAAATCTTTAAAAGGCACCAATTTGTTGATCCCAGCTCAAAATGCACTTGGTTTATTTAGTAAGTATTTAATTTCCATTGTGGGTTTGTATTAAATAGGCAATGCAGGAAACATTCGTCATAGAAGCCATGATGTCATTGAGTATGTAGCTGATAGTGGGAAGACATCATCTGTGCTAAGATGAATTATTTTCCTCTTTTGTGGATAAAACTTCAGCGCTTTGTTGGAAAAATCAATCTTTCCATCTCTATGGTCATGAAGTCCCAGCATCTTAAATGTAATTGTGCATAGACTTCACTGCATTATAACTGTGCTTACAAATGCACAATTGATGATGTTTCTAATGTAGGTTTGAGATAGGTGCAGGAGCAGGCTGTGAAGTACACAAACAAAAATTGTTACTCAACAGCTGAGCTGAACAGATTATGAACTGTTAAATTCACCAGTTCTATAATGGATTGCTGTGTGGTACTCTAGTACAATGTTAAACCTCTGTACAACGGCCCAATCAAAATCAACGGGTTCTGCTTGAGTGCCATATTCCTCACCTGACTGCTGATTGGTATATTGGCTGCCTCTCAGTAACAGGAAAATAACAATGTAATAGTGCTGAGATGAAACTCACAGGATATGACACCGTGGGCAAAAATGACACAAGTATCCTAGGATCGAAATCTCTCATAAGCTGATTCATATGAAAAGGTTATCTTGAATGTTCAACAGGGCTTACCTTAGCAAAGGCGGTTGGATTTCTTGGACACTTCTCAAGCAGTGCACCAATTTTTCACGTATGGCAGTAATTACTTTCCAGACAGAATACTTGACAGTTTAGGAAGTTAATTGTCACATTTGTGCTGGGACAATAACAGAGAGCAGGTCAAAGACAGGGTTGTATTAATGACTGTCTATCCCAATGCAATCATAGTACTGCATTCTGAAGGTTAATTAAAATAGGAAAATGATACATAATCTTATTAAAAATTGTGAAAATTTAATTTCTGCTGCTGTGACACCATACATGTAATGTAAATGTATTATCACAAAACCTCCCTAATTTGAAACCGTTGCTTAGTAGAGGTATTTCTTTATTCTACAGTGATGGCCCGTTATAAAGTAACATTCCTGTGATTGTGATTGTGCTGAAGTATTTTCAAAAACTGCCTCTGTTATATTCAATACTCGAAAGGTAACAAGGTACCGAGGCTTTGCATATTGCATTTATTCGGTTGAGTAATGAAGGAAAAAGGTTCAGATGACCTCACAACCTCCCCAAAAACCTAGAATTTATGCCAAAAAAAAATTAAGCTCGATGAAGAATGGGTGACACCTGGCTAGACTTGTGGAAATCTCACAGGTTGTGGGGAAGACAGTAGATTGGCTGAATCAAAAGAGATGGTGTTGAATCGGCTTATAGGAGGGAGATCGAAAATCTCCCTCTCACCCAATGTCAGTGAGACCAAGGAGCTGATTATTGCTTCAGGAGGAGGAGCCAGTTCTCAACAGGGAACCAGAGGTGGAGATGGTCAGCAACTTTAAATTCCTCGGTGTTATCATTTCAGAGGATCAACCCTTGGTCCAGCACCTAAGAATCATTATGAAGAAAGCATGGCACTGCCTCTTGTTTCTTAGAAGCTTACACATCTTTTAACATTTTGACAAACTTCCATAGATATGTTGTCTGGTTGAATCACAGCCTGGTATGGAAACACCAAAGCCTTTGAATGGAAAAACATACAGAAAAAGTGGATACAGCCCAGTCCATCAAGGGTAAAGCCCTCCCCACCACTGAGCGCATCTACACAGAGCACTGTCACAGAAAAGCAACAACCATCATCAAGGACCCCCAACATCCAGGCTATGCTCTCTCCTCACTGCTGCTATCAGGAAGAATGTAGAGGAGCCTCAGGACTCACACTACCAGGTTCCAGAGCAGTTATCCCCAACCATCAGACTCTTGAACCAGAGTGGATAACTTCACTCAGCTTGACTCATCCCATTATTGAAATTTTCCCTACAACCTACAGAGTCACATTCAAGGATACTTCATCTCATGTTCGCAATAGTTATTGCTTATTTATTTATTGCTATTATTATCTTCTTTCTGTATTTGCACAGTTTGTTGTCCTTTGCACACAGGTCACTTGTCTATCCTGCTGGGTGTAGTCTTTCATTGATTCTATTGGTTCTTTTATTTACTGTGAATCCCCACAAGAAAATGAATCTCAGGGTTGTACACAGTGACATGAATGTACTTTGATAATAAATTCACTTTGAACTTTGAACTTTTGAGCATACAATATACTCTCTATGTATCACAGAAGGTCCAGATTACCGAAAGATTAGTTGTTCAGCAGTGTAACAGTGACACAGAGAAAGGTGACCATTATCTTTCATTGCAGCTGTTTGAATACTATTTGTAGCACTGAGGTAACGTGATTAAATAAATTCTGCATATCCCACACCTTTGGATCCAGATTTTCATTCCAGATCATGCTGTTCAATTTTGGGCATCTTAGCTGTGCTCAGTGTAAGGATTCAGAGTTAAATCTCTGTCACAATAACTCCTTTAAGGGACCAAAGCACATAGAACAAAATCCTTCCTTCTCATGTTAATTGATATAGCAGTCACAATTGCATTCAAGCATAGAAATGGAAAGTGATCATGGTGTGAGTTTTTCAGTCCTGTAGTGCTGAAATTATGCACCCGGTTTACTTCAGTATTTTAATAGTCGGATTGTTGAGAAGATAATAATTGTCTTCAGGGTATCAGCAGTTGCTAAGAGTGAAATCCAGGTGCAGAGGAAATGGAAACCAACCAAAATGGATAATTTATCCCTTCGTGATAAAATGATGGTAATGAAGCATTTTGCATATCTACAAGTGAAATGTCAACACAAGCTCAAATAGTGAAACTCCTCCTTCATCCCAACAGCCCACATTCTGAACTATGACACTATTATTGAAGAGTAACATTTCCACTGAATTCAAAGCCTTGTAGCCTTTTAAGGAGAGATTTATCACAACTGATTTTCGTTTATCTCAGAAGGACATTGGCTAACGTTGGTTATAGGCTATGTATCTGTTCATCATTACCTTTATTTTAGTAGTGTTCCTTTCACAAGAAAATGTGTTATTTTTGTAGCATTCAGGCTGAAGTTAATAGCTTTGAATGAAAATCAGGAGTCACAACATCTGAAAGGCTCAATTACCCAGAAATTCAGTTGTCTATGAAAACATGCGGTAGAATGCCCCAACACAGGGACCCTCAATGGTGTAATTGGCACTGCTTGGTCATGATCCTGGTGCAATTGTCTTATGCGGTGATTCAAGGGTTGAGGAGATGTCAGTCATGATGTTTTCTCCACTTTTGCGTACTCACCCAAATATTTTCAGCAGCTGAAATTAATCTGGCCTAATTCTCCTCCTAGTTACAGCTACGAGGGGAAGCAGCGAATGAATTCAATCAATATGGGAACCTGCTACTTTGCCTGGTGAACAGTACAGGCACAGAACCAATTTTTTCAACTCATCTGACACTTTCAAGGAGGTTCTGCACACTCTGGTGCTGAGAAAGCTCAGAATGGAGAGGCTTTGGGAGGAAATAACTAGGCAAGTCCTTGTCAGGAAGGATACTCGAGGGATCTGGTCCCTATCACCAAAAGAGGGTTATTGACCTCACAAATGTGTGAAAACTTCGGCAGAGCTCATCTGCGAAACGATGCAGCAGTAAACAAGGTACCACGCTTCTCCGCGCCCTTGTCACTCAATTCAGATTAAGCCTCATCAATGTCATACACATTTTCATTTAAGTGACAGGCCCAATACCTTGTTTATATGTCCTCTTGTTTTTACTTTCCAATGACTGAAAAATCTCAATATGTACCCTGTGGGATTTTGTTCCCCTTAGTATCTTGTATGTTTAAATTTAAGCCACTCCTCATTCTTCTAGTCCCTTAAAAATCAAAAACAGAATTTGCAGCTTGCAGTTCCAACAATAGATCTGTTAGTTGCAAATAAAATTAGGGCTACCTACTGAGGCTGAGTTTCTTGGACAGAGCAAGAGGAATAACCCCTCTAGTGGAGAAACTACTGAACAACATCCAAGAACAGTGGATAACTGAAGGTTACAGGTATAAAAGGAAGCATCATCATCCCCGTTCATCGTTTTCTTTCTTTGTAGACTTCGTTTGCCGCCATGCGGAAATGCGAAATGACCCAAGTTTTATACTCTGAACTTCTGGTATTAAGATGATTGATATTTCTGTTATGAACATAAAGGATTAAATGACACTTCTGGTGAAGCAGACAAATTCTCCCTTATTTTGGCCATCACTTAGTCTTTATTAACTGCACTAACTTCAATTAAATAAATTAGACTGCAAGATGAACAAAGTGAAATTAGACTGGAAATGGATTTTAAGGGACATGTAAAATGAGAGTAATAAGGAAGCAAATAGATTTTAGCTTGGGAATTCCAGACCTTAGGACACTGACAAGCAGAAACTCGGGATCAAACTGCACAATTAGGATATCTGCTGGAAGCCAGCAGGCAAGTTACAAAGCCAGATGCCAGTATACCTCAGAGACCAAAACCTTCTGTTCAACTCATAACTTTGATTAGAAAGGAGTATATTATTCAAAATGATTGGTGGGCTTAATTTCTGCCCAGTCAAGTCAAAAGAGAGGCCCTCATTGTAGAAACTGGGGACTGTCACAATAAATCTCACAATTTTTCTCACAAGACTTGATCTGTCAACGAGTCTGTCACAACCGGTGGGATGAGAGGACGTGTGGCAGTTCCCTGATACATACGCAGGATGTAAAACTCACTGAAGCAAATACAGTAAGTCTTAACTGTCCTCACTGTCCATATATACATAGCTACACAGCGAGCTAAACAGCTTCTCAAAAATCACACAACTGAAGTTTCCTCAAGGTTTTTAATCAGATCTCTTTTTGGTGAAACTGCAGAGAGTTAAGTAAAATACATATTCTATTCAATATAGAACACACCTGAATATACAAATATTGTTGATCATTCTCACAACCAATGTTAACCAAGGTAGAGCACGTATGCAACACTCCCTAACTATACAGGGTAAACATAAGTAAACATGTGGCACAAAGACAAATTTAAACATAATATTTCTTTCAAAATGTATCTACTAAATATTTACCAATATTACCAAAAGCTTGACTCACAGCTGTTACTGTTTTAAGGGCAAATAAAATGTGGATGGAGATATATGTTTTTCCACCATGTACTTCAAATAGAATAAAAGCTAACCTGCGCA
The DNA here is from genome assembly GCF_030028105.1 of Mobula birostris. Taxonomy (NCBI): domain Eukaryota; kingdom Metazoa; phylum Chordata; class Chondrichthyes; order Myliobatiformes; family Myliobatidae; genus Mobula; species Mobula birostris. The sequence goes on from NC_092381.1 coordinate 91,702,648, forward strand.
GGAAATGACATAAAAAACTGCTTATGCACAGGAAGTGATGTTCGTACAGATGAACTGCTCCTCCAGAGTCCAGTACGATAGGTGACAGAAAGTCACTTGAAAGTGTCATGCTCTTTCCACCAAGATTGGGGGAGCTCTGGATAGTGTAGAACATGGGAAAATAATACAGCACAATATAGGTCAGTTGCAGATGTGGGCAGAAAAATGGCAGATGGAGTTTAACCCAGATAAATGTGAGGTGTTGCACCTTGGCAGGTCAAATGCAAGGAGACAGCACACTGTTAAGGGCAAGATCCATAACAGCGTTGCTGAGCAGAGAGACCTTGGCGTCCAAGTTCATATGTCTCTGAAAGTGGCTACACAGGTCAATGAGGTGGTTAAGAAGGCTTATGGAATGCTTACTTTTATTAGTCAAGGCTTTGAGTTCAAAAGTCAAGAGGTTATGTCGCAACTTTAGAAAACTCTGGTAAGGCCTCATCTGGAGTATTGCATTCAGTTCTGATCACCCCACTATAGGAAGGATGTTGAGGCTTTAGGGAGGGTGCAGAAGAGGTTTACCAAGATTCTGCCTGGTTTAGAAAGCACATCCTATCACAAGAGACTAGATAAACTTTGGTTGTTTTCTCTAGAGTGTCAGAGGCTGAGGGGAGATCTGATAGAGGTTTACAAGATTATGAAAGGTATAGATAGAGTGGACAGAGAGCATCTGTTTCCCAGGGTTGAAATGTCTAATACCAGAGAGCATGCATTGAAAGTGAGAAGGGGTATGGTCAAAGGGATGCAAGGGGTAAGTTTTTGACCCAGAGAGACATGAATCCCTGGAATGTGGTGGCAGTTATGGTGGTAGAGGCAAATACATTGGAGGCTTTCAAGAGATGTTTGGATAGACACATGGATGTAAGGAGGTTGGAGGAATATGGACATTGCGTAGATAGGCGGGATTAGTGTTAGGCTGTTTTTGACTCACTTTTTAGCTGGTTTGGCATAACATTGTGGGCCGAATGGCCTGTTCCTGTGCTGTACTGTTCTATGTTCTTTCTAGTTCTTCCATGGTGAAACTTTTAACTTGAAACTCTCACTGACTACCTCCCCTAATTCCAACACACATATCTGGAAAATAAATTCCCGGTGAGTATGTTCTTAGAGATGCTTTGAAATAAAAAAAATATTGTTCTGCAGTTTCACATCATAAACTGCTCATTAAAACCCAATACCAGAGTCAGATTACCTGAAAGGGATTTGATTAATATTAATTTGTGATGTTTTGATGTCATGCTGTTGAGAGTCATTGATCACTGAACTGCAAAAGCAGTTGAATGTGATTCCACTAACTCAAGTTGAGTAAACAGTGAAGGTGAGCTAGTGCTGCCAAGGAAGGATATTGGAGGAAAGATGAAAAGCTACAGGAAGTAGAGAGAGACATTAGGGAGAAAGAATGAAGTAGACAGAGATGCGGCTGGTAGACCTGTTGTCCCTTCAGCTCCAGGGATATGGACACTTTCTCTGGGACCAAACAGACTTCCTCAGCTCTCTGTTTTTTTTTTTAGTTTCCTAAATTGTTTTCAATGTAATTTTTTTTTTAATTTTATTTTTATTTGGATGAAGAATTCACAAATATCATGTACTTTTTTCACACATATAACCTTCTCCATTTTTTTATATGTATAAAACTACAATTATTTATACATTTTTAAGTACACATTGAGATGATATAAAAGGAAAATAAACATTTAAATAGATAATTATGTACTGTGGTAAATCTAACCTATTAGGCTAAGTAATAGAATTAGTTGTTAAGAAAAATGGTAATAATAGTTTCCATATAACCCTTCTGGACCATTTCCACTGGTCCAAAATGTTGTATATAAGCCTATGTATCAACCATTGTAGGTGTTTATATCCTAATTTGTTCATGCTTGCTCCTGCCCGCAGACATAATTATCCAATCCCTATGTACTTATTTACTTAATTTTTTCATTTTTTTATCCCTTTCCCTTTACTTGTGTTAATTCTCTATTTTCCAAAAGAAAACAAAAAAAAAACAAACATTTAGACTAGGGGTGCTTACGTTAGCAATATTACTGTGTTGATGAGAAGAGCAGTATAAATCATTAGGAGAGTCATCTAAAGTCTGCTCACATTGGGGTTATATATTCAATCCATTTATTCCAGATTTGATAAAATTTTTCTTTTTGAGTTCTCAGGGAGTAAGTCAACTTTTCCATTTTAAATATTTCCAAGATAATTTCGTACCAATCTTCTAATGTAGGTGGTATTGGATTTAGCCATTTTCTAGTGATTGATTTCTTACTTGCCGCTAAGAGGGCCTGCAGCAACTTTATATCTTCCTTCTGTTCAAGAAACAATACATGCCCCAAATAGAGCGTCTCAAAGTTCAGAGGTATCTGGGACGTAAGTACCTTAACTAATGTTCTATGAATACCTTCCCAAAATAGACTTAATTTAGGGCAATCCCAAAAAATATGAAAATGATTTGCCTCCTTGGAGCCGCACCTTCTCCAACACATCACATTTGTATCTTTATATTTTTCCTGATATGGGGTCTTGAAGTATCTTATAATGTTTATCCAACCATGTTCTCTCCAAGTCAAAGAAGTAGTCGAGGACCATTGAAAGCTGCAGATTTTCCCCCAAGCCTCCTCTGAAAGTACCAACCCCGCTTCTTTCTCCCACTTCTCTTTAATATACAGTGTATTTACATTTTTAGCATGGGAGAGTGCATTATATAATCGAGAAACTGATTTACTAGGTATTGAACTGCAAGCCGAATTCAGAATCTTGAAAAATCCTAATTCTACTGTTGATACGTCTGTATACCTACAACTCTGGTTAACATAGTTTCGTACTTGAAGGTACCTAAAAAAGTCATTATGTTCTAGGCCATGTTTGTCCTGCAGGATTTGGAAACTTTGTAATACTCTTTTATCTATAAATGAGAGGTAGGTTGTAAGATCTTTCTTTATCCATAGCTCAAATCTTTTATCTCCTCTGTTGGGAAGGAACTCGGTATCATATGCACACCATCTAAGGAGTTTTAACATGTTATTAATTCCACATGAATTAACCACCTTCTGCCATACTTTTAATGTAAGATTTATCCAAGCGTTTTTAAATTTTTCCAACTGGGCCATCAATCCTTTGTCAGCTATTGAGGCCTGAAGAGGAAAACTGTCAACTAATCCAAATTCTATTTCCTTCCATCTAGCCTTATATTCCCTATTACACCAATATAACAAAGGGGTTATCTGTGAGGCATAAAAATAATTTCTCAGGCAAGGAAGAACCATACCTCCTTCCTTCCCTAACTGTAAGGTGTTATATCGAATTCTAGGTTTCTTTCCTTGCCAAATGAAGCGGGAAATCCATTTGTCCCATTCCCTGAATTGATTATCATCCACCTCCACCGGTAAAGTACGGAAAAGATACAATAACCGAGGAAGAATATTCATTTTTATAGTATTTATCCTTGAATTTAAACTTAAAAAGGGGATAAGATTCCATCTATGCATATCTGCTTTTATCTCTGAGATTAATGGCCCATAATTTACCTGTGACAGTGTTGAAAGATCCTTCGGCAGGGTTATTCCTAAATATTTTAATGATTTAGCTTCCCACTTAAGATCATATGTATCCTGCAACTTTTTGGATGGTGTATAATTTAGGGACATAACCTGCGTTTTCTTTACATTTATTTTATAACCTGATATTTTCCCAAAGTTATCCAACACATCCAACAGTGTAAACAATCCTATAAATGATTTTTCTGGTTCACTCAGATAGACCAAAACATCATCTGCGAATAACGCCACTTTCTGTTCAATCCCTGCCACCTTGATACCTTTTACGATTTCGCTCTGTCTTATTAGTTGGGCAAGCGGTTCGATATATAGCGCAAAAAGGAGAGGAGAAATTGGGCATCCCTGTCTAGTGCCTCTCTCTAAGATGAAGGAGTCAGAGAGGTCCCCATTTATCTTAATTTGGGCTGTAGGGCTGTCATATAGAGTCTGAATTACTGTAATAAACTTTTCTTGAAAGCCGAATCTTCCTAACACTCTGTATAGGAATGCCCAACTAACCGAATCAAAAGCTTTCTCAGCGTCCAATCCTATTAACATTGTCTCTGTCTCGTTCTTATTAACCTGTTCTAATATGTGCAGAGTTCTCCTTATGTTGTCCTGTGTTTGTCTTTGTTGAATAAATCCAGTCTGGTCTAAGTGGATTAGGCCAGGTAAAAGCTTTTCCAATCTGCGCGCTAATATAGATGTAAATAGTTTGTAATCTAAGTTAAGAACACTAATTGACCGATAATTGCCACATTCTAATTTATCTTTACCCTCTTTAGGAATAACTGAAATAATCGCTTCTCTCTAGGAAGGTGGAGTTTCTCCTCTCTGCAAGATCCAATTAAAGGTGTTAAGTAGTAATGGGGCTAACTGTGTCTTCAGGGACTTGTACCACTCTGAGGTAAACCCATCAGAACCCGGGTCTTTCCAGCCTTTAACCTAGAGATGGCCACGTTCAGTTCTTTGACAGTTACTGGTTCTAATAAACTTTCATTTTGTAAATCTGTAAGTTTAGGTAGATCTAAAAAATTCAATACACTGTCTATATAGGGCTCATAGGGGGCCCGGGGTTGGGAGTACAGCTCTCGATAATATGTTTCAAAACTCTCTTGAATTTTCCCTATTGTACTCTCCACAAGCTTTGTCTTTGGATTCTTTATTTTATGAATTGTATTGTTTGCTTGTTGTTTTCATAATTTATATGCTAATAATCTAGCTGATTTACCTCCTACTTCATAATTCTTTTGCCTCAGGTAAAGAAAATTTCTTTGAGTTTCCAACGTATAAATATCATCAATTTCACTTTGCAATTTCCTAATTTCCTGTTTTCAATTTGAATTACTTTTGTTGCTATCTACAACTTGAAGTTGTTTTAATTTTCCTTGAAGGTCTGCTAATTTTTGTGCATTGATTTTTTTCATGTGAGTGGTAATGGAAATAATTTTCCCTCTCAGTACAGCTTTCAATGTATCCCATAAGATCACTGGTGATGTTTCTCCCGTGTCATTAAGGTCTAGATATTCTTTGATTTCTCCCCTTAATCTCTCCATTACTTTCGGGTTATTGAGTATATGTGAGTTTAGCCTCCATAGTGTTTTCCTCATTTTCCTTTCCAGGATTAGAGACATAGAGACTGGGCTGTGATCCGACAGATCAATTGTTGCAATATTACAGTTTTTTATCCTGAGTCTATCTGTATTAAAGATAAAGAAATAGTCTATCCTTGAATAGGCTGAATGAGGGAAAGAGTAATAGATATAATCTTTACTAGTAGGGTGTAATTCCCTCCAGACATCTATAATTCCCAACTCCTCCATCAATGAATTCACTTTCCGAGTCAGAGGTTTATTCTGAGTAACTATTCTTGAAGAATCTAATATAGGATTTAATCTAATATTAAAATCCCCTCCACAAATTACTACCCCTTGAGAACTGACCATTAGGTCAAAAATGTGTCTATAAAATGATCATTCACAACCTGGAGGAGCATAAACATTCAGCAATGTTATTTCTGTACCTTCTATTCTTCCTGTGATTTTTACGAACCGTCCTTCTTTGTCTCTAGTCTCTGAAATATGTTCATAATTAAGAGTACTTGATATTAAAGTAGCTACCCCTCTTTTGTGACTCAATTTATATGATGAATAAAATACATGCTTAAAGCCCATTCTTTTTAATTTTCCATGTTCAGATTGGCTCATATGTGTTTCCTGGAGGAAAGCTATTTGTGCCCTTTCTTTTTTCAATTTAGACATAATTTTATTTCTTTTAATTGGATTCAAAACCCCATTAACATTATAGGAAATTATTTTTACCAATTCAGTTTGCATTTTTCTCTAGTAGAAAAAAAAACACTCTCCTTTTCTAACCAAACAGTAAGCAATCCCTTCTCAACAGTAAACCAAGACATATAACCACACCCTAGACATTTTTGAACGTGCAACATTTGAAAATTTTTCCCGACTTCCCACAGTGAGGCCTGAGCACCGACCTGCCTCAGTTAAGAGGGATAACCTCTATCTTCACCCTGTGTTAGAGGGCCCTCAGCAGTTTGAATAATCATAGAGAATTTTCTCCTATTTATTTCTCGACCATATTGCTATCATTCAAGTTATTCCGCCTAGTTTATTTTTAGTTACCAGTTTTCATTTTACCTTTAAGTCCGATTTACTCTTTTCAGTCATTTCTCTTAATTAATCTGTGTTCTCTGTACATTCGCTTCTGAATATTTGCAGCTTTTCCTTGTAGTTTGACACTCTGGTTCGTGTGGAGCGTCCTTGCCCCACTAACTGCCACGACTTCTGCCGAATCCTCTCCAGTAGCGACTCCGGTTGGGTGATAACTTTAATAGGTAGTCCCTGGTCCGCCAGGTCCAACGTTGCCTCCTCCACCGTAGCGTAAGTTTTTGTCCCTTCATCGTAAAAGACTCTCAGCCGAGCTGGATACAGGGTCTGGAATTTGATGTTGTTTTCCTTCAGGACTCTTCGTGTTTCCGTATATTCCTTCCGTCTGGCAAGAATCCCCGGTGCGTAGTCGTGGTCTAAACTGATTTTACAGTTGTTCCACATGAAACCTTTCTCTTGCCATGCCCTTTTAAGCACCTCTTCCTTCGTTCTGTAACTGAGAAATCTGACCAGAATCGATCTGGGCTGGGCGCCTGCCGGAGGCTCTTTCTATCTGTAGGTCTTTTGCGGCCGGTATATCAAGGTTCTCTCTAAGTAGCTTCTCCACGAAGGGAATCATCAATCCGGGTTTACCTTCAGTTCCTTCGGGAACTCCGTAAATCCTCACATTTTCCCTTCTCGAGCGGCCTTCTTGATCTATTAGTTTCCACTGGAGCTGGTCTTGCAGCTTCAGCATTTCTGCTATCACCTCCTCTGCGTTTTGTAGCTTCTCTTCAATTCCAACAATCCTCGCTTCGGCTTCATCTATCCGCGAGTTAGTTTTTACTATTTCTCCTTTAATATCTTCCAGCTGTTTGCTGTTACCTTGTCGGAACTCGCGAATCTCTCCGAGAATCAAGGACAGAGTCACCGATTCCCCCTCATTATCTCCGTCCTGGCTTGCTGTGGGGGAGCTAGGCCTGTCGCCTTGCTGCGTCTCTTTATGTTTATCAGCCTTCGGAGCGGACTTTTTAATCTTGTTCTTAGACATCATCCTTGCCCCTTTTATTAATATAGTTATGCAATATTAAGTATTTGTCTAAATTCGATTATGGGGCAGTTTACCTTCTTTTTTGTCGAGAGACCTTTTCCTTACGCCGCCATTCCCTTGATGACCCGGAAGTCCAGCTCTCTGGTTTCATCCATATTGCAACAACACCCTAGGTTAATTGATTACTGCAAAATGTCCCTAATTATAGAGAGGAATAAAATAAAAAGTCAGGGGGAGTTAAAAAGCATGAAAGAGAGAGAGACTAACCTTCAACAAAGTAAGTGGGGGAAGGAGATAGAGGGAATTACTCTGAGGGTTATCATGGATTTAATGGACAAAATGGTCTCATCTCATGAAATAAGGAAACGTGAATATAACAAGTGAATGAAGGATTGTTGATCCAAGTTTAGGAGTTGTTTACTTTTGCGGAGTATTGCATAAATATTTCTTTGAAGGATGATGGAAGTACTGAATGTTTGCCAGGTGGCAACAAGGTTTCCAATCGTCCAGAGATTTCTCACTGTGGTGAAGACTGTTTTCTAGATTGCAGCAAACATCTCAGACTCTACAGACCTTCAGTTAGTTGGGTCATGTTTTAACTGTGATTACTTATGTCGGTTAGTAATTGGACAAAGATTGAGATTGTTCAAAATATAAGGGAATGGGGACGAAATGGAACACATTCACGGAATGGAAGACTAATATTATCATTGAAAAACATTTGCCATCTGGTGCTGAGGCCAACTGGCACCTTGAGTGAATGCACTAACAGTCAAAGTCTGTGGTGACCAGTGCGATCATGTTTGCTGTTGTGTGCTGGGGCAGCAGGCTGAGGGTAGCAGACACCAACAGAATCAACAAACTCATTCGTAAGGCCAGTGATGTTGTGGGAATGGAACTGGACTCTCTCACGGTGGTGTCTGAAAAGAGGACGCTGTCCAAGTTGCATGCCATCTTGGACAATGTCTCCCATCCACTACATAATGTACTGGTTGGGCACAGGAGTACTTTCAGCCAGAGACTCTTTCTACCGAGATACAACATGGAGCGTCATAGGAAATCATTCTTCCCTGTGGCCATCAAACTCTACAACTCCTCCCTTGGAGGGTCAGACACCCTGAACCAATAGGCTGGTCCTGGACTTATTTCCTGGCACAATTTACATATTACTATTTAATTATTTATGGTATTATTACTATTTAATTAGTTATGGTGCAACTGTAACGAAAACCAATTTCCCCCGGGATCAATAAAGTATGACTACGATTATGACTATGACTCTGACTATGACTAAAGTCACCACTGGAGGAATCCATCATAAAAATCAATGTGAATATTGTGAAGTCTCTTATGAATATCAGTGTTCAGTTATACTTAGGATTGCACGCATTTTCAATCCAGCGATGTTTGCCAATTGCTACAGGACACGGAAAGCAGACTCTAGTGGTGCTACTTTATTAATGCACCAATTTACTTTGTACCCGCCAATCTATGTAGGTAAGTGTTGTCATTGACAGCTTACATTGAACATGTGTGAAAAGCACCAGGTACAGATTGCAAAGTCTTTCGTAAATTTGATTTCTTTGAAATCAAAAACTAGAGGACCAATATGCTAACTGCACATTCAGTGCCAGCTACCAAGGAGGAATTCCTCCCCATGCTTCATCCAGTCACCTTGCACGAACCAGTGCACATTCTGCTTCTAATGTGATTTCTTCAGTGATTGAAGTATGCAAATAGATGATCATTTATCACTGAACATGGTTTCAGTTTAATTGCCCCAACAATTAAAATAAAATTCTGACAACTGAGGGAACACAGATATATTGTGAAGAAGACAATGCTCTCTGTCACTGGAGCATGTCCAGTTAGGCCACCCCGTCAGAACCTCCAGATGTATTATGGTTCATTGATAGAATGTGGGAACTGATGACAAGGCTAGCACTTATCTCTTATGCCCTTGAGAATGTGGCAGTGAGGTATCTTTATAAACCATCATGCTGCTCTGAAGAACATAATACAACAATGCAGGAATTTCTAGGATTTATACTCTGTGACTGAATTAATGGTTTGGAGGCAGATCTGTTACAGGAAGTTATTAGTTCATGCAGTGCTGTTTGAGTAGCCTTAGTATTGCTTTATGTTATAGTAGATATGTACCAATGGTGAGCAGGTATAATTTGGGTGCAATCATTCAGCAATGTAAGACCACTATATGTTGGCAACCCCTTGGGGAAACAGCAGAAAATCAATCTATTGCAGATTTACAGTTTTTGTCCCCAACCATTCGATCTGTTGATGACCGTTGGCTCCTACCAATAAAATCAGTTTTTCTCTAATTGATGTGAAATTCCTTCCGGTGAATTTTAGATTTAGGGTGTTGTGCTGAAAATCACAAGGTTTAGTTGGCAATGTAAGATCATTATATGTTGGCAACCCCTTGTATCAATGCTGTTGCAAGTTGGTCACACTATAAGATCAGTGAAAGTGGAGGAAAGATATGGTGATGGGTGGGGTGTAACTTTTCAACCTGATAATGATCTCAAATGATGGCATGTTATAGAACCCATTAATGCTGAATTCCATTGATTAGATTTACCCCAGCAGACTTTGTAGCAAACAGGGCAGCAAGAAGAGTATTTCAGATTTAGATATCTTGAGTGACATAGAACTTGTGCGTAGACATCTTGTGAAGTGGATACTCCACGTGGATGTGCTTTATCATGGTTCTCCATGTAATCAAATAGCCTTCCAGATACCAGAAGTACTTTGGGATCGTAGCCATTAAAGGAAATGACTGGGGAAGTTCAGCAAATCAAAACAAAAATCCCGCAAAGCTCCTTCCACCCTTATATATTCAGAGCAGCAACTATTAAATACATAGTTAAAGCTATTTAGCAGATATTTTCCTTTCCACCAAATCAAATTACATTTTGGGATTTTGTTTTGACTGAAACCTCTAGGTGCGTATTTGCTATTTTTATGTTAAATTTCCAACCCCGGGTGAGTAAAATTGTCTCTGCCAAGCACATTGTGCACATGGCCAACAGCCCACAATTTCTGCTACCTTTTAGTAAACAAGGAGCATATACTTCCAGGGAGAAATCAAACAGAGCTGCCCCCGGGCCCTAGCTCACCTGCATCAAAGGTTTTGCTAAGCCACATTGGATTTGTCCTGGATGAAGCGATTAGTTCTGAAGGGACTGAAGCCTTGGTTTCCACTAATAGGGGCATGTTTTGTCTCACATTCAGTCATTCGACCAGAATATTAAACAATCAAAACCTGATCACTGTTATTTTTAGTAATATTTAGGGAAATTGTAGATTGGGTTTGATCAGGAATTTGTAATTACTACTAACAAAATATTCTCTTGTGCTCTTAAACATCTGCTCACCCGAGACCTCTGTGGGAGGCTTCTGGGCAACAAGCCAGTATTTGCCAAACTTAAAATCTCTTGCACCTGATATTAAAATATTGGCAACTGCAATACAATGTTGGTGTTTCATGATGGCTCCTAAAATTCTGCATGATTGAACAATTATGAATTCTTTTCCAGAAGTGGCATAGACTTAGATTAAATTGTGCCTGTCTCTGAAATAATTATCCCTGTCAGCATTTCTTTCTTAGTGCTGCTTGTACAATTTTGAAAGCTGAGCTTGATGTCATCGATCATTACCTTGTAATTAACTTTTATCTCCCGTTCCATTTTGCTGAGCTGTGATTGTCTTCTGGATGTTGGTCAACCCAGAGGTTTCGTGCTCCTAGTGTTTCATTAAGAAAGGGGTGCATTGTCAGAGCTGACATCCTTCACTTCAGATGCTAAACTCATACATCTTCGGATCTTTGTAGTGAAAATGAAAAATCCCATGGCACTGGATTGAAAATGAGCAACACGGCCGTGGTCATGTGCAAGGCTCATTCAGAAAGTAAGGGGGCATGGGATCCAAGGAGACCTTGCTTTGTGTATCCAGAATTGTCTTGCCCAAAGGTGATTGTAGATGAATCATATTCTGCACGGAGGTCGGTTACCAGTGCTGTTCTGCAGGAATCTGTTCTGGGACCCCTCATCTTTATGATTTTTACAAATGACCTGAATGAAGAAGTAGAAGAGTGGGTTAGTAAGTTTGCTGATGACACAAAGGTTGGAGGTGTTGTGGATAGTCTGGAGGGTTATCAGAGGTTACAGAAGGACATCGATAGTTTGCAGAACTGGGCTGAGAAGTGGCAGATGGACTTCAACCCAGATAAGTGTGAGGTGGTTCATTTGGGTAGTCAATAATGACAGAATATAGCATTAATAGTAAGACTCTTTGCAGTGTGGAGGATCAGAGGGATCTTGGGCTCCGAGTCCACAGGACACTCAAAGCTGCTGCACAACACAGAGAAGTGTGATGTGGTTCATTGTGGGAGGTCAAATTTGAAGACAGAATATAATACTAATTGTAAGACTCTTGGCAGTGTGAAGGTTCTGAGAGATCTTGGGGTCCGTGTACATAGGTCACTCAAAGCTGCTGCGCAGGTTGACAGTGTTGTTAAGAAGGCGTATAGTCTGTTGATATTCATCAACCATGGGATTGAGTTCAAAAGCTGTGTGATAATGTTACAGCTATATAAGATCTTAGTTAGACCCTACTTGGAGTACTGTGTTCAGTACTGGTCGCCTCACTACAGGAAGGATGTGGAAACCATAGAGAGGGTGCAGAGGAGACTTACAACGATGTTGCCTGGATTGGAGAGCGTGCCTTATGAGAATAGGTTAAGTGAACTTGGCCTTTTCTCCTTGGAGCGACGGAGGATGAGAGGTGATCTTATAGAGGTGTATATGATGATGAGGGGCACTGATCATGTGGATAGCCAGAGGTTTTTTCCCAGGGCTGAAATAGCTAACATGAGAGGGCACAGTTTTAAAGTGCTTGGAAGTAGGTACAAGCGGGATGTCAGGGGTAAGTTTTTCTGAACAGATTGGTGTGCGCATGGAACACACTGCTGGAGATGGTCATGGAGGCGGATACAATAGGATATTTTAAGAGCCTCTTAGATAAGTACATGGAGCTTAGAAAAATAGAGGGCTATGTGGTAGGGTCATTCTGGACAGTTTCTAGAGTAGGTTACATGGTCGGCACAACATTGTGGGCCGAATGGCCTATGATGTGCTTAGATTTCTGTGTTCTAGGTTCTTATAGTTAATTGACTAGGCAGAAATATTAAGTCATAAGTCATACAGCATGGAATCTGACCCTTTGGCCAACCAAGATTCCCATTTCTGTGTTTGTCCCATATCTCTCTAAACTTTTCGTATCCAAGAACCTTTGAAATGTTGTTGACAAACCTTTCTCAAGCGCTTCATTTGGCAGCTCATTCCATACACTAACCACACTCTGGGTGGAAAATTGCCCCTCAGGTTCCAATTAAATCTCTCTCCTCTCACCATAAACCTACGCCCTCTAGTTCTTGATTACCCAACCCTGGGAAAGGAATGTGCGTATTCACCCTATCTAGGCTTCTCATAATTTTACACATCTACATAAAATCATTCATCATTCTCTTACATGCCACTGAAAAAGGGACCAATCTGCTCAAAATCTCTCCATAATCCAGAAAGTGAATAGAATATTACAGATGTGTCCTCACCATCATCTTATACACTTGCAGTATAACATTCCAACTTCTATACTCAACACGCTGACTGATGAAGGTCAACATACCAAATGCCTTAATTGCCATCCTGTCCACTTGCAATGCTACTTTCAGGGAACCATGTTCTTGCACTCCTAGATCTCTCTGTTCTATGAACTTGCCCAGGGTGTTACCATACACGATGGAAGTCCAACACTTATGTGTCTTTACAAAATGCAATACCTCAAACTTGTCTGAATTAAACTCTATTTGCACTTCAGATTACCCACTTAGCTAGCTGATCAAAATCTCTCCATAAATCATGATAACTATCTTTTCTGCTAATAACACAATCTATTTTAGTTCCATGGTTTAATGGTTTTACTTAATATCAAGGAATGTATACACTGCAACCTGAAATCCTTACTCCTTGCAGCTGAAAAAAAACAAAAGAAGAATGACAGAAAAATGTTAGAGCCCCAAAGCCCCCTCCCCCCACATGCAAGCAGCAGAAAAAGCATCAACCCCTTTTTTCCCACCCCTCAATTGCTCCAGCAAAAGTATCAACCCCCACCATGCAAGCAAAAGCAAAGCCCCTCAGAGACTATGATCCAGAGTCCTTCACCACCTACTGTCCATCCCAACACTTACTGTAGCTATGTCAAACAGTTTCTCTCTCTCCCTAGTGAGGGAGGGAGAGAGATACCGTTCCTGCCACAGCAAAAAGGGTGGCCAACAGCTCACTGTTTCGATGTTACGATCTGCAGCGTCGCTTATTCGAGTTCCTCGGACTCGAGAATGAGCAGACTCTCTCTCACCATCGAGAAAGAGATTGCTCAAGTGCAGAGGCCTCTGGCTGCCTCCATGTTTTGATCTCCCGCGAAACTTCAGTCAGCGAGGAATCGGATCGTCCACAAGGCCACAACCCAAAGGCGCACATCTTCCAAGCCACTCCTGGAGATCCCGAAATGCAGGCCACCCTGGGAGTTCTGAGATCAACAACCCACTACCCACGAAGAATGTAGCTTGAACATAGCTGTAGATCGTGAACTCTGACAGGACCCCAGCTTCCTTGAAAAGGAGAAAAGGGGCATGAGAAAGAGACTGTTTTGCGGATATACTGGAAGATATCATCAAGGTCTACAAAAACCGCTGTCGCCATCATTAGCTCCTCCTACTCTAAATTTCTCCAAGCTTATTAGTCATGTCTTGTGCATTGTCTTCCAAATCATTGATATAGATGATAATCATTGATGAGCCCAGTGTGGCTATATTATAAGCTAACAATGCCAAAAACTGTAAAGTTTTAGTGACATAATACAGGCATATTTCCATAACTTAGTCAAACCCAAGAACAAATTTATTTCACATACAAAGGTTACACCCAGCAGCATCACAGCACATAGAATCAGATGCACAGCAATTCATATGAAAAATTGGAAGAAGCAAAATTGAAAGATAGCTGGTTTTAGAACAGGACATATTGAAAGGTATCAAACAGATTGTAAGAATGTATGGTACAAAGTACTGTTTGATCCTCACTGTGTCACTCTTCCGGAAATGCTCGCAGAGTAGAGCAAGGTGTGCTGCACATCTCATGCACACAAAACATCTAGGAAAGCATCTCCAATGATTATCACTTGCACTGCAGCTCAATTTAAAAATGTTTTAATCACTTGCTGGTCTTTTGCTACATTGCTCATAGGAAATTTACGTCATGTAGTTTTCAGGTGAGAAGAATATTTGGATAAGGAACTATAGACCAGACTGTGCAGATGTACTGTATTTTGATACCATTTCACTTGTCTTTTTTTTTGCAAAATAACTTTATTTAGAAAGCAGAGCTGTAAAGGGTAAGGATCTACAGAAACACACTGGGTCTGCCCAACCTGGGAAGGCTGGAATATGAGTATAAAAGGCTCATATAGATTTACTTATTTATTACAGACAGAAACATGAAAAATATGAAACATTAAACAAGGGACTCATACTTACATGGTCTTAGAGACAAAATGTGGACACTGATGCACAATACCTTAGCCAATTACTTTTGACTGTTTAACAAAATTAATATATGGCTCAGATGTAGATACCACTAGCAGGAAAAGATAATAAAATATCATACAGGAAGAAGTGCCCTTCAAAACCATTTGCGCTATCTCATTCTGACATTTACGGAAGAGAAACAGTAGCTTTATGTCACTGCTGCTGCACCATTTTGAGTATCTGCTTTCTCAATTCCACCAACAAATTCTTGTTTCAAGTTGCTGTGCTGGAAACTGATCCAGCTAGTTTGCAGCCGGTCAAAGATAATCAACATGTAACTCTCCCTCATAGCCACAGTGCCTGGTCCCTGTTGCACAGCTTTGAATTCTCTCCCTCCATCTGTCCTGCATTTTTAGTTTTGTATCAGGTCTGGGAGCTTGCAGTGAAAAGAAAGAGAGTTACTGCTTAAATGTCACAGTGCTGAATGTGCTGAGCAGTGACCAATACTGAAGTACCCTGAATCCCCAACATAGTGATATTTAAATGGCATTGCTCCCTCTTCAATTCCATCTTCAGTCTTGACTCGTAAAAGAACTCCATCAGGATGATTGGCATCCATTCTATTTTTTCTGACCAGTGATGGATGACATTTATGTCTTCAATTTTTTTTAAAAATCAGATTGCATTGAATGGTTCCTCATCCTTTGCAGAGCCGTGTCATTGCCATCTCACTACAGATAGACTCTCAGTTTTCACGTTCCGTTAAGAAAGGGGACAGTGGCAATTCTGACCCTGTTTGGATATCACAGACATGTTGGTTTCATTGTACATATTCTTTATGTTTTATAGTTATTGCTAAAGCATTATAAAGTGGGGAACTGTTTAAGGCTATGATGAGGATTTCAGTGCCAGTGCTGTTGTTTTGCACTGGAACAGCAATTATTTCTATATTTGTAATAGTTCACAGTTAGGTACCTTTGCACTGTGCACCAGAATCAATTATGGTGAACGTCGAAGGGCTCTTTGACACATTATGCACCCTCTATTCTATTACCAGGAGCAGGAATCAAGGTTGGGAATATAACACTCAAGATTCCAGGGGTCAGCAACAGCAAAGGACTGAAACTCTGTACTCTGCCATTTTCCTTTCCTCAGCTTCGATTCATCAAGATCAGTCACCATTTGAGTGGAGGGCAACTCACTCTAGTGACTGCTCCTGCTGACCCCAACAATGGGATCTAGGCCAGACAAGCACCAAAGATTTTTGTTTTAGTTGTCCACATGTAGTATTACTAGAATAGAAGAAAGGTCAGTGCACCTAAATTCTCACTCAAAAGCTCAACCCTGACTAAGACAAGCTGTGTATACATGCCAGTTTCCTAAAGCCAAATTAAATCACTTATTCTTTTGCCACTCTTGAATCATTTATTGCTCTCACCATCACTATAAGAAACTGCAATTTTGCCTGGATTATGGCACCTTCACTTGACAAAAAAGTCAAGATTTTATGGTTTGCAAAGGGGAAATGGAACAAAAGAGATGAGAACTTTACAGGGTGGTAGAGGAGGATTGGATAGAAGGTCAGTTGACTCTAAAAGCTTCCCCTAAAGCAGCAATGGAGTAAGTAGCTTCCTGCGGTGAAGTAATTATTTAATCTATTGTTGCTTTTACAGTTTGTTGCCTCCACATGCTATGAGTCAGGTGGAGTGGATGTGTGGGCAGTTTTTAGCTTTCTAATATAGAGTGACGAACATTGGTCTGTTCGGTGAAGAAGGCTCTCCTCACTGACAGGCCCGTTAATACAGACTGGTAACAACATCTCCTCCACACTCACCATTACCATAGGTGCGTCACTGCGCTGTGTGCTTAACTCCTTGCTCACTCACTTTATACTTATGATAATGTGGCAAAGTACAGCCCCAATGACATATTTTTTTTATTTTGCTCATGATGCCACTGTTATTGGTTGAATCAGAGGTGGTAATGAATTGCCATGTAGGAGGGAAATTGAAAGTGTGAGTGATGCCATAACAACAATCTCTCACTGAATGTCAGCGAAACAAAGAGCTAATTATCAACCACAGGAAGCAGAACCCAAAAGTCCATGAGCCAGTCTTTGCTAGAGGATTAGAGGTGAAGAGGGTCAGTAGCTTTAAATTCCTTAGCATTAAAAAATCAAAGAATCTGTCCTGGTATCAAGCATAACTGTCAAAACAAAGAATGCATGACCACACCTCTACTTTCTTAAAAGTTTGTATAGTTCAATAGTTCCATTTAATATCAGAGAATGTATACAATATGCAACCTGAAGTTCATACTCTCCACAGACACCCTCAAAACAGAAAAAAAAACCCAAAGGATGAGTGACAGAAAAAAGACAAGGATCACAAAGCCCTTGCCCCCCCCACACACATAGGAAGCAGCAAGCAGCATCAACCTTCCCCTCCCCAAATTATTCTAGCATTAAGCATCAGCATTCCCACCACCCACCATGTAAGCAACAGCAAAGCCCCCAAAGAGAGACCACGATCTACAGTCCATCAAAAACTAACTGTTCACGCCAACATTTTGACATCCCACAGATTCCCTCTCTCACTAACACGAAAGATACAGATATCACTCCTTCCACAGCCACAGGTGAGACAACATTTGCTATTTCGATGTTACAGTCAATCTGAAGTGTTGTTTTTTTATTTCGAGTTCCCCGACCCAAGAATCAACAAATCGATTACTGAGTGCAGAGCCCTCTGACAGCCACTCTTGCTGTCTTTGATGTGCCGGCTCCCGCTACAATACAGTACGTGACACTGGTGAGAATTTGTGTCCACAGTGCTGTGCAAGCCCTGAAGTTGCCTGACTTCGGGCCAAGCCTGGACATACTGAAGTGCGGCTGATCAGCAAGCTCCAAGAACGAGAACATGCCATCATGCGGAACCGCAGTTTTTGGGTGCCACTGTAAATCAAAAATTCTGATAGGATGCCAGCCACTCTGAAATGAAAATAGAGACATTAAAATAGGAAGAATTTAACTGTTTCACTGATGAGCTGGGAGAAGTCGTCCTCTAGTGCCACCTTTAGCTCTGCAAGATTTAGCGTGTCACCAAATTTGACAAACTTCTATAAATGCACGGTAGAGAGCATCCTAACTGGTTTGCATCATGGCCTGGTAGGGAAATACTAATGCCCAGGAACGAGAATGTCTACAAAATGTAGTGGATACCGGTTAGTGTATATGGTACAAGTAATGCCCTCCCCCCATTGAGCATAGTTACATGGAGAACTGCCTCAGGAAAGCAGCATCCATCATCAAAAATCTCCATCATCTTCTCGCTACTACCATCAGTCAGGAGGTACAAAGCCTTAGGTCCCATACCACCAGGTTCTTATCCTGCAACCATCAGGCTCCTGAATTGGAGTGGATAACTTCACTCACCACTACTCTGATTCTACAACCTACAGACTGACTTTCAAGGACTGTAAGATTTTCCAGCTCAGATGTAAATTCTGAAACATTCAACAGCTTGTGCCTCTCAGTCAACACTGTTTGACCTGCCGTGCATTTCCAGTACTTCCTGTTTTTATTTTCCATTTACAGCTTCTGCTAGAGCTTGCTTTGCTTGATTAATAAACCTCATCCTTCATCTATCAGACTATAGTTGGGCATAGCAATTGAGACACAGCCCACAAGGCAATTACATGATAATGTCATCTTTTGCATCTAACCAATCCCTGGAAACCTGATTGTAATGTTTTTTTTGGCATCTTGAATACCTGCAAATCATTTCTTGTTGCTTCTGGTCCCACTTGTGCTGTCATTAGGGGCTATGAGTTTGGGAGTCAGACGCAGTAAAATCTCAGTGGCAAATGATGTCCTTCAAACAAGGGCACAATCTCTTTCGATCTCCTGAGATAACTACATACAAAAAAAGAAAGCGAGAGAACAGCAGTGACTTACCAGCAAAAGAAAAGAGCATTTCACAGAATGTAATGGTCTCTTATGCACTCAACTGAGGTGAGCACTTGCCAGCAGTAAAAATCAGGCTCATGAAGAATCAAGCATTTTGAAAGGGTGGCCAGTGGTCATGGTCCAAATAATTCATCTGAATCAAAAATAAAATTCTCTTGTCCATAATTTGTAGCTATTTTAGAATTGTAAAGGCCATGTGCCCTGTATTAATCAGAAGTACTGCTTGCATGCATTCAAACCGGGTGCTAGCTAAAATCAGCATATTTTCTTTTGTTATCTTCAATGAAATAAAGTGCAGTGGTAAGGCAGTGCTGATGTTACCAGACTAGTAATCCAAAAATGTTTATTAACAATCCAGAGATATATGTTCAAATTCCACCATACCAACTATGGAATTTAAATTCACTTAGTAATCTGGTATTTGCTAGAGAATTCACCATTTAGTCTGAGTAATGTTAACTGCCAGATTATTGGAAGAATCCATGTGGGTCACTGTTGTTCATCGGAGGATGAATAGTACCATCCTTACTTGGTCAGCCTACATGTGACTCTAGACCATCCCAACCCTTAACACTCTCTGCAAGAGGCACCTCAATACTCACATCTCAAGGGATAGACACTAGATGCTGGGTCACCTATTCCCAAGGCATTATCATTCAAATGTTGGCTGGTCCTATGAAGATTTTATGAGCAGAGACTGAAAACATTATAGGTTTTAAGGAGTAGATACAGGGAAGTGGGAGGGATGTGGTATTCAGATTTGAGAATATCAGTGTTTACTGTCTTAGCAATTGAAGGCCTAGCCACCAATGATGGAGAATAGAAAGCTGGCGAATCCGGGTCAGAGTCCTGTCATCAGCAAGTTCTGGGGTTGATACTGACCCACCAAAGTCTGTGGGTCTGGAAATCGAGAGCTTTGATGGCCGAAGACCTGGGTCTGCGAGTCTCTGGGGAAGTCCGAGGCCCATTGTCCACAAGTCAGAATCAGAATCAGGATCAGAATCAGGTTTATTGTCACCGGCAAGTGACATGAAATTTGTTAGCAGTTCAATGCAATACACAATCTAGCAGAGAGAGAAAAAAAATAATAATAAATAAACCAGTAAATCAATTTTGTATATTGAATAGATTAAAAATGTGCAAGGACAGAAATACTGTATATTTTTTTAAAAAGTGAGGTAATGTCAAAAGATTCAATGTCCATTCAGGAATCAGATGGCAGAGGGGAAGAAGCTGTTCCCAAATCGCTTGAGTGTGTGCCTTCAGGCTTCTGTACCTCCTGCCTAATGGTAACAGTGAGAAAAGGGCATGCCCTGGGTGCTGGAGGTCCTTAATAGTAGACACTGCCTTTCTGTGTCACCGCTTCCTAAAGATGTCCTGGGTACTTTGTAGTGTTACGTAACCGGCAACAATGAATATCAATCGAGTCAAGTTATAAAAAAACAACCAAACATTTATTAAACACGGATAAACATTACAAAACAAACGAAACCTTAACCGGAAGTTAACTGCTATGCGGCTGTTCAACAAATCGTCACTAGGTACTGATTCTTAAAGCGATAAATGTGAAAACAGTTCTTAAAATGGTAAAGTCAAAGTACAGTTCTTAAAATGGTAAATTCGAAAGTCCAACAGATTTATACATTCAATTTGGGAGAGACTTCTCTGGAGAAGGATTTCTTCATAGACACGACTTTCCTGTTGGTTCTGTCCAAAGGATTCACGATGAAGGAAATAAACGGCTTAAAACAACTGACCTTAATTTCTAGAGAGCACCTTGCATGAACTTCCTTATTCTTTTGGCAAGAGTTATCTTCGATGCAGGTCGCTACTTCTTCAACGAAGACTCAATAAGGTCGATCCTTTATTAAACTGCGGAACAGTTTTGACTTAATTTAATCCTTCATATCCTGTACTTTGATAAAGTCTTCACTCTCCCCTACTTCTGAAAAGGTACACCAACAAATCTAATAGAAATTGCCAGTCCATCACTATTATACCTTGCAATAGAACCTAAAACTCGGTTTTAAAAATGAAACTGCGTCATAAAGCAAATACGCAACAGAACCGGAGACATAGACGAATGTTCTAGCTGGAAAACTAAAAACTAACTGCATCACCTGAAGTCTTCCCTTTTATACCCGTGGTGAACATGTCATCACGTGACCTCACATCAGTGGGAAAATTACATCATGTGACCTCCAAAAGACCAATACATCATTCTCACAAGAAAGTCACAAGTTCTCCTTGAAGTATGTAACAGTAGGCTAGTACCCAAGATGGAGCTGACTAGATTTACAACCCTCTGCAGCTTCTTTCGGTCCTGTTCAATAGCGTCTCCATACCAGACAGTGATGCAACCTGTCTCCACGGTATAACTATAGAAGTTTTTGAGTGTATTTATTAACATGCCAAACCTCTTCAAACTCCTAATACAGTATAGCCACGAGTCCATGAGTCCATTGCAGGCTGGAGGCCTAGTGGCCTCTCCTGGGGTTGGAGGTCAATCTGTGTGAGTGAGTGACTGAAAGGATGGGAAGAAGGACAGCAGCTTGTCCTGCTGTTGCTTTTCTTTGATACCATCATGTTGTTGTTATTGTTGCTTATGTTGTTCTGACTAACATGGCGGGCATTCGATATTGGTGCCAGAATGTGTGGCAAAACTTGCAAGCTGCCCCAGCACATCTTTAGGTTGCATTGGTTGTTAACGCAAAAAACACTTTTCACTGTGAGTTTCGATGTACGTCTGATAAATGTCAATGAATCTGATCTGATTCATTGGGTTTATTTCTGAAACAATGTAAAGGGAAAAATAATTTCTGCTCATGTCATCACTGAACATTTCTCCACTGAAGTGAAGAAAATTTGGAATGAGCACTCCTCCATATGAAGCAGAAACCAGGGGCTGTGGAGCAGCCTTCGGAATGTTTGAATAAAATTATTTCAGCAGAACGCTCATTGTTTCAGCAGCTCTCCATGCAGCCATACTCCAGCATGAGGCAAGTTGAAGGAAAAAGGAGGGAGACAATACAGGATGAACCATAAAGCCTAGGAACTGTCTATCACATGACATTGCACTCATACTAATCCGGCAATGACAATATTTTAGCAATTTTGTGATTCTAGTTCTCTCACTCCCTGTCTTGTCATTGGTCACCACTGTATTAAGGTAGAGTGAGTTATGTTGTCAGCTGGCGTTTCATGCTAAGGATATGGTCAAACTGTGAGCAGCAGGAGCAATCATTATTGATTATATTTCTTGCTCAGAACCTTTCCTTATTCATTCAAGGAATGTGGGCTTTTCAATCTGATCCAGAATGTAATTGCTCATCCCTAATTGCTCCTGAGAAGCTGATGGTGGGGATAAGCTGACTTCTTGAAACACTGCATTCCTTGAGACGTGAGCATGTCAGTGGAACGTTGTCAGGGAGGGAGTACCAACATTTTAACTCAGGGATGGTGAAAAGACAGTGACATACTTCCATGTCAGGATTGTGTGTATCTTGGGGGACAACCTCTATAGATGATTCGCTAATAGACGACAATGTTCAGTGTTTTTAATCTTAACCCCACTGCACAGATAAGCTGTTTGTTTCTATATCTTTCTGACATTTAGGTAATTCACAGAGAAATCCAGTGCCCTGTTAGTGTTTCCTCTGATACATTCCCAATGACATAATCCAGATTCTGCTACTCACCTACAAACAGTCCCTCTGCTTCCACAGGAGCTGCCTAGCCCCTTGACTTCCTCCAGCTGTTTGTTTGTTGTTGTGGCAATGTGCAGTCTCCATACAAGAAGCACCAGAGGCCAGGACGGAACCCAGGTTGCCGAAGCTCGACTATTTGTTCCACTGTGCCACACATTTTGTAGCCTTCTCCACACTTATAGTATCTATAAAATGAGCAATGTCTGATACACATGTCGCCAGTCTCTTTGCAAGGTAGAGCATTTACACTCATTGGGCACTTTATTAGGTGCACCTGTACACCTGCTCGTGAATGCAAATCAAATCAGTCATGTGGCAGCAGCTCAGTGCATCAAAGCATGCAGACATGGTCAAAAGGTTCAGTTGTTGTTCAGAGCAAACACCAGAATGAGGAAGGAATGTGATCTAGGCAACTTTGACAGTAGAATGATTGTTGTTGCCAGACAGGGTAGTTTAAGTAGCTCCTGAAATTTTCATGCACAAGAGTATTTAGTTCTCATAGAATTGTCCAAAAAACAAAAAACAAATCCAGTGAACAGCAGTTCTGTGGGCAAAAATGCCTTGTTAATGAGAGAAGTCTGACAAGAATGACCAGACTGATTCAAGCTGACTGGAAGGCGACAGTTATTCAAATAACCACACGTTACAACAGTTATGTTCAGATCAGCATCTCTGAGCACACAACACATCAAACCTTGAAGTGGATGGGCTACAGAAGCAAAAGACCACAAACACACACTCGGTGACCATTTTATTAGGTACTGAAGTACCAGGTAAAATGGCCGCTGAATGCACAATTGCATGACATCAACTTTCCTTTGACATAACTTTTGTGATTAGGATGTCACCCATGACCACATTCAACCTACTCTTTGCAGGTTGAGGGCTGGTATTCTCTTCGCTCTGTGACTCAATTCTACAGTCCTTGCATGTGCATTATGGACCCCGCAAAGAAGTTTCCTGTTAACCTTTCAGTGCAAGCATCGGTAACCTCATCCTTCTTGGGTCCTATCCTTTGAATAAGAGGAGATATTTCAGTGCATATTCAGTTCAATGACATTCACTGTATCAAATGGTTCATCTGGGAAACAATGCTGAACAGGTTTATGTAGTGACCTTGTACCTGAAGTTTCTGGCAGGTGGCCAGTGCAATGGGAAATGTATATACAAAGACAGCACACATCTAATCAAGTGGGTTAATCTGTGTAAATGCTTGCTATATGATATGTCATTGTTATTTAATAAAGAATAATGAAGTTCCTTTCATTATTAGCTACTTGCATATGTCCACTAACACAGAGTTACTCTGAGACTGCAGCTCGCCAGAATCTAACACTGGCGTGCAGTGAGTGGGATAGTTTCCATGTACAGTGGTCACCCGGCAAGATAGCGATCTGGAACTCTTGCTGCTACTCATCTTCTGAACCAATCATTCTGTTAATCTAACCTTTCTGATTTAGGTTTAACCTCAGTGTTGCCCGTGGATCCAATTACGTATTGCCTCATCCAATTTCAGCCTCTTCTCTTTATGCAATGGGAGGCCCCAGAGAGGGGATACTTAAAGCATGCCAATGTGGCACACCTAGAACTTTGCTCAAGTAGTGGGCACTGCAGAGAAAACAAAGGTGATAATTAGCACTTGCTTTGCATTATCATTTAGTGGGTATTTGAGTGGAATGACACAGTGCCTGAACTGAACTTGTCAGAATTACTATGACTAATGTTGAAACTCCCCCAGTCCTCCAGTCCTCAGTTTGTCTTGCAGCGTGTCTTAAGTGAAATCACTCATTTTAACAGCATGTCAGGATATATTAGGATCTATTTCACCAAGGACCTAGACTGTGCAATCTAACTTCCCGAAGGTCTGCAGAGAGGTTTCAATGTTTGAGCCTGGGCTGAATTTGAATCCTTGAAAACCATTACCTGATCACTGTACTGTTCAATTCCTGAAAAGGCTCAGTGATCTATGATTATTACTATTTGTCCAAGAGAGCATACATTCATCATGCCTTGTTCACATCACTCCAATAGCTGAGATATATTTTATTGCCAAGTCTGGTCAGACTTCCTTCTGAAGGTTTGCAGTTTGCTTTTGCACTAACCTTGTATGAGGTGTCTTTGTTCCAAATCAATTGATTAAAAAACAGAATTTTTTATTCATTTGCTGAAGCAGTTTGAGAAACTTCATAGTCCCTTGAATGGCTCCAAGCCATCCTGGAAAATATACAATCTGGTTTCCCCACTTCACCAGTGTTTCACCTCCTGGAGATTTGGACATTCCATTTTATGTTTGGCTTCTGGACATTGTCAAACAAGTCATTATTTATGGTCCATCCTTTTTACCTTTGAGAAGGTTGTGTTTAGCTCTCCTCTGGACCGATGGCAGTCCTTTTGATGAAGGTCCTGCAACAGAGGTTTCGGTAAGGAGTTCCAGGATTTGGAACCAGTAAGGATAAAAGACTGGTCATATATTTCCAAGTCAGGAAAATGTGTAACTTGGAGAAGAACTTTCAGTCAGTGGTGTTTCTGCCCTGACACTTTATGGTGTTGAGGCTGAAGGTTTGTGAGGTGCTGTCAGATTAGTCTGAGCAAGTAACTACAGTGCATTTTGTGGTGTTGTGTACTGGAGCACTGTTTGCTGATGGTTGAGGTAATGAGTCTTCAGGGTGATGGATGAGGTGTGAATTATACAGGCACCTCAATCACTTGATTGGCACCTCAAGAGTAGCCAGAGTTGTCCTTTATGGCATTAGATATCTTGAGCATTGTTTATGCTGTACTCATCAAGGCTAGCTGGAGAGTATTGTATCACTCTCTCGACTTGTGCCTTGTAGATGATGGAGTGGCCTTTTGGTCAGGAGGTGAATTATTTGCTGCAGCATTATCGGACTCAAGCCTTCTCTTACATCTACAGTATTTACTTGACTGGTGTACTTGATCGTATCTAAGACATTGCCCTGAGGAACTTTCGCTGTGGTAGTTGGCCTCAGTAATGTCTCTAATCTCTCTCGGTATTGACTCAATTGTTCCCCTACACCCTCCTTCTCATCACATCCTTTCTCTTTCCCAACCAACCCACAACTCCAGAGTTGGGTTATCGGCTTGCCCTTCTTACTTTATGCTTAGATGCCTGTTGATAAGCTGGGTATTAACACTTGTAGGAGTTTGCACAACTTGACACACATCGGAACTGAACGTGAAAGCTTTTTGGTCTAGATAACAAAAAGCAAAATACTGTATAATTTAAACATTCCTACTAATGAATTCAGCATATATTTGTGCTTAGTGACTAAATATGGAAGGATTCACTTATCAAGAACTTACTTCAGGCTGAAATTATCACGTAATTAAACTAAAATAATTAATATGTAAATTAGAAGTCAAAACAGTTAATTGCTTGAAGATGAAATGTGAGCAATTTGTATTTGCAGACAAAATTGATCGATTTTACAGTGAAATTAATTGGATTCCAAGCCTCAGAATTTATCCATGTAAATATCAACTCTGCTCACACCCATTCCAAACTGATTGAAATACCTGCTGCTGCCAATATTACCTATAATGTGATAACACCCTCACCAGAAAACATTGGCAATTCCTTACTGATGGTAAAATTATGCACAATGGAATCAATGTCCCTGTCTTCTTCCACACCCAGTCTCTACAACTGGACCTCTTTTTTTTCATGGGTCCTCTTCTGATCTGCCCCCACTAGCCCAACCCTCTTGTCCCATTGGATTTTCTCTGTAATACTCTGGGAGCAGTGTTCTGAATTTGCCCAGTGGACACAGGGAGCCAGCATTCAGCCAGGTGACCTTGTGGCAGACTCCTCAGGGCTACTAATCTCAGTAGGTACTTCTCTCCAATGGGAGCACAACCAAATTCTTCACCTGGTGGCCAGTACCTAACAAACTTCCAGCACCTGCAGTGACTCTTGTGTCTAAGGCTTGGGACGCTTACAATTTTCTGATAAAGAAAACATAGATTAATTAATCTACAGTACATAGATGATTAGCAGAAATTAGAATAGGCACACATTGGCAAGTGTTTTTATGAGGCCTATTGTATTTTGCCATATATAATGTTCAGAAAGCATTTGAGTAGAACAGACATTTGCTGCTAGAGAGATTATAATTATGTTGAGATGCATCTGGCTCGATTGTGCCATGTTCTTGCAAGCCATGGATATATGTTTATGGAACAAAACAATGTTCGTGCACATGAGTATGTGTGTTCGCATGCGCATGCAAGTTCCTGTATGAGTGTGAATATGCCTGTATATGCGTGCTTGTGTTTGCCCATGCACATGCGGATGAACTTGTGTGCATGTGTGTTGGACGCAAGACCTTTGAACCATTAATAATTTTGAAACAACTTTGCTAACCAAGGACTGTTGTTAATGGACTGTAACAATCATGCGGAAGTAATGGTGATGGCTTCTGATAACCATAACCTTGAGCTTTCTTTCACCATTTGAATCTGAATTTTTTTTAAATAACTGATATTAAAGAGAATTTTCCTTTATCATCAAATCATTAGAAGGTTATCATTGTAGTTCATTAGTCATATCAGAGAGTATCACACTTGATGAGAAAGTGGAATGTGGTCATTAGACAAATACTGCTGTTCTCTTTTAATTTGGAATTGCATACAACAGTAGTGTGAAACTATACTTGTGATGTCACACTGCTTCAAGAGTCAACTCATTCCTTGTAGCCCCAGCACATTTTTCTAGGTTCCATACTTAACTCTCAGTTAACTGTCAGTTTGCTGTGCTTGTTCAATCCTTGGGAAACTGGTGTATGGCATATCCTTGGGATACTTCACAGAAGGAACCTGTCTCCAACATTTGATTTTGTCAGAATCCTGGACCATGAGGTGTAAATATAGTTTGAGTGGGGCACTGACAAATAAGAAAGGTTACTATTATGTTATTGAGTAGTGGACAACAAAAGTTTAAAGGAGGTGGGACAGGTGATGAATATGAAGTAAGTTTGATTCTTGGAGGAAACAATAACGGTATGATCAGCAAACCTATCTGATCATTTTAGGCTAGGCGAGTGGTGAAAATGAAAGCCTCTTGGATAGGCAGTCAGTACAGAGGGTCAGTGATGCGATCTTCACCCAAAATCATGACATCAACTTGCCATGTGCAACGAAGTCATCAGCAGCAATACTATTGTTTGTGAGTTAACTGACTTCCCAAGGAATTGTAGAGAGGAGCAATCAATTGTGGTCCACAAGCAGAATTCCAAAGTGCCTTAATGTATCAGGACTTGTTGACATTCACCACAGCAAGCAGGCAACCTCTTTGATATTCAGCTGACCATTTCCTAGTCCAGTCAGTCCTCTTCATGGAGCATCTGTTGCATTCAGTCCTCTTCACAGAACTGAATACCCATCATGTAAACAGTCTTCTTCATTACAACCAGTCCGCTTCATGGAACATAATAGACCTACTTCCAACCCATTGTCTTCATTGCAGCCAATCTTCTTCACTGAACAGAATACTTTTCATTACAACATTCCCCTTCATTGTAACCAGTCCTCTTTATTGCAGCCACATCACAGAACTCAATCATATCTATTGCAATCATCTTCTTCATTACAGCCCACTATCTTCAATTAACTCTTTTCTCTTCATGCAACCCATCCTCTTCCTTGCACCACCTGCTCTCCCTAGTTATGGGCATAGAAATAGAATGGAAATCTGTTTTCTTGGAACAGAAGAAAGATATTGTAGATTCTACATGCATCTGAAAGAAAAACAGCAGTGTTCAAGTCCAAGTTCAAGTTTAATTGTCATTCATCCATACCTGAAGACCCATGAATACAGCCAAATAAAACTGTGTTACTCCAGGGCCAAGGTGCAAAACACACTACCAACAGTCTCACACAGAACAAGGCACATATAGCACATATAAGGTAGTAAGCACATGTAAGATATTGGTAAAATACAATCTCACACTTGCACCACCTGGGCACGTGGCCAAGTGGTTAAGGCGTTCGACTAGCGATCTGAAGGTCGTGAGTTCGAGCCCCAGCTGAGGCAGCATGTTGTGTCCTTGAGCAAGGCACTTAATCACACATTGCTCTGCGACGACACTGGTGCCAAGTGTGCTCTTCCCTTGGACTTGCAGCATGGGCAACCACTGGTCTTCCATACAACCTTGGCCAGGCCTGTGCCCTGGAGAGTGAAGACTTTCCAGGCGCAGATCTATGGTCTCGCAAGACTAACGGATGGCTGTAACAGTCTCACAAAAAGTATATAGTGTAAGGCTCTAAGTCCATGAATGTTTCAGAAGTCTGCAGAGTGAACACTGGGGCAGCAATGACTTCAGCTTGGATGCTGTGCCACACCATCTTCGGTGGAGCTTACCGAATCCAACACCTCTCTCCTAGGTGGCTGTAAACAGGCAACACCACATCTTGAGTCCTAGTCATCCCCACCACCACAGTTCCCCCGCCAATAAACCAGCGAATCGGATTGCAGCATTTCACATTAACAATGTTCTACAGGGTCTTGCAATCACAAGAAAAGTGCCTAAAATGATCACTGACTGTTAGACTGCACACCGACTCCTCTGACACTTCTCTGCTAATGAGCAATTTACTGATGGGTAGACCTGTAGTACTTTACTTGCAATCATAAAAAAATTACGCCTAAAAAGGACAATAACACCTTTGATTTACCCGTAGAAGCTGCTGCAGTTTAACATGCCACCATCTAATTGCCATTTTAGCAATGTTCTGATTGAAGGTTTGCTTAAGTATTTAATTTTTCTTTGTTTTGTTCCTGGTTTTGTTGTTCGTCCTGCAAACTGAAGTATTCTTCCCTGGTTTTAGGAGGTTTTCTTCAAAGAACCGAATGTCCTTCCCTTACCCGTAAATCATCAGTGGGAGACATTGGCAGCCAGGGTAACTTAAATACTTGGTGTTAATAGATTCTAAAAACCCATCCCTCCGTAAAGCTGGTTGCTTCGGATCCATGCATTAGTAATCAGAAAGTGTTTGTAATCAATAAGCATAACACCACAGATGCAGAAAAATAAAAAGAAAGGAAAACAGAAAATGCCAGAAACACTCTGCAGGTCAGACTGATATTACAAAACTGAACTCAACATTTCAGCATGTTAACTTTTTACTCCCTGGATATAGCCTGATCTGCTGTATATTTCCAACATTTCACACAAAATGCTGGGGGAACTCAACAGGGTCCTGAGGAAGGGTCTCAGCTCGAAATGTTGACTGTTTATTCATTTCCATAGGTGCTGCCTGACCTGCTGAGTTCCTCCAGCATTTTTGTGTGTGTTGCCTTGGATCTCCAGGATCTGCAGAATTTCTCGTGTTTATGATTTCCAGAATTTTCGTTTTTTTTGTGTCATTCTTGCCAATGTGTTTCATCTTTTGATGTGAGGTTGTTCTCAAGATAATTTTACAATTAGATGCTCTCTTAAAATGACTGTTGAATAAAGTTTCCAGCAAACTGCTATTGAAATTGAGAGTATTGCAAGCCTGTTTAAATTTTAGTGCATCACTGCCACCTAGCAGGGAGATCTTGCTGTGCAGCCACTGCCTTGATGGAACTTACAAGGCCAGGGAAAAAACGACTAAGCTTATTTGCTAACAACTCTGTTCAAATAGTCTGGTATGAAAGAGCAAGTTTAATTCACACTGTCCTCGCTGATTTCAACAGCACTAGATCCTTCTAGCAAGCTCCTCCCATGGGCACAGGGATGATGACAAAAGACTGTGGAAACGCTGTTTCATTCGTCTGTATTCGTCTCATAATTCAACTCAAATTTTATTTGATAGATGCTGGAATCTGCAACAAAAAATATAATTCTGTAAGAACTCAATGGGTTGAGCAATGTCTGTGAAGGTAAAAATTGTAAGTTGATGCTTTGAGTCTAGACCATTTGGTTGGAATTAACCAAGCGGAATTTGGAGTGTTGTTCTTTGACTTTGCGTGTTGCCTCTCTGTAGCAACAGAGAAGCCCGAGGACAGACAGGTTCCACACAAACCCATCTGCCATCAATCTTCTCCATTGATACACAGAGGCCAAATGGAAATTGGAAGGAGAACATCTCATATTCCACTTGGGTAACTTAGAGTACAGACATCGAATTTCCCAATTTCAGGTAACCCACATTCCAGTACTTTATTCCAACACATTTATCTGTCTACCTAGTTCTCTGCTCCTTTTGTTCATTCCACCCACCCTTCCCTGCACCTGATTCCAGCTACCCATCACCCTCTCTCCCAGTCCATTCTACCTGTCACGTGCCAGCCTCTGTTCCATCCTGTGTGTACTGCTAGATACTGACAATCTTTCCTGTTCCCTCTCCTGATGCGGGACCTCAACCTGAAATGTCAGCTTAAATGTTTTGCCTTCACATTTGCTGCATAACCCTCTGAGCTCTAACAGTATTATTGCAAGTACCAACATCTTGGGATTTTGGAAGATCTGACAGGTTGACAGCACAACTTCAGAAAGTTCAGATTCATATTTATTTATCACATGCACATACAGTGAAATGTGTTATTTGTGTTAACAACCAATATGCCCAAGGAGGTGCTGGGGGCAGCCCAAAAGTGATGTCTCACTTTTTGACACCAACACATTTTATGCCCACAATGTTCACAATGATACAAACAGCAAAAATAAAAATGAAACAAGACAACAACAGCAAAACAGGCCCCTTTCCCACCTTCTCAACCACTCTCACACACAGACCAGTCTCCAATCCCAGCATAGGCTGCCTCTGGGCCTCTAGTCCTTGGTCTCGGACTCAGACTCGCAAACCTCAGGCTTCTAACTTTGGGCTTTGGTGCAAGAAGCAATTCTGCCATCTACTTCAGCATCATCCTGTGACACTGAGAATCAGTTCCAGAATGTGGTGCTTGCCACTTTGAGCCATAAGAAAGACTTCAGTTACTGTAGTTGGGTGATTTGAGCTGATTACAAACCTCAAATTCACTAGAAATCATCAGAGCAAATGAGGAACTATTATTCTGTGCCCACCAGCTTGAACAACACAAGTTGTGTCTGGAGTTGTTCTGAACTAATGGTTTCTGATGGTGAGACACTCTGCTGGAAAGACACTCAGTCAAAGGCAACAAGATCTGATTAACCATGCACCTCTGGTTCTGATGTTGTCTTGGGTATTCATATTTGGCTTTTACTTTGAATACGAGGCAGGAGTGAATGTCTCACTTCGACAGACCAGTGAGGGAATAGATCAGGGAGCAGTTCTTGATTTTGCTGCTACTGTGTTTCCTGATTTTGGCACCCCTTCACCAACTTAGCTGTCATCAGGGATGAACTGAAAGCATCACTCCCCCTTGTGCTTTAAATGGTGCCTGAGAATTAAAGTGCTTTGCTCCTTGTTCAACAGCAGCTCACCGTTAAACTGTAAAGTTTTAGTGTGAAGAACTTTAAAACATGAGCCGTTGTGGTAACGCACAATCCTTTACAGCACCAGTGATCAGGTTTCAATTTCCAGCATTGCCTGTAAGAGGTTTGTACATTCTCCCTGTAACCACATGGGTTTCCTCCGGGAGCTCCTGTTTCCTTCCATATTCCAAAGACGTACAGGTTAGTAGGTAAATTGGTCACTGGATGTAAGTGGGCAGTGCGGGTTCATTGGGCCAGTAGGGCCTGTTACCATGCCATATCTCTAATAAATGTTTATTTAATATTGCTCTCATCAGTATAACAAAGGAAAATAAATCCTCAAAATGGAAAGATTTGTTTTTGCCATACCCTCTCTAAGGATAAGAAGTTAAAGCCAGGCCATTGCATGGTTATTGAATAACGATTGCACATGAAGCCAGTTGGTAATGCTATAGAGAACATGTTATAAAAAAGACTGTTAGAATGAGGGATTGGGCCATTAACTGTATATGACATTGCTGAGAGTGCAGGGTGCAATTTTTTTACTAATGAGACACCTAGGATCAGTACGTGTGATACCCAAGTGCTATGGTTGAAACTATACGACTGAAATAATGAATGGCCTGGTGAGGCATGGAAAGCCGCTTCATAACCTGCAGCCTTCTACTACGTGCCTGCATATCCATAAATTCTTCCACCCATGAACAAATGTTTCCCTTGCAAGTGTACTGTGCTATTGCAGTAGTGTGAAACCTGGATATCAGCAGTAGGGAAAGTGTTGGAATTGATCTTTATGATGTCTTGCAAGTTACTCTCTCTGTGTTCTTATTTGTTCATTCATCATCTATTAGTGCATAGTATAGTGAGAATGGCTCCAGGGTCAGTGTTTTGTACTGTATGTGGGACCTCCAGTCTCCCAGATAAACACATTTGCACCAGGTGCACCAAGCTGCAGCTCATGAGAGAAAGTATTAAGTAACAGAAGCTGCAGCTTTTTGACCTAACGCTCCTACAGGAAAATGAGGAGGTGATAGACAGGTACTGATTTAAGGAGACAGGTAACTGGGTGACTGTCGGGGAAGGAGGCGGAATGCAGAGCAGGGTACACCTGTATACTCAATAATAAGTATGTAGCTTTAGATACTATTGAGCGGATGGTCTCCCAGGGGAGGAGCCACAGTTACCGGGTCTCTGGCACTGAGTCTGGTGCTGTGGCTCAGAAGAGCAGAGAGGTGGAGGACTGCAGTGTTGATGGGAGATTCCTTAGTCAGAGGAACAGAGGCGAGGTTCTGTGGGTGTGATAGAGACAGCCAGATGATATGTTGCCTCCTTGGTGCCAGGATCAGGGATACCTCGGATCGTGTCCATGGCATTCTCAAGGGTAAGGGTGAGCAGCTGGAAGTGTTGGTACATATTGGCACCAAAGACAAGGTAGACAAGGTGAGGAGGTTCTGAAGAAAGATTTTGGGAAGCTAGGTAAAAAGCTGAGAAACAGGACCTCCAGGGTAGTAATCTCTGGATTGCTGCTGATGCCACATGCGAGTGAGGGAAAGAATAAGATGGTTTGGCTGGTGAAAACATGGCTGAACATCTGGTGCAGGGGACAGGGGTTTTGATGAATCATTCATTGGGATCTCTTCTTGGGAAGGCATGACCTAAGCGAAAAGGACAGGTTATACTTCAACCAGAGGCTGTCCAATGTCCTTGGGTACAGGTTGGTTAGAATTGTTTGGGTGGTTAAAACTAATCTGGCAGATACATAGGATCCAGAGTAATAGTGCTGAAGATGAACAGAGGCAGTGACATTCCTAACAGGAGAGGCTGATAATAGGGCAAAATTGCAGTCATCAGGATGACTTGTAACATAAAACACAGACAAAATTGAAAAGGGTGAATACAGGACTAAAGGTGTTATATTTGAATGCGCACAGTATATGGAATAGAGTCGGTGAACTTGTAGCACAGTTACAGATTGGCAAGTGTAATATTGTAGGCATCACTGAATCATGGCTGACAGAAGAATATAGATGTCCAATGATACGCATTGTATCAAAAGGATAGGCAGGAAGACAGAGGGGGTAACTTAGCTCTGTAGGTAAAAAATGAAATTAAGTCATTAGAAAGAGGTGATCTAGGGTTGGAAAATGTTGAATCATTGTGGACAGAGCTAAGAAACTGCAAGGGCAAAAAGATCCTGATGGGAGTTATATAAAGTCCTCCAAACAGAAGCAAGACTGTGGTCTACAAGTTACAATGGGAGATAGAAGATGCATGTCAAAAGGGCAATGTTACAATAGTCATGGGGGGTTTCAATATGAAGGTAGATTGGGAAAATCAGGTAATTGCAGGATTCCAAGAGGGGTAATTTCTAGAATGCCTGTGAGATGGGTTTTTAGAGCAGCTTGTAATTGAGCCTCCAAGGGGCTCAGCTATTTGGGATAATGAACCAGAATCGATTAGTGAGTTTAAGGTAAAAATATTTCTTGGGGTAAGTGATCATAATGTGATCGACTTCACCCTGGAATTTGAGAAGGAGGAGCTAAAGTCAGATGTATTGGTATTACAGTGGAGTAAAGGGCATTGCAGAGGCATGAGAGAGAAATTGGACAGAATTGATTGGAAAAGAAAACTAGCAGGGATGACGGCAGAGCAGCAATGTCTGGAATTTCTGGAAACAATTCTGAAGGCACAGGATATATACATCCCAAAGAGGAAGGAGTATTCTAAAGGAAAGATGACACAACCATTGCTAACAAAAGAAGTCAAAGCTAACGTAAAAGGCAAAGAGATAGCATATAATAGAGTAAAAATTAGCAGAAAGTTAGAAGATTAGGAAGCTTTCAAAGCCAACAGAAAGCAACTAAAAAAAAGTTGCTAAGAAGGTAAAGATGGAATATGAAATCTAGCCAATGATATTAAAGAGGATACCAGAAGTTTCTTAAAATACATGAAGTGTAAAAGAGAGGCGAGAGTGGATATCAGTCCATTGCAAAGCAATGGAGAGGTAGTAATGCGGGACAAGGAATTGGCAGATGAACTGAATAAATATTTTGCATCAATCTTCATTGTGGAAGACACGAGCAGTATGATGGAAGTTCCAGGTGCCACGGGTTATGAAGTGTGTGAGGTTACCACTACTAGGGAGAAGGTTCTTGGGAATCTGTAAGCTCTGAAGGTAGGTAAGTCACCTGGACCAGATGGTGTACACCCCAGCGTTCTGAAAGATGAGGATGAACGACTATGGAGGCATTTGTAATGATATTTCAAAAATCACTATGTTCTGGAATGGTTCCGGAAGAGTGGAAAATTCTAAATGTCACTCCACTCTTCAAGAAGGGAAAGAGGTGGAAGAAAGGAAATTATAGGCCGTATAGTCTGACCTCAGTGGTTGGGAAGGTGTTAAGCATGTGGTTTCAGGATACTTGGAGACACATGATAAAATAGGCCATAATCAAAATGATTTCCTCAAGGGAAAATCTTGCCTGACAAGCATGTTGGAATTATTTGAAGAAATAACAAGCAGGATAGACAAAGGAAAATCAGTTGCTGTTATATACTTGAATTTTCAGAAGGCCTTTGACAAGGTGCCACACATGAGGCTGCTTTACAAGCTACAAACCCACTGTATTATAGGAAAGATTCTAGCATGGATAAAGCAGTGGCTGATTGGCAGGAGACAAAGAGTGGGAATATAGGGAGTCTTTTCTGGTTGGCTGTTGGTACCTAGTGGTCTTCCACAGGGGTCTGTGTTGGGACCGATTCTCTTTATGTTATATGTCAATGATTTGGATGATGGGATTGATGGCTTCGTTGCAAAGTTTGCAGGTGATATGAAGATAGGTAGGGGACAGGTAGATTTCAGGAAATAGGCTACAGAAAGACAGATTAGAAGAATGGGCAAAGTGGTGGCAGTTGGAATACAGTGTTGGGAAGTGTATGGTCATACACTTTGGTAGAAGAAATGAAAGGGTTGATTATTTTCTAAACAGAGAGAATATACAGAAATCTGAAGTGCAAAGGGATTTGGGAGTCCTGGTACAGAATTATCTAAAGGTTAATTTGTAGGTTGAGTCACCACAGGCAAATATGATGTTAGCATTCATTTCAAGAGCACTAGAGTTTTAATGTAAGGATGTAATGTTGAGACTTTATAAAGCACTGGTGAGGCCTTATTTGGAGTATCGTGAGCAGTTTTGGGTACCTTATCTCAGAAAGTTTATGCTGAAGCTGGAGAGGGTTCAAAGGAGGTTCACAAAAATGATTCGATGATTAACCGGGTAGTCATATGAAGACTGTTTGATGGCTCTGGGCCTGTTTCCACTGGAATTCAGAAGAATGACGGATGACTTAATTGAAAGCTATCAGATGGTGAAAGGCCTTGATGCATTTGACGTGGAGAGAATGTTTCCTATGGTGGGAATGTCTAAGACCAGAGGACACAGCCTCAGAATAGAGGGGCATCCTTTTAAAACAGAGATAAGTAGGAATCTCATTAGCCAAAGAATAGGAATCTGTGGAATTTGTTGCCACAGGCAACTGTCGAATCCAAGTCCTTATGTATCTTTAAGGCAGAGATTAATAGATTCTCGATTAGTGAGGGCATGAAGGGATCCAGGGAGAGGGCAGCAGATTAGCGCTGACAAGAAAAATGGATCCGCCATGATGAGATGGCAGAGCAGACTCAATGAGCCAAATGGCTAAATTCTGCTCCTATAGTTTATGGTCTTATAATCTATATCAGTGATTTGGGTAATCCATATTTGACAATCATACAAAGCCCAGTGCAGTGAGGTCTGGGGTGGGACATGGAGAGGCTTAATTGAGGATAGGGACAGCCAAAGTGAATGGTCAGGTTCTTGGATAGATGGAAGTTAATGTGGAAAGATATGAGCCATCTTCATTTAAAAGTAAAAGGTAGGGAAGTGAATCATTTGTTTTGAAAGGTGTTGTTCAGAGGAAATACAGAGTTGAAATGTAGTTAAACCATAATGTAACTGAAGCTGGCTCTTGGAGTTAACTTGCCATTTTCTGCACATTTGTTTCCACAATGCTCAGATTATGTTCATCAATTGATGACAGACCATTGTTATATACTATTTCTGTGGCAGCCCCATTGGCACTAACAAAACTGAACCTCAGAAAAATCCCTGGAAACACCAAGTTCTTTGAATATATTGTATTTATTGACTAACAGCTAAAGTACAGATTCCTTCAACAAAATCATTACAAGGCACCTAATGTTTCCTTTCCAGCAATTATCATTAATGGGGTGGAAAATTGGTTTTAAATCTGTCTCCGTAGGATGACTGCAATGCTTTGACACCATTTAAAGGAATCGGAAGTGCTAAATTAGAAGGTTGTGTGGTTATGCATAATACCCATATTAAATGATCTGAGTCCTCCACCATAGAAAGTCATTTTAAGAAAAACTATTTACAGTGGAGATCTGAGAATGAGCGTCACAAAAGCACCCCCAACCCACCTGTGAGAAATAAGACCATTGTTGAATAACAAAAAGAAATCATCATATAAATGGTTTAGTGATGCCACCTCTGGTGATACAGCATCTGTAGAAAGAGAAACTATTAATGTCTACAGCAACTTTCACTACAGTTGCTACCCGATCTACTGTGTATTTCCAGTGCTTCTATCTCCAATTTCCAGCATCTGCACAGTCTACTTTTCGGTGTTTCTGTTTCTGAAAGGAAGGTGGAAGTAAAAGGGGGCTTTCTGGGGAAGTGAAATAAGAGTTTGAATGCTCAAGGTATATCTGCGGCCACTAGTCCTCACTGTCAGCAGATTAACAAGCTCAGGCCTCTTTCCAGTACACATGAACTGGCACATCGGAAACTCCGAATCAGAATCAGAATCAGGTTTATTATCACCAGCATGTGTTGTGAAATTTGTTAACTTAGCAGCAGCTATACATAATATAGAAGAAAAAATGTAAAGTAAATCAAATACAGTATATGTATATTGAATAGATTAAAATCATGTAAAAGCAGAAATACGTATTTAAAAAGTGAGGTAGTGTTCATGGTTTCAATGTCCATTTAGGAATCAGATGACAGAGGGGAAGGAACTGTCTGTAATGTTGCTGTAAGATATAATTTTAATTTATCAATTCAAGTGCAGTACAGGTGTATCTTTGGAGTTGGTTTAGTTCATTGCCACATTAGTGGAAGGAGGGTTATTACTTGCTGTGACATAATTAAATGAACAAAGGATTACAGGTCCTCTTCAACTTATGAGCATCCAAATTCTGTACATTCAAGTCAGTGTTTCAGAGATTGGCAGGATGGATTTGTCAGCTACTGCAGGGCTAAAAGCATCTTCTGCCATGTGGGAACTTGATTTGCATCCACATCTCCTACTTGTGAACTGTTCATGTTATAGGTAGTTCACAGAAACGGAAACGTACTGTAACCAGGAAAGGACCTGTGTTTGTGAAAAATGTAGGGTAGCTCCTATTGACACCATCGCGAGAGATATATAATGCATGGATATTTCAGAATGAACAAAGTTCAACTTGGTGATAATGCATCCCTTCTTCATGATTAAATTTCCCACTCGTGAATACTTGTCTGAGTGTTTGCTTGAGGACGGGGTCTGAAAATGAAACAAGAAATGCTCCTGTAGCCTGTAAAATGGTACGAGGGCTGAAAATGAAACAAGAAATGCTCCTGTAGCCTGTAAAATGGTACTATGATGTGAAGCATTGTCTTCAGAGAATAATGTTAAAGACAAATTTCCAGCAGTTTATAGATGCAAAGATTGTGCTACTGCTTGTGATATTAACAGCTGCACAGTTTCTAATTAGATGTGCCATGAGAGAGAGAACTCTGGGCTTTCAGTGTAGACAGACAAAT
This sequence comes from Mobula birostris, assembly GCF_030028105.1. NCBI lineage: Eukaryota > Metazoa > Chordata > Chondrichthyes > Myliobatiformes > Myliobatidae > Mobula > Mobula birostris. The sequence continues at coordinate 91,741,430 of NC_092381.1, forward strand.
TAAGTTCTGCCTGTAGGACCGACAGGAGACATGGCATTCCAAGATCAAGTGAGTAATTAGCTGACTGCGGGTTCGCCAAGCTGAGGCTGCAATAAGACAATGTGTCCATTTAACATAAGGGAAGTAGTCCATTATGAGACCACTGTGCTCCTCTGGAGATTCTGGAAGGTATTGCATGCTGACAGAGAAAGGTCAACATTTTACATCGCACTTTACATTCTATCAAAGAGAAGCCAGATATTTTTAACTTGCTTACTACTGGCTTCATTAAAGCATATATAAAAGGTACTGAATATATATTTCAAGTCTTAAAGAAAATTATGTATTTCACAACTTCAGTGTATCATGAGAATGAAAAAAGGACCAAAATTATGTGCTTTTGCCTGTTGGATCTGTTCTGCCAGTCAGAAAAAGGGCTGACATTCTGTTTCCCAGCCAGAGTGGAGATGATGGAGTGATTATGATGTGCTGAGTCAATCACAGACATTCACAGCTGTCAGTAGCTGTGACTGATTATTTATTTATCTACCTACTTACTTATTGATTGATTGTGATACAACATGGAATAGGTCCTGCCAGCCCTTTAAACCACACTGCCCAGCAGCCGTCGATCCCAGAGAATCACGGGTTTTCGCCTCTGGTGGACTGTGTCCTCTCCTGGACGGGAAGATTTGAAGAACCGGCTGTTGCCCGTGCAGCAGGTTCCCCCTCTCCACGTCACTGATGTAGTCCAAGGGAAGGGCAAGCACCAATATAGCTTGGCACCAGTGTCATTGCAGAGGTTGCCAGAGTGAAGTTGTAAACAACATCAAACTGCCTTAGGGATCCCAGCTCCAGATTTCTTCTTCGGAGTTTACTCCCGATGCCTTTCCCATGGGTGGGTATGGAAGCAAGGCAGTGGAGGTTTAAAATCAGAGTTTCCCTTCTACTAGGTGAGCTGCCGTCCAAGGCTAATGAGCCCCACCTGCCCAAAGCAACTGGTTTTGAGGCACCAGTGGTCCACCTTTGCCCCTTCTCTTGTCAGTAGAAACAGTTCCAAGGGGCCTAGTAGCTAAACCACACATGAAGGCCAAGGGTTGGACTTGGTTGTCAGAGGCTGTTGGAGATGCACGTCAATTGGAGCACTTTATGGGTCATAGGAGCTTATCCCCACTACCACCCTGAGCTATGACAACCTTAAGAACTACTGCCCAGCAACACCCAATTTAACCTTGGCCTAATCATGGGACAATTTACAATGACCAATTGACCTACCAAGCAGTACCTCTTTAGACTATGGGAGGAAACCAGAGCACCCGGAGGAAACCCACACAGTCATGTGGAGAATGTATGAGCTCCTTACAGTGGCAGTGGGAATTATTCGTGTTTAAATCACGTGCAATTATCCTCCATTCACTACCTTTATTTTTGGAAAAATTAACCCTGTTTTCCTGGAGAAGTTGCTGTTCTTTCTGTAATATATTCATGTTCCTCTATCCTTCAAATGGACTTGATCTGTGAGTAAACTGACAATAGTTGCTTACAATAGGCTGACTCACGCTCCAACTCATCGCCTGGCACAGTGTGATCAAAATTTACTCTGTTCAATCAATCATGGTCGATGTTCTACCTCAAGCACAATCTTCTGTGCCAAATTCACAATCCCTTCAGTTCCTTTACTGTCTAAAACAATATAACAATTACAGCACGGAAACAGGCCATCACGGCCCTTCTAGTCCGTGCCGAAAAAAAAATGATGAACGCAGGTACTTTAGGATGAAGGATATGCAGATTCTGAGAATCTAGAAATTCACTTTACAAGCAGATCACTTGGAGTTGAGCAGAATGTCCCCACTAATCTGGACAGCGGCTTCAAACCCTTCATGAGAAGAGGGTAGCTCAGTCCCAACCTGTATTTTCAAATAAAAGTATAATCCATTTCCATATTGAAATACACCCACCCCTCACCCCACCAGAGAGGAGAATACTTACACCCTGTTAATAAAGAAATTGTCTTAAAAGATGATCTACTCCTCTACGATTGTGGTCTCTAATTCCAGAACTGCAGTCAGGGGAAATATTTTCCAATGTCTACTCTATTACAATTTGATAAGTTCAATGAGGTTTGCTCACATTCTTCTAACTCAAAGGAATGTGGGCCAGCTGTCTTCATATAACAATCCCCTCATCCCAAAAATTAGCTTTGTGACCCTGCATTGTATACTCAACAAGGGGTATACAGTATATCCATTATGAGAACAGTATGAGAACCAGTATTAAGCTCAATTTATCATATAATGTTTTATAAAAAACCCACATAATTGTGGTGTGACCTTGTGCTTCCTTTAATCATGATCCAGTCCCTTATTATTGAAGGTTTCTTAATTACTTATATCTACATGATAACTTTCCATGATATGCATACAGGAGGAAATAGGGTTTAAATGAGTGCTGATTCTTGCCAGTCTATTATTATTTTAAATAGTCTACTTTTCTGCTTTTTTTCTATTTTTTTTCTGCCAGATCTTGCATTTGATCCTATCAAATAAGTCATTTATGTAAATTGTGGCCAGCCATGACCCACACATGATTTTTTTCCAAACTCTATGAGTTACATCTTGATAAACTGAACATACACATTCATTGTTTTCTGTCCATTGACAGATCATCATTCTTTGCCAATAAATTACCCTCATTCTCTAGTCATAGGTTAGTAGTCTCTTGGTGGCATATTACTTGAATGTTTTGTGCAAGTATGAATGAACTGCATCTCTCTGAAGCACCCTTCTGTTTACAAACTCTAAATCTTTAACATGTTGCCAAATATGATTTCTCATTTATAAATCTGGATTAACTCCAAGCAATCATAAATATTTGGCTTTTGTGGAAAAAAATGCAAGTAACCTTTTGTTATGTGTGCGTGGAGCAAGACTACAACAGAGTAGTAAATTAAATGTTTTTAACCAGTCATGTTAGTAATGGAGCACACTGGGAAAGCTGTGAAACTAGCCCGCTGAGACAAAAGGCAAGCACACTCCCAATCAATTTTCTACACGATTGATCAGTCACATGTGTACTTGCTCCATTCTTGCCATCAGTCTGATATGGTATACCTTTGATTGCCCGCAATTCCCCGTGTAAGAACCAGCAGGTTTTGATCATTGAAGCATGTCAACATGAGTATGACAGTCCTAATATTCTAACAGCTCTTTTCATTAACTTCCTTCATCAATCATACTCCAAAATTTAGTCCTCCTTGGAGTCTGGCTCAAGAAAAGAAGTTTGAAGGGATTCCCAACTCTGAGTGGAAAATTCACATAAATAACTTAGACCAGGGTAGTTCTACACATAAACACAAGAAAGACTGCAGATGCTGGAAATCCAAAGCAACACACAAAAAGTGCTGGAGGAGCTCATGTAGTTCATCTCTACTCTCTTATTGAAGAATGATTGCAAGAGATTAAATGTGAATGCTTTTTAAATTAAATTTAAAGTACTTATAACTTTTTTGATACTTTGAATAGGTGTTAATCATTTCTGAATTCCAGAAGCCATCACAGTTTTCGACAATAGGGTAAACTACAAGCATAATTAGGCAGATTGTCACGTTATCTAGATAGTTTTGTGGGTGGGGACTGTTACTCTTCCCACCCTCATCTCCACTCCAAGTATACTGCCATTTGTACAACAATAACTGCTTTCACACGTGACCTTTTCACTGAGGATTGAAGCAGCTCTTTTAACGTTCCTATTTAGCGGAAGGTATGATGAATGAGGTTGGCGAGAACAAGGGGAGTCAGGTGCTACTGCATGAGGTAAATGGGGAAGATTCTGTTGGTGGCAGTAATTGCAAGTGTTGTGACCTGGAGTTAGGGTGCTATTCACACAGGTCTCGGGCATGTCAGCAGCAGGGCGTATATATGGGTCTTGTACCATTAGTCAACCCACAGCCATTGTCATCTTCCACCACTCCCCTCCCCTCCTCGGTAGCACTTCTTTTTTCCATTTTAGAACGTTAAATGTCCTGGACTATCCCATGTTCAAATTTGGTCCCTTCTACAACCACATCTCTGTAGTTGAACTAACCAAATTATTCCCGTGTTTGTTTTCAAGTGAAGCCACTGAGAAAGTCAGAGACAAACAAGGGCACATTTATGATGGAGCGTCAGGACCCATAACTGCAACAGTTTCTGGGTCAGGAAAAGCTGAGAGCCCTGGTATTATCCATGAAGTATAAGGATGCTGTAATTGGGGAGATGTAATTTGCCATGAAACCATGAAACGTTAGGATATAATAGGTCCCCATATGTGCCTTGTGATGGAGTGGCATTTCACAGATGGGATTAAAATAGTACAAAGGATTTCAACCCATATTCTCTCACTTTTTCTCTGAACACTTAAAAACAACTTCTAATTTCCCATGAAACCTAAATTGGTTATATATATCAGGTTGGTTTGGAATGTCTGTTAAAGTAGCTTAAAATGAGAATGCATTGTATATGTGAATGTCCTTTCACATAGTCACAGCCTTTCATATATCCTATCACATCTAATAGGATTCACTATCCTATCAGAATCACGGTTAGGCAACATAGAACCAGGACCTTTGGTCACTCTTTGCATGCCATCCATCAAGTTCGTTCATTTATTCGTTATGTGCCATGTTGTATGACATAAGTAATCATGTTCTTTCCATGACCGTAATTGTTGGCAAATTTTTTGACAGAAGTGGTTTGCCATTGCCTTCTCCTGGGCAGTGTCTTTACAAGACAGGTGACCCTAGCCATTATCAGTACTCTTCATAGATTGTCTGCCTGGCATCAATGGTTACGTAACCAGGACGTGATATGCACCAGCTGCTCATATGACCTCCTACCACCTGCTGCCATGGCTTCATATGACCATGATCAGGGGATAAGCAAGTGCTACACCTTGCCCAAGGATGACCTGCAGGCTAGTGGAGGGAATAAGAAGCTTACACCTCCTTTGGTAGAGACATATCTCCACTCCACCACCAAGCCATCAAGTACACATCTCTAATATTACCAATTGTCAACACTTGGTCGATAACTTTCTATGTCCTGGGAAGTAAATGCCTCTCTAGATAACTCGTCATAGTCGTGGCTATCCCTCGAGGTCGAGGGTGATGGCCGTCGTTCTGTTGGTCTACTTATGGGCGCTCAAGTGGCTTATGAGTCCAATCTTGGCTTTGCAAGTTCTTCCGCATTCAGGACAGGTAGTTCCAGATGGCAGATCGGACTTGGTTGTTGCTGCCTCTCTTTCTATTTTCTTCTCTTTTCTTCTAATTCTGCACATCTGTTGGCTTCGAAAGTTGCTGTTCCTTCTCGGATGATGGCTTGCCAGAGTTTCCTGTCCTTGGCATTGGTTTCTCAATTGTTGATGTCAATGTTACATTTCTTCATGTTGGCTTTTAAGACGTCTTTGAATCTCTTCTGTTGTCCGTCTCTTTTACATTAGCCTTCCTTAAGCTGGGAGTAGAAGATTTGTTTCGGCAGATGTTCATCTTCAATCCAAACAACATGACCGCTCCATCTTAGTTGGTTCTTGATGATGTAGGCTTCAATGCATGTTGTTTTTGCTTCATTTAACATGCTGACATTGGTTCTTCTATCTTCCCAGCTAATATTTAAAGTGTTTCGAAGACAGCGTTGATGGAACTTTTCAAGTGCCTTCAAATGTCGTCGGTATGTTGTCCAGGTTTCTGATGCATACAGGATCATTGGGATTACCACTGCTTTGTACACTAACATTTTGGTGTCTGTTCGGGATAACTACAGCCCAATACTCATTAGAAAGCAGGCTCACCAAGGCTGCAGCTCACACTAATTCTTACTTCAAGCTGTTACCCTTGTTGTTGACCTGAAGCCTCCTGGAAATCAGAAGCAGGAGCGTAAACCATGCCTGGCACATGCAACCCTGAGGAAGTCATTACCAGGTTGAGGTGGAATGGTAACTAGGACACAGTGTGCTTTCACTTTTAATGATGAACCCACAACCGAACATATCCCATTTGAACACAGAGGGATAAATGAGCTGTGATTTCTAGATTTTCATTATAAGTTTTTCATTGAAAAATGTTCAAAATTCCCCACAGTTTAGCCAGCATCTCCAAGGTAAATACTGGAAGCTTGAGGTTAAATGATTTGTCCTTGAAGTATTGCTTAGTCTGCCACATATTTTCTTTGGTAACAAGGTAATGTTCTCCCTTGTATTCTTCTTAAATCAGCAGCTTTTTGCTGGGACGTGTTTTGCGAAGCCCAGCGTTATTCTCACTGGAAGTACATGTCCATAAAAGGGCACAAGTGAAACCTGAAGAGGAAGGGATGAAGTGAAGAGCTCCTCCACTGTTGTGATGATGCCACTCTTAGGTTGGAAGAACAGCACCTTATATTCCGTTTGGGTAGCCTCCGAGCTGATGGCATGAATATTGATTTCTCGAACTTCCAGTTATTTATGAGCCCCCATCCCACCCTACCCCCTGATGAGTATCCCACCATTCCACATTCCCTTTTCCCTCTCTCACCTTATCCCCTTGCCCGCCCAATGCTTCCATCTGGTGCTCCTTCCCCTCCCCTTTGCTTTCTTCTATGGCCTCCTGTCCTCTTCTATCAGACTCCCCCTCTGTATCCCCTTCACCAATTAACTTCCCAGCTCTTTACTTCATCCTTCCCCCTTCAGGTTTCACCTATCACCTCGTGTTTCTCTCTTCCCTCCCCCAACCTTTTAAATCTACTGTTTTTTCCCTCCAATTCTGCTGAAGAGTCTTGGCCAGTAATGTCAACTATGCTCTTTTCCGTAGATGGTGCCTGGCCTGCTGAGTTCCCCCAGAAGTTTGTATGTGTTGCTTGGATATCCAGCATCTGCAGATGTTCTCATGCCTGTGGCTATAGTTCATTAGGAGCTTGAGGAGATTTAGTATATCACAAAGACTCAAGCAAATTTCTACAGATGTGTCTTGGAGAGTATTTTGACAAGTTGCATCACTTGCTGGTATGAAGGCGCCAATGCAGAGAATCATTAAATGATGCAGACGGTTGTAGACTCTGCCAGCTCCACCAGCCTCACCCCCATTGAGGACATCTTCAAAAGTCTGTGCCTTGAGAAGGCAGCATACATCTTTAAGCACCTTCACATCTTGGACATGCCCTCTGCTTGTTACTAACATCAAAGAGGAGGTATAGAAGCTCGAAGAAGCATACTAATTGATTTAGGAACAGTTTCTTTCTCTCCATAGTCAGATTTCTGAAAGGTCCATGAAGTCTACTTCTCTGCTGCACTCTTTTGTACTACTAATTTATTTGTATTATATTTCTTATAATGCCATAGTATTATTTATTTATTTGTTGGTAAGAGATGGGAGTACATCTTTAGAAAGAAGTGACAAAGTTCTAGAGAATGTTGAATCTTTGTGGGTGAAGTTAAGAAACTGCAAGGGTGAAAAAAACATTATGGGAATCATATATAGGCTTCCAAATAGTAGCCAAGATGTGGGCTTGAGATTGCAAAAGGAGCTGGAAAAGGCATGTACCAAAGGTAATGACACAATTGTAATGGGAGACTTCAATATGCTAGGGGATTGGGAAAATCAGGTTGGTGTCGGATCACAAGAGAGGAAATTTGTTGAATGCCTACGATGGCTTTTTAGAACAGCTTGTGCTTGAGCCTACTCAGGGAAAGGCCATCTTAGATTGGGTGTTGTGTAATAACCCAGATCTTATTAGGGAGCTTAACATAAAGGAACCCTTAGGAGTCAGTGATTGTAATATTATTGAATTCATACTGCAATTTGAGAGGGAGAAGTACAAGTCACATGTATTGGTATCACAATGGAATAAAGGGAACTACAGACATGAGAGAGGAGCTTGCCCAGGTAGTTTGGCGGGGGTGATGGCAGAGTAGAGATGGCTGAAGTTTCTGGGAATAGTTCACAATATGCAGGATAGATATGTCCCACAGAAGAAGTCCTCAAATGTCAGGGGTAGGCAACCCTGGCTGACAAGGGAAGTTAAGGACTGCATAAAAGCCAAGGAAAGGGCATCCAAAGTAGCAAAAGAGAGTGGGAGTTGGATGATTGGGAAGCTTTTAAAATCCAACAAAAGGCAACTGAAAAAGCAATAAGAAGAGAAAAGATGAAACATGAGGGCAAACTAGCCAATAATATAAAGCAAGATACCAATTTTTTTTCAGTTTAAAAAGAGTAAAAGGAAAGTGAGAGTCGATATTCGACCACAGGAAAATGATGCTGGTGAGCTAGTAATGGGGGACAAAGAAATGACAGGTGAACTTAATGAGTATGGAAGACACTAGCAGAATGCCAGAGGTCCATGAGTGTAAGGGAGTGGGAGTGAGTGCCATTGCGATTACAAAGGAAAAAGTGCTAGGCAGACTTGAAGGTCTTAAGGTGGATAAGTCACCTGGACCAGATGGACCACATTCCAGAGTCCTGAAAGAGGATGCTGAAGAGATAACAGATGCATTGTTCATGATCTTTCAAGAATTGCTTAATTCTGGCATGGTCCTGGAGGCCTGGAAGATTGCAATGTCACTCCACTCTTTAATAAGGAAGGAAGGCAGAAGAAGGGAAATTATAGGCCAGTTAGCCTGACCTCAGTGGCTGGGAAAATGTTGGAGTCTATTATTAAGGATGAGGGTTCAGGGTACTTGGAGTCTAATGATAAAATAAGTCAAAGTCAGCATGGTTTCTGTATAGGGAAATCTTGCCTGACAAATCCATTAGAGTTCTTCGAGTTAGTAACAAAAGAAAGGCAGTGGATGTCATTTACTTGGATTTTCAGAAGGCGTTTGAGGCTGCTTACACAAGATAAAATCCTGTGGTGTTGCAGGAAAGATACTGGTATGGTTAGAGGAGTGGCTGACAGGCAGGAGGCAGCAAGTGGGAATGTAACGAAAACCAATTTCCCCCGGGATCAATAAAATATGACTATGACTATGAATAAAAGGGGCTTTTTCTGGTTGGCTGCCAGTGACTAGTGGTGTTCCTCGGGGGTCAGTATTGGGACCACTACTTTTCAGATTGTTGGCCAGTGATTTGGATAATGGAATTGATGGCTTTGTGGTAAAGTTTGCAGATGATACAAAGATAGGTGGAGCGGTAGATAGTGCTGAAGAAGCAATGCGATTGCAGCAAGACAGACAAATTAGAAGAATGGACAAAAAAGTGGCAGATCGAATACAGTGTTGGGAAATGTGCAGTAATATATTTTGGTAAAAAGAATAATAACGCAGACTGTTATCTAAATAGGGAGAAGGTTCAAACATCATAGGTGCAGAGGAACTTAGGAGTCCTCATGCAAGACTTCCAGAAGGTTAATTTACTCGTTGAGTCAGTGGTAAAGGAGGCAAATGTAATGTTGGTATTTATTTCAAGGGGAATAGAATATAAAAGCAAGGAAATAACACTGAGGCTTTATAAGTCACTGAGGCTTTGTACTTGGAGTAATGTCAGCAGTTTTAGGTCCTATATCTCAGATAGGATATGTTGTCATTGAAGAGTGTCCAGGGAGGTTCACAAGGATGATTCTGGGATGAAAGGGTTAACATAAGTGGAGCATTTTGCAGCTTTGGACTTGTACTCAGTGGCATTTAAAGAATGCATGGAGATTTCATTGAAATCTACCAAATGTTGAAAGGACTAGATAGGGTGAATGTAAAGTGGATGTTTCCTCTGGCAGGGGTATCAAGAACTAGAGGCCACAGCCTCAAAATTGAGGGGTGATCTTTCAGAACAGAGGTAAGGAGGAATTGTTTTCGACAGAGAGTAGTGAATCCAAATATCTGGACCTGCCTCGGTTTTTTTTTCACAACCTTACTTTCCATTTTTCTATTTTCCATTTATGATTTATAATTAAAATTTTTAATATTTACTATCGATTTGTAATCCAGGGAGCGGGAAGCGCAGAATCAATTATCGCTGTGATGATTGTACGTTCTAGTATTAATTGTTTGGCGACAATAAAGTATAAAGTATAAAGTATCAAGTATCAGTGAAATGCTCTGCCACAGACTGCGGTGGAAGCTAAGTCCGTGAGTATACTTAAGGCTGAAGTTGATCGTTGTCTGATCGGTCAGGGCATCAAAGGATTATGGCCGGAAGGCAGGTGTATGTGGTTAAGTGGGATCTGGGATCAGCCATGATGGACTGAATGGCCTAATTCTGCTCCTATGTCTTATGGTCTTATTTCATCGTACAGCTGCTGCAAAACAACATCACATGTCAGTGATAATACACCTCTTCTTCTTCTTGTTTTACCGTGGTTGGTACCCGGCTTAGTGGTGCATTACCACCACAGATTCTGATTCATAACTAGTGAGATGTGTTTGATGTATGATTACTATTGTGATATCAGAAATGTACTTACCATATTTTATCATATCCTTTTGTGGCACAGGAGACCATTCAGCCCATTGACTCTATGCCAGTTCACTGTGAAGCCCCAGTATTAATCAGCTATTTCTCACCATTGCTCTTATCACGAACACATACAATTTTGAATTCCTTGAAGCAACTGCACAGGATGCTTACTTGAATGAGTACAGGGATGAGGGACATCAGTTAAATAGACAGATTGTTCTCCTTCTAGCTCTGTGGATAATGGGTAGATCTAATGAATGTATTCACAACTCTGCACGCTCATAAGAAACGCAATGGTGAGAAAATAGTTGACTCCAGCAAATGGGTTGGTGGCTGGAGATTGCAGTCATAAATATATTAGAGAAATTTCTTAAGAGGACCTTTCCTTGTGCAAAGGTCTACTTAGGTCTAAAACACTTGAAAATTGTGATTGATTCAAATACGACTGATATTTAAAAGTAATTGAACAAATATTTGAAGCAGAAAATCTGTCAAGTTTGTATGGAGAAGGGGGAACATTGACTCAGACCATGAGAGGCCTGCATCAGGCATTTTCATGCCTTACAAGGTGCAGATTGGAAGTCACTCCTCGCACAGACACTAGAGCAATGTGTGGTTAAGTGTCTTGCTCAAGGACACAAGCACACTGCCACAGCTGAGGCTTGAACTAGCAACCTTCAGATCACTAGACAAACATCTTTACCACTTGGCCACAGGCCCAACACACGTGGCCAAGTAAAAAGGTTGGCTCAACATTTTGGGCGGAAGAATCTATACTGTGCTCTAATGTTCTGTATTCTATTTAACATGCATGCAACATTTGTCTAGCTTTGACCGTTTTAGCGGCAGAGTCAGGAACTGTTATGCTTATGTTGCATTTTTAGCTCTTGATATAAACTCTCAAATGACATTCTAATAACAAGTGTGATCTTCAGAGGAGATTGTTTGTTCTGAGTTTGCAGAACATTAGTATGGAGAAACTTGATCTAATTTAGTATCATTTCATGTCGTCAATGCAAGAACAATGTGTTGTTGCATGGCCTCATTCTATGCCGTGTGGTTCTAATACTTGCATTGTTTGTTCAAGATACAACTAACTTGGAGGTGATGAGGAGAAATCCATTACTGGAATAGTCCATCAGTTTCTGCATTAAAAGGAGAATGCTCTCTGTTAGGCCCATTTATATGCAAAAGCACTGTGCACTGAAGGCAAGCAGGACAACTCGTTGCACTGTTTTGAGTTATTGCTGCATTTGATAATTTTGACCAAGCTGGTGACATGGGTAAGTAAAACGGGGTTGTTGTAGATGGGATTTTGAAGATCAATGAGCTAAAATGCCTGTTTTGGTGCTTTATGAGTCTGAGGCGTATGAAATAAAGGGAAGGATGGTGATTATTTGCTATTTTCACAAGGATATCTGTATTCATAATACTAGTTTGCATTAACATGGTTTTATTTGCAAGCATTCCATAGGTCGAAATAAAACATTTTGCTCAACAATATCAAGCAGTCAAAATAATTTTTAAGAAAGCCTGAAAGTTTGCCACTGTTTTCAAGCCAAATGTAATCATCATCAAGAATATTTAGAAGGGGTACAAATCTGGGATTAATTTACTTGCAGTACGGTGCCTTCTGTTCTGTCAGGTACACATCGTCCTTTTCCGTACTTTATAAATTGTTAAAGCATTTGTGGGCACCATCTTTCATTGCATTTAATGAGAGGTTCAGAACAGTACAAGGCACCAAGTTTGGGAGGAACATTTCAAGCTGTGAACGTATGACAGAATTGAACTGTGTAAGATGAAAGAGAATGGATAGAATGAGAAGTTACAGGTTATACATGGCAAAAAAAAGTTGCTATATCTTGTGCTTTTGTCCAGAAGTTCAAGAGAAGAGAGTGGGAAATGTTTTCCTATAAGTTCATTGTTGGTTCATGAATTATTACCAGTGCTAATTTATACCCCTGACTCCTACCAACTCTTGCGTTGCTGTCAGAACCCAATTACTCCAATGCACGAGGCTGATAGACAGTAACTGAGTTAAATACCAGCTTGAATCTCTGTAATTGTATGTAACATTTTCAGAAGTTCTAACTTAGAGAAGTGGAATTTGTACTTCATAATTTTTCCACACACAACACTGCATTACTCCAAACACACTCATTCCATTTTTGGTGGTTAGGGGTAGGCTACAGTACAATGAATTGAATCTCTAAACTGTCATACACACAAGCACAAGCTTCTAGTGTTTTATTAGTTGGGAAATTGAGTTCAAGAGCTGTGAGGTAATGTTGCAGATCTATTAAACCCAAGTTAGGCCACAGACAGTAGGTTACAGGGTCGGCACAACATTGTGGGCTGAAGGGCCTGTAATGTGCTGTACGTTTCAAAATTCTATGTTCTATATTCACACTTGGAATATTGTGTTCAATTCAGGCCTCCTCATAATAGAAAGGATGTGGAAGCTTTGAAGTGAGTGCAGAGGAGATTTACCAGGATCTTGCCTGGATTAGAGAGCATGCCTTATGAGAGTAGATTGAGCGTGCTAGAGCAAAGGAGGTTAAGAGGTGACTTTATAGAGGTGTGCAAGATGATGAGTGGCATAAGTCGAGTGATAGCCAGAAATGTCAAATGCAAATAGGTATTATTTTATGGTGATTTGAGGAAAGTATAGGGGAAGTGTCAGAGGTAAGTTTTTTTTTCCACAAAGAATGGTGAGTGCATGGAACACTACCCCAGGGTTGGTGTTAGACCTGGACACATTTAAGGCATTTTAAAAACTCTTAGATAGGCATATGAATGATAGAGAAATTGAGATCTAAGTCGGAGGGAAGGTTAGATTGAGCTTGGAGTAGGTTAAAAGGTTGGCTCAACATTTTGGGCCGA